>NW_025725928.1:1323750-1654687 GCF_021461395.2 Schistocerca americana
ATACAGTAAACCTGAAGTGAAGCATCGGAATCTATAACTAGTGTCACAGGAATGGTTCTAAACATAGACAGTAAGAAGAGTCAGTCTTCTTGTACTTAAATCGGCATTGTGCCTTTTGTATTTCATTCCGATGCAATTTCTGTGTTTCATCGTCAATAAGAAGGTCCAAGGGATACTATAAACATGTAGTGAAGCATCCGAATCTAAAGCTGGTCTCACAGGAAATGTTCACAACATAGTCAGAAAGAAGAGACAGTCTTCATATACTTAAGTCGGCATTGTGCCTTTTGTATTTAATTCCGATGTAGTTTCTGTGTTTCATCGTCAACAAGAAGGTCAGAGGGATACAGCAAACCTGAAGTGATGCATCGGAATCTATAACTAGTGTCACACGAATGGTTCAAAACATAGACAATAGGAAGGGTCAGTCTTCTTGTACTTAAGTCGGCATTGTGCCATTCCTATTTAATTCCAATGCAATTTCTGTGATTCGTCGTCAATAAGAAGGTCCAAGGGATGCAGTAAACCTGAAGTGAAGCAACGGAATCTATAACTAGTGTCACCGTAATGGTTCAGAACATAGACAGTAAGAAGAGTCAGTCTTCTTGTACTTAAGTCGGCATGGTGCCTTTTGTATTTAATTCCGATGCAATTTCTGTGTTTCATCGTAAATAAGAAGGTCAAAGATATACAGTAAACCTGAAGCGAAGCATCGGAATCTATAACTAGTGTCACAGAAATGATTCTAAACATAGACAGTAAGAAGAGTCAGTCTTCTTGTACTTAAGTCGGCATTGTGCTTTTTGAATTTAATTCCGATGAAATTTCTGTGTTTCATCGTCAATAAGAAAGTCAGAGGGATACAGTAATCCTGATGTGAAGCATCGGAATCTATAACTAGTGTCACAGGAATGGTTCAAAACAGAGACAGTAGGAAGAGTCAGCCTTCTTGTACTTAAGTCGGCATTGTGCCTTTTGTATTTAGATCCGATGCAATTTCTGTGTTTCATCGTAAATAAGAAGGTCAGAGGGATACAGTAAACCTGAAGTGAAGCATCCTAATCTATAACTAGTGTCACAGGAATGGTTCTAAACATAGACAGTAAGAAGAGTCAGTCTTCTTGTACTTAAATCGGCATGGTGCCTTTTGTATTTCATTCCGATGCAATTTCTGTGTTTCATCGTCAATAAGAAGGTCCAAGGGATACTATAAACATGTAGTGAAGCATCCGAATCTAAAGCTGGTCTCACAGGAAATGTTCACAACATAGTCAGAAAGAAGAGACAGTCTTCATATACTTAAGTCGGCATTGTGCCTTTTGTATTTAATTCCGATGCAGTTTCTGTGTTTCATCGTCAACAAGAAGGTCAGAGGGATACAGCAAACCTGAAGTGATGCATCGGAATCTATAACTAGTGTCACAGGAATGGTTCAAAACAGAGACAGTAGGAAGAGACAGTCTTCTTGTACTTAAGTCGGCATTGTGCCTTTTGTATTTAATTCCGATGCAAATTCTGTGTTTCGTCGTAAATACGAAGGTCAGAGGGATACAGTAAACCTGAAGTGAAACATCGGAATCTATTACTAGTGTCACAGGAATGGTTCAAAACATAGACAATAGGAAGGGTCAGTCTTCTTGTACTTAAGTCGGCATTGTGCCTTTCCTATTTAATTCCAATGCAATTTCTGTGATTCGTCGTCAATAAGAAGGTCCAAGGGATGCAGTAAACCTGAAGTGAAGCAACGGAATCTATAACTAGTGTCACAGGAATTGTTCAAAACATAGACATTAAGAAGAGTCAGTCTTCTTGTACTTAAGTCGGCATTGTGCCTTTTGTATTTAATTCCGATGCAGTTTCTGTGTTTCATCGTCAACAAGAAGGTCAGAGGGATACAGTAAACCTGAAGTGAAGCATCGGAATCTATAACTAGTGTCACAGGAATGGTTCAAAACAGAGACAGTAGGAAGAGTCAGTCTTCTTGTACTTAAGTCGGCATTGTGCCTTTTGTATTTAATTCCGATGCAATTTCTGTGTTTCATCGTAAATAAGAAGTTCAGAGGGATACAGTAAACCTGAAGTGAAGCATCGGAATCTATAACTAGTGTCACAGGAATGGTTCTAAACGTAGACAGTAAGAAGAGTCCGTCTTGTTGTACTTAAGTCGGCATTGTGCTTTTTGAATTTAATTCCGATGCAATTTCTGTGTTTCATCGTCAATAAGAAGGTCAGAGGGATACAGTAAACCTGAAGTTAAGCATCGTAATCTATAACTAGTGTCACAGGAATGCTTCAAAACATAGAGAGTAAGAAGAGTCAGTCTTCTTGTACTTAAGTCGGCATTGTGCCTTTTGTATTAAATTCCGATGCTATTTCTGTTTCATCGTCGATACGAAGGTCCAAGGGATACAGTAAACCTGCAGTGAAGCATCGGAATCTATAACTAGTGTCACAGGAATTGCTTAAAACATAGACAGTAAGAAGAGTCATTCTTCTTGTACTTAAGTTCGCATTGTGCCTTTTTTATATAATTCAGATGCAAAATCTGTGTTTCATCGTCAATAAGAGGGTCCAAAGGATACACTAAACCTGAAGTGAAGCTTCTGAAACTATAACTAGTGTCACAGGAATGGTTGAAAACATAGACAGTAAGAAGAGTCAGTCTTCTTGTACCTATGTCGGCATTGTGCCCTTTGTATTTAATTCCGATGCAATTTCTGTGTTTTGTCGTCAATAAGAGGGTCAGAGGGATACAGTAAACCTGAAGTGAAGCATCGGAATCTATAACTAGTGTCAGAGGAATGGTTCAAAGCATACACAGCAAGAAGTGTCAGTCTTCTTGTACTTAAGTCGGCATTGTGCCTTTTGTATTTAAATCAGATGCAATTTCTGTGTGTCATCGTCAATACGAAGGTCCAAGGGATACAGTAAACCTGAGGTGATGCATCGGAATCTATAACTAGTGTCACAGGAATGGTTCAAAGCATAGTCTGTCGGAAGTGTCAGTCTTCTTGTACTTAAGTCGGCATTGTGCTTTTTGTATTTAATTCCGATGCAATTTCTGTGTTTCATCGTCAATAACAAGGTCCAAGGGATACAGTAAATCTGAAGTGAAGCATCGTAGTCTCTAACTAGTGTCACAGGAATGTTTCAAAACATAGACAGTAAGAATAGACAGTCTTCTTGTACTTCAGTCGGCCTTGTGCCCTTTGTATTTAATTCCGATGCAATTTCTGTGTTTCATCGTCAATAGGAAGGTACAAGGGATACAGTACACTTAGAGTGAAGCATCGGACTCTAAAACTGGTCTCACAGGAAATGTTCAAATCATAGTCAGTAAGAAGAGTCAGTCTTGTTATACTTAAGTCGGCTTTGTGACTTTTGTATTTAATTCTGAATCAATTTCTGTGTTTCATCGTCAATAAGGAGGTCAGAGGGATACAGTTAACCTGCAGTGAAGCATCGAAATCTATAACTATTGTTACAGGAATTGTTCAATTCATAGACTGTAAGAAGAGTCAGTCTTCTTGTACTTAATACGGCATTGTGCCTTTTCTATCTAATTCCGATGCAACTTCTGTGTTTCATCGACAATAAGAATGTCAGAGGGATACAGTAAACCTGAAGTTAAGCATCGGAATCTATAACTAGTGTCACAGGAACGGTTCAAAACACAGACACTAGGAAGCGATGGTTTTCTTCTACTTATGTCGGCATTGTGCCTTTTCTTTTTGATTCCGATGGAATTTCTGTGTTTCATCGTCAATAAGAAGGTCCAAAGGACAAAGTAAACCTGAAGTGAAGCTTCGGAATTTATAACTAGTGTCACAGGAATGGTTCAAAACATAGACAGTAAGAAGAGTCAGTCTTCTTGTACTTAAGTCGGCACTGTGCCTCTTGTATTTAATTCCGATGCAATTTCTGTGTTTCATCGTCAGTAAGAGTGCCAGAGGGATACAATAAACCTGAATTGAAGCCTCGGAATCTATAACTAGTGTCACAGGAATTTTTCAAAACATAGACAGTTGGATGAGTCAGCCTTCTTGTACTTAAGTCCGCATCGTGCCTTTTCTATTTAATGCCGATGCAATTTCTGTGATTTTCGTCGTCAACAAGAAGGTCCAAGGGATACAGTAAACCTGAAGTGAAGCATCGGAATCTAAATCCGGTCTCACAGGAAAGGTTCAAAACATAGAGAGTAAGAAGAGCCAGTCATCTTGTATTTGAGTCGGCATTGTGCCTTTAGTAATTAATTCCGATGCAATTTCTGTGCTTCATCGTCAATACGAAGGTCAGAGGGAATCAGTAAACGTGAAGTGAAGCATCGGAATCTATAACTAGTGTCACAGGAATGGTTCAAAACATAGAGAGTACGAAGAGTCAGTCTTCTTGTACTTAAGCCGTCATTGTGCCTTTTGTATTTAATTCCGATGCTATTTCTGTGTTTCATCGTCGATAAGAAGGTCCAAGGGATACAGTAAACCTGAAGTGAAGCATCGGATTCTGTAACTAGTGTCACAGGAATTGCTCAAAACATAGACAGTAAGAAGAGTCAGTCTTCTTGTACTTAAGTCGGCATTGTGAATTTTGTATTTAATTCCGATGCAAATTCTGTGCTTCATCGTCAATACGAAGGTCAGAGGGAATCAGTAAACCTGAAGTGAAGCATCGGAATCTATAACTAGTGTCACAGGAATGGTTAAAACATAGACAGTAGGAAGAGTCAGTCTTGTTGTGCTTAAGTCGGCATTGTGCCTTTTCTAATTAATTCCGATGCAAGTTCTGTGTTTCATCGTCAATAAGAAGGTCCATGGGATACAGTAAACATATAGTGAAGCATCGGAATCTAAAACTGGTCTCACAGGAAATGTTGACAACATAGTCAGTTAGAAGAGTCAGTCTTCTTGTACTTAAGTTGGCATTGTGCTTTTTCTATTTAATTCCGATGCAATTTCTGTGTTTCATCGTCAATAAGAGGGTCAGAGGGATACAGTAAACCTGAAGTGAAACATCGGAATCTATAACTAGAGTCACAGGAATGGTTCAAAACATGGACAATAGGAAGGGTCAGTCTTCTTGTACTTAAGTCGGCATTGTGCCTTTCCTATTTAATTCCAACGCAATTTCTGTGATTCGTCGTCAATAAGAAGGTCCAAGGGATGCAGAAAACCTGAAGTGAAGCAACGGAATCTATAACTAGTGTCACAGGAATTGTTCAAAACATAGACAGTAAGAAGAGTCAGTCTTCTTGTACTTAAGTCGGCATTGTGATTTTTGTATTTAATTCCGATGCAATTTCTGTGTTTCATCGTCAATAAGAAGGTCCAAGTGATACAGTAAACCTGAAGTGAATCATCGGAAACTATAACTAGTGTCACCGGTGTGGTTCAAAACATAGACAGTAAGAAGAGTCAGTCTACTTGTACTTAAGTCGGCATTGTGCCTTTTGTATTTAATTCCGATGCAATTTCTGTGTTTCATCGTAAATAAGAAGATCAGAGGGATACAGTAAACCTGAACTGAAGCATGGGAATCTATAACTAGTGTCACAGGAATGGTTCTAAACATAGACAGTAAGAAGAGTCAGTCTTCTTGTACATAAGTCGGTATTGTGCTTTTTGAATTTAATTCCGTTGCAATTTCTGTGTTTCATCGTAAATAAGAAGGTCAGAGGGATACAGTAAACCTTTAGTGAAGCATCGGAATCTATAACTACTGTCACAGGAATGATTCTAAACATAGACAGTAAGAAGAGTCAGTCGTCTTGTACTTAAGTCGGCATTGTGCTTTTTGAAATTAATTCCGATGCAATTTCTGTGTTTCATCGTCAATAAGAAGGTCAGAAGGATACAGTAAACCTGAAGTGAAGCATCGTAATTTATAACTAGTGGCACAGGAATGGTTCAAAACATAGAGAGTAAGAAGAGTCAGTCTTCTTGTACTTAAGTCGGCATTGTGCCTTTTTGTATTAAATTCCGATGCTATTTCTGTTTCATCGTCGATGAGAAGGTCGAAGGGATACAGTAAACCTGAAGTGAAGCAACGTAATCTATAACTAGTGTCACAGGAATTGCTCAAAACATAGACAGTAAGAAGTGTCATTCTTCTTGTACATAAGTCGGCATTGTGCCTTTTTTATATAATTCAGATGCAAATTCTGTGTTTCATCTTCAATAAGAAGGTCCAAAGGATACAGTAAACCTGAAGTGAAGCATCGGAATCTATAACTAGTGTCACAGGAATGGTTCAAAACATACACAGCAAGAAGTGTCAGTCTTCTTGTACTTAAGTCGGCATTGTGCCTTTTGTATTTAAATCCGATGCAATTTCTGTGTGTCATCGTCAATACGAAGGTCCAAGGGATACAGTAAACCTGAGGTGATGCATCGGAATCTATAACTAGTGTCACAGGAATGGTTCAAAACATAGTCTGTCGGAAGTGTCAGTCTTCTTGTACTTAAGTCGGCATTGTGCTTTTTGTATTTAATTCCGATGCAATTTCTGTGTTTCATCGTCAATAACAAGGTCCAAGGGATACAGTAAATCTGAAGTGATGCATCGTAATCTATAACTAGTGTCACAGGAATGGTTCAAAAGATAGACAGTAAGAATAGTCAGTCTTCTTGTACTTCAGTCGGCCTTGTGCCCTTTGTATTTATTTCCGATGCAATTTCTGTGTTTCATCGTCAATAGGAAGGTACAAGGGATACAGTACACTTATAGTGAAGCATCGGACTCTAAAACTGGTCTCACAGGAAATGTTCAAATCATAGTCAGTAAGAAGAGTCAGTCTTGTTATACTTAAGTCGGCTTTGTGCCTTTTGTATTTAATTCTGAAGCAATTTCTGTGTTTCATCGTCAATAAGAAGGTCCAAGGGATACAGTAAATTTGAAGTGAAGCATCGAAATCTATAACTATTCTTACAGGAATTATTCAATACATAGACTGGATGAAGAGTCAGTCTTCTTGTACTTAATACGGCATTGTGCCTTTTCTATCTAATTCCGATGCAATTTCTGTGTTTCATCGACAATAAGAATGTCAGAGGGATACAGTAAACAGGAAGTGAAGCATCGGAATCTACAACTAGTGTCACAGGAACGGTTCAAAACATAGACACTAGGAAGCGTCAGTCTTCTTGTACTTATGACGGCATTGTGCCTTTTCTTTTTTATTTCGATGGATTTTCTGTGTTTCATCGTCAATAAGAAGGTCCAAAGGACAAAGTAAACCTGAAGTGAAGCTTCGAAATCTAAAACTGGTCTCACAGGAAATGTTCACAACATAGTCAGTAAGAAGAGACAGTCTTCTTGTACTTAGGTCGGCGTTGTGCATTCTGTATTTAAATCCGATGCAATTTCTGTGTTTCATCATCAATAAGAAGGTCAGAGGGATACAGTACACCTGAAGTGAAGCAACGGCATCTATAACTAGTGTCACAGGAAAGGTTCAAAACATAGACAGTAGGAAGAGTCAGTCTTCTTGTACTTAAGCCGGCATTGTGCATTTTCTATTTAATTCCGATGCAATTTCTGTGTTTCATCGTCGATAAGAAGGTCCAAGAGATACAGTAAACCTGAAGTGAAGCATCGGAATCTATAACTAGTGTCACAGGAATTGTTCAAAGCAAAGAGAGTAAGAAGAGTCAGTCTTCTGGTACTAAAGTCGGCATTGTGCCTTTTGAATTTAATTCGGATGCAATTTCTGTGTTTCATCGTCAATAGGAAGGTCCAAGTGATACAGTAAACCTGAAGTGAAGCATCTGAAACTATAACTAGTGTCACCGGAATGGTTCAAAATATTGACAGTAAGAATAGTCAGTCTTCTTGTACTTAAGTCGGCATAGTGCCTTTTGTAATTAATTCCGATGCAAGTTCTGTGTTTCATCGTCAATAGGAAGGTCAATGGGATACAGTAAACATGTAGTGAAGCATCGGAATCTAAAACTGGTCTCACACTAAATGTTCACAACTTAGTCAGTAAGAAGAGTCAGTCTTCTTGTACTTAAGTCGGCATTGTGCTTTTTCTATTTAATTCCGATGCAATTTCTGTGTTTCATCGTCAATAAGAGGGTCAGAGGGATACAGTAAACCTGAAGTGAAACATCGGAATCTATAACAAGTGTCACAGGAATGGTTCAAAACATAGACAATAGGAAGGGTCAGTCTTCTTGTACTTAAGTCGGCATTGTGCCTTTCCTACTTAATTCCAATGCAATTTCTGTGATTCGTCGTCAATAAGACGGTCCAAGGGATGCAGTAAACCTGAAGTGAAGCAACGGAATCTATAACTAGTGTCACAGGAATTGTTCAATACATAGACAGTAAGAAGAGTCAGTCTTCTCGTACTTAAGTCGGCATTGTGCCTTTTGTATTTAATTCCGATGCAATTTGCGTGTTTCATCGTCAATAAGAAGGTCCAAATGATACAGTAAACCTGAAGTGAATCGTCGGAAACTATAACTAGTGTCACCGGAATGGTTCAAAACATAGACAGTAAGAAGAGTAAGTCTTCTTGTACTTAAGTCGGCATTGTGCCTTTTGTATTTAATTCCGATGCAATTTCTGTGTTTCATCGTAAATAAGAAGGTCAGAGGGATACAGTAAACCTGAAGTGAAGCATCGGAATCTATAACTAGTGTCACAGGAATGGTTTTAAACATAGACAGTAAGAAGAGTCAGTCTTCTTGTACTTAAGTCGGCATGGTGCTTTTTTAATTTAATTCCGATGCAATTTCTGAGTTTCATCGTCAATAAGGAGGTCAGATGGATACAGTAAACCTGAAGTGAAGCATCGGAATCTATAACTAGTGTCACAGGAACGGTTCAAAACATAGACACTAGGAAGCGTCAGTCTTCTTGTACTTATGTCGGCATTGTGCTTTTTCTTTTTGATTCCGATGGAATTTCTGTGTTTCATCGTCAATAAGAAGGTCCAAAGGACAAAGTAAACCTGAAGTGAAGCATCGGAATCTATAACTAGTGTCACAGGAATGGTTCAAAACAAAGACAGTAAGAAGAGTCAGTCCTCTTGTACTTAAGTCGGCATTGTGCCTTTTGTATTTAATTTCGATGCAATTTCTGTGTTTCATCGTCAATAAGAGGGTCCAAGTGCTACCGTAAACCTGAAGTGAAGCATCTGAAACTATAACTAGTGTCAACGGAGTGGTTCAAAATATTGACAGTAAGAATAGTCAGTCTTCTTGTACTTAAGTCGGCATAGTGCTTTTTGTATTTAATTCCGATGCAATTTCTGTGTTTCATCGTAAATAAGAAGGTCAGAGGGATACAGTATACCTGAAGTGAAGCATCGGAATCTATAACTAGTGTCACAGGAATGGTTCAAAACATAGAGAGTACGAAGAGTCAGTCTTCTTGTACTTAAGCCGTCATTGTGCCTTTTGTATTTAATTCCGATGCTATTTCTGTGTTTCATCGTCGATAAGAAGGTCCAAGGGATACAGTAAACCTGAAGTGAAGCATCGGAATCTGTAACTAGTGTCACAGGAATTGCTCAAAACATAGACAGTAAGAAGAGTCAGTCTTCTTGTACTTAAGTCGGCATTGTGAATTTTGTATTTAATTCCGATGCAAATTCTGTGCTTCATCGTCAATACGAAGGTCAGAGGGAATCAGTAAACCTGAAGTGAAGCATCGGAATCTATAACTAGTGTCACAGGAATGGTTAAAACATAGACAGTAGGAAGAGTCAGTCTTGTTGTGCTTAAGTCGGCATTGTGCCTTTTCTAATTAATTCCGATGCAAGTTCTGTGTTTCATCGTCAATAAGAAGGTCCATGGGATACAGTAAACATATAGTGAAGCATCGGAATCTAAAACTGGTCTCACAGGAAATGTTGACAACATAGTCAGTTAGAAGAGTCAGTCTTCTTGTACTTAAGTTGGCATTGTGCTTTTTCTATTTAATTCCGATGCAATTTCTGTGTTTCATCGTCAATAAGAGGGTCAGAGGGATACAGTAAACCTGAAGTGAAACATCGGAATCTATAACTAGAGTCACAGGAATGGTTCAAAACATGGACAATAGGAAGGGTCAGTCTTCTTGTACTTAAGTCGGCATTGTGCCTTTCCTATTTAATTCCAACGCAATTTCTGTGATTCGTCGTCAATAAGAAGGTCCAAGGGATGCAGAAAACCTGAAGTGAAGCAACGGAATCTATAACTAGTGTCACAGGAATTGTTCAAAACATAGACAGTAAGAAGAGTCAGTCTTCTTGTACTTAAGTCGGCATTGTGATTTTTGTATTTAATTCCGATGCAATTTCTGTGTTTCATCGTCAATAAGAAGGTCCAAGTGATACAGTAAACCTGAAGTGAATCATCGGAAACTATAACTAGTGTCACCGGTGTGGTTCAAAACATAGACAGTAAGAAGAGTCAGTCTACTTGTACTTAAGTCGGCATTGTGCCTTTTGTATTTAATTCCGATGCAATTTCTGTGTTTCATCGTAAATAAGAAGATCAGAGGGATACAGTAAACCTGAACTGAAGCATGGGAATCTATAACTAGTGTCACAGGAATGGTTCTAAACATAGACAGTAAGAAGAGTCAGTCTTCTTGTACATAAGTCGGTATTGTGCTTTTTGAATTTAATTCCGTTGCAATTTCTGTGTTTCATCGTCAATAAGAAGGTCAGAGGGATACAGTAAACCTGAAGTGAAGCATCGGAATCTATAACTAGTGTCACAGGAATGGTTCAAAACAGAGACAGTTGGAAGAGTCAGTCTTCTTGTACTTAAGTCGGCATTGTGCCTTTTGTATTAAATTCCGATGCAATTTCTGTGTTTCATCGTCAATAAGAAGGTCCAAGGGATACTATAAACATGTAGTGAAGCATCGGAATCTAAAACCGGTCTCACAGGATATGTTCACAACATAGTCAGGAAGAGGAGACAGTCTTCATGTACTTAAGTCGGCATTTTGCCTTTTGTATTTAATTCCGATGCAGTTTCTGTGTTTCATCGTCAACATGAAGGTCAGAGGGATACAGTAAACCTGAAGTGAAGCATCGGAATCTATAACTAGTGTCACAGGAATGCTTCAAACAGAGACAGTAGGAAGAGTCAGTCTTCTTGTACTTAAGTCGGCATTGTGCCTTTTGTATTTAATTCCGATGCAATTTCTGTGTTTCATCGTAAATAAGAAGGTCAGAGGGATACAGTAAACCTTTAGTGAAGCATCGGAATCTATAACTACTGTCACAGGAATGATTCTAAACATAGACAGTAAGAAGAGTCAGTCGTCTTGTACTTAAGTCGGCATTGTGCTTTTTGAAATTAATTCCGATGCAATTTCTGTGTTTCATCGTCAATAAGAAGGTCAGAAGGATACAGTAAACCTGAAGTGAAGCATCGTAACTTATAACTAGTGGCACAGGAATGGTTCAAAACATGGAGAGTAAGAAGAGTCAGTCTTCGTGTACTTAAGTCGGCATTGTGCCTTTTTGTATTAAATTCCGATGCTATTTCTGTTTCATCGTCGATGAGAAGGTCCAAGGGATACAGTAAACCTGAAGTGAAGCAACGTAATCTATAACTAGTGTCACAGGAATTGCTCAAAACATAGACAGTAAGAAGTGTCATTCTTCTTGTACATAAGTCGGCATTGTGCCTTTTTTATATAATTCAGATGCAAATTCTGTGTTTCATCTTCAATAAGAAGGTCCAAAGGATACAGTAAACCTGAAGTGAAGCATCGGAATCTATAACTAGTGTCACAGGAATGGTTCAAAACATACACAGCAAGAAGTGTCAGTCTTCTTGTACTTAAGTCGGCATTGTGCCTTTTGTATTTAAATCCGATGCAATTTCTGTGTGTCATCGTCAATACGAAGGTCCAAGGGATACAGTAAACCTGAGGTGATGCATCGGAATCTATAACTAGTGTCACAGGAATGGTTCAAAACATAGTCTGTCGGAAGTGTCAGTCTTCTTGTACTTAAGTCGGCATTGTGCTTTTTGTATTTAATTCCGATGCAATTTCTGTGTTTCATCGTCAATAACAAGGTCCAAGGGATACAGTAAATCTGAAGTGATGCATCGTAATCTATAACTAGTGTCACAGGAATGGTTCAAAAGATAGACAGTAAGAATAGTCAGTCTTCTTGTACTTCAGTCGGCCTTGTGCCCTTTGTATTTATTTCCGATGCAATTTCTGTGTTTCATCGTCAATAGGAAGGTACAAGGGATACAGTACACTTATAGTGAAGCATCGGACTCTAAAACTGGTCTCACAGGAAATGTTCAAATCATAGTCAGTAAGAAGAGTCAGTCTTGTTATACTTAAGTCGGCTTTGTGCCTTTTGTATTTAATTCTGAAGCAATTTCTGTGTTTCATCGTCAATAAGAAGGTCCAAGGGATACAGTAAATTTGAAGTGAAGCATCGAAATCTATACCTATTCTTACAGGAATTATTCAATAAATAGACTGGATGAAGAGTCAGTCTTCTTGTACTTAATACGGCATTGTGCCTTTTCTATCTAATTCCGATGCAATTTCTGTGTTTCATCGACAATAAGAATGTCAGAGGGATACAGTAAACCTGAAGTGAAGCATCGGAATCTACAACTAGTGTCACAGGAACGGTTCAAAACATAGACACTAGGAAGCGTCAGTCTTCTTGTACTTATGACGGCATTGTGCCTTTTCTTTTTTATTTCGATGGATTTTCTGTGTTTCATCGTCAATAAGAAGGTCCAAAGGACAAAGTAAACCTGAAGTGAAGCTTCGAAATCTAAAACTGGTCTCACAGGAAATGTTCACAACATAGTCAGTAAGAAGAGACAGTCTTCTTGTACTTAGGTCGGCGTTGTGCATTCTGTATTTAAATCCGATGCAATTTCTGTGTTTCATCATCAATAAGAAGGTCAGAGGGATACAGTACACCTGAAGTGAAGCAACGGAATCTATAACTAGTGTCACAGGAAAGGTTCAAGACATAGACAGTAGGAAGAGTCAGTCTTCTTGTACTTAAGCCGGCATTGTGCATTTTCTATTTAATTCCGATGCACTTTCTGTGTTTCATCGTCGATAAGAAGGTCCAAGAGATACAGTAAACCTGAAGTGAAGCATCGGAATCTATAACTAGTGTCACAGGAATTGTTCAAAGCAAAGAGAGTAAGAAGAGTCAGTCTTCTGGTACTAAAGTCGGCATTGTGCCTTTTGAATTTAATTCGGATGCAATTTCTGTGTTTCATCGTCAATAAGAAGGTCCAAGTGATACAGTAAACCTGAAGTGAAGCATCTGAAACTATAACTAGTGTCACCGGAATGGTTCAAAATATTGACAGTAAGAATAGTCAGTCTTCTTGTACTTAAGTCGGCATAGTGCCTTTTGTAATTAATTCCGATGCAAGTTCTGTGTTTCATCGTCAATAGGAAGGTCAATGGGATACAGTAAACATGTAGTGAAGCATCGGAATCTAAAAGTGGTCTCACAGGAAATGTTCACAACTTAGTCAGTAAGAAGAGTCAGTCTTCTTGTACTTAAGTCGGCATGGTGCTTTTTTAATTTAATTCCGATGCAATTTCTGAGTTTCATCGTCAATAAGAAGGTCAGATGGATACAGTAAACCTGAAGTGAAGCATCGGAATCTATAACTAGTGTCACAGGAACGGTTCAAAACATAGACACTAGGAAGCGTCAGTCTTCTTGTACTTATGTCGGCATTGTGCTTTTTCTTTTTGATTCCGATGGAATTTCTGTGTTTCATCGTCAATAAGAAGGTCCAAAGGACAAAGTAAACCTGAAGTGAAGCATCGGAATCTATAACTAGTGTCACAGGAATGGTTCAAAACAAAGACAGTAAGAAGAGTCAGTCCTCTTGTACTTAAGTCGGCATTGTGCCTTTTGTATTTAATTTCGATGCAATTTCTGTGTTTCATCGTCAATAAGAGGGTCCAAGTGCTACCGTAAACCTGAAGTGAAGCATCTGAAACTATAACTAGTGTCAACGGAGTGGTTCAAAATATTGACAGTAAGAATAGTCAGTCTTCTTGTACTTAAGTCGGCATAGTGCTTTTTGTATTTAATTCCGATGCAATTTCTGTGTTTCATCGTAAATAAGAAGGTCAGAGGGATACAGTATACCTGAAGTGAAGCATCGGAATCTATAACTAGTGTCACAGGAATGGTTCTAAACATAGACAGTAAGAAGAGTCAGTCTTCTTGTACTTATGTCGGCATAGTGCCTTTTCTATTTAATTCCGATGCAAATTCTGTGTTTCGTCGTCAATAAGAAGGTCCAATTGATACAGTAAACCTGAAGTGAAGCATCGGAATCTATAACTAGTGTCACAGGAATGATTCAAAACATAGACAGTAAGAAGAGTCAGTCTTCTTGTACTTAAGTCGGCATGGTGCTTTTTCTATTTAATTCCGATGCAATTTCTGTGTTTCATCGTCATTAAGAGGGTCAGAGGGATACAGTAAACCTGAAGTGAAACATCGGAATCTGTAACTAGTGTCACAGGAATGGTTCAAAACATAGACAATAGGAAGGGTCAGTCTTCGTGTACTTAAGTCGGCATTGTGCCTTTCCTATTTAATTCCAATGCAATTTCTGTGATTCGTCGTCAATAAGAAGGTCCAAGGGATGCAGTAAACCTGAAGTGAAGCAACGGAATCTATAACTAGTGTCACAGGAATTGTTCAAACATAGACAGTAAGAAGAGTCAGTCTTCTTGTACTTAAGTCGGCATTGTGCCTTTTGTATTTAATTCCGATGCAATTTCTGTGTTTCATCGTCAATAAGAAGGTCTAAGTGATACAGTAAACCTGAAGTGAATCATCGGAAACTATAACTAGTGTCACCGGAATGGTTCAAAACATAGACAGTAAGAAGAGTCAGTCTTCTTGTACTTAAGTCGGCATTGTGCCTTTTGTATTAATTTCCGATGCAATTTCTGTGTTTCATCGTAAATAAGAAGGTCAGAGGGATACAGTAAACCTGAAGTGAAGCATCGGAATCTATAACTAGTGTCACAGGAATAGTTTTCAACATAGACAGTAAGAAGAGTCAGTCTTCTTGTACTTAAGTCGGCATGGTGCTTTTTGAATTTAATTCCGATGCAATTTCTGTGTTTCATCGTCAATAAGAAGATCAGAGGGATACAGTAAACCTGAAGTGAAGCATCCGAATCTATAACTAGTGTCACAGGAATGGTTCAAAACAGAGACAGTAGGAAGAGTCAGTCTTCTTGTACTTAAGTCAGCATTGTGCCTTTTATATTTAATTCCGATGCAATTTCTGTGTTTCATCGTAAATAAGAAGGTCAGAGGGATACAGTAAAGCTGAAGTGAAGCATCGGAATCTACAACTAGTGTCACAGGAATGGTTCTAAACATAGACAGTAAGAAGAGTCAGTCTTCTTGTACTTAAGTCGGCATTGTGCCTTTTGTATTTAATTCCGATGCAATTTCTGTGTTTCATCGTCAATAAGAAGGTCTAAGTGATACAGAAAAC
Source organism: Schistocerca americana (assembly GCF_021461395.2). NCBI lineage: Eukaryota > Metazoa > Arthropoda > Insecta > Orthoptera > Acrididae > Schistocerca > Schistocerca americana. The sequence continues at coordinate 1,339,236 of NW_025725928.1, forward strand.
CTGAAGTGAATCATCGGAAACTATAACTAGTGTCACCGGAATGGTTCAAAACATAGACAGTAAGAAGAGTCAGTCTTCTTGTACTTAAGTCGGCATTGTGCCTTTTGTATTAATTTCCGATGCAATTTCTGTGTTTCATCGTAAATAAGAAGGTCAGAGGGATATAGTAAACCTGAAGTGAAGCATCGGAATCTATAACTAGTGTCACAGGAATAGTTTTAAACATAGACAGTAAGAAGAGTCAGTCTTCTTGTACTTAAGTCGGCATGGTGCTTTTTGAATTTAATTCCGATGCAATTTCTGTGTTTCATCGTCAATAAGAAGATCAGAGGGATACAGTAAACCTGAAGTGAAGCATCGGAATCTATAACTAGTGTCACAGGAATGGTTCAAAACAGAGACAGTAGGAAGAGTCAGTCTTCTTGTACTTAAGTCAGCATTGTGCCTTTTATATTTAATTCCGATGCAATTTCTGTGTTTCATCGTAAATAAGAAGGTCAGAGGGATACAGTAAAGCTGAAGTGAAGCATCGGAATCTACAACTAGTGTCACAGGAATGGTTCTAAACATAGACAGTAAGAAGAGTCAGTCTTCTTGTACTTAAGTCGGCATTGTGCCTTTTGTATTTAATTCCGATGCAATTTCTGTGTTTCATCGTCAATAAGAGGGTCCAAGGGATACTATAAAAATGAAGTGAGGCATCGGAATCTAAAACTGGTCTCACACGAAATGCTCACAACGTAGTCAGAAAGTAGAGACAGTCTTCATGTACTTAAGTCGGCATTGTGCCTTTTGTATTTAATTCCGATGCAGTTTCTGTGTTTCATCGTCAATAAGAAGGTCTAAGTGATACAGTAAACCTGAAGTGAATCATCGGAAACTATAACTAGTGTCACCGTAATGGTTCAAAACATAGACAGTAAGAAGAGTCAGTCTTCTTGTACTTAAGTCGGCATTGTGCCTTTTGTATTAATTTCCGATGCAATTTCTGTGTTTCATCGTCAACAAGAAGGTCAGAGGGATACAGTAAACCTGAAGTGAAACATCGGAATCTATAACTAGTGTCACAGGAATGGTTCAAAACAGAGACAGTAGGAAGAGTCAGTCTTCTTGTACTTAAGTCGGCATTGTGCCTTTTGTATTTAATTCCGATGCAAATACTGTGTTTCATCGTCAATAAGAAGGTCCAAGGGATACAGTAAACCTGAAGTGAAGCATCGGAATCTATAACTAGTGTCACAGGAATAGTTTTAAACATAGACAGTAAGAAGAGTCAGTCTTCTTGTACTTAAGTCGGCATGGTGCTTTTTGAATTTAATTCCGATGCAATTTCTGTGTTTCATCGTCAATAAGAAGATCAGAGGGATACAGTAAACCTGAAGTGAAGCATCCGAATCTATAACTAGTGTCACAGGAATGGTTCAAAACAGAGACAGTAGGAAGAGTCAGTCTTCTTGTACTTAAGTCAGCATTGTGCCTTTTATATTTAATTCCGATGCAATTTCTGTGTTTCATCGTAAATAAGAAGGTCAGAGGGATACAGTAAAGCTGAAGTGAAGCATCGGAATCTACAACTAGTGTCACAGGAATGGTTCTAAACATAGACAGTAAGAAGAGTCAGTCTTCTTGTACTTAAGTCGGCATTGTGCTTTTTGTATTTAATTCCGATGCAATTTCTGTGTTTCATCGTCAATAAGAAGGTCTAAGTGATACAGTAAACCTGAAGTGAATCATCGGAAACTATAACTAGTGTCACCGGAATGGTTCAAAACATAGACAGTAAGAAGAGTCAGTCTTCTTGTACTTAAGTCGGCATTGTGCCTTTTGTATTAATTTCCGATGCAATTTCTGTGTTTCATCGTAAATAAGAAGGTCAGAGGGATATAGTAAACCTGAAGTGAAGCATCGGAATCTATAACTAGTGTCACAGGAATAGTTTTAAACATAGACAGTAAGAAGCGTCAGTCTTCTTGTACTTAAGTCGGCATGGTGCTTTTTGAATTTAATTCCGATGCAATTTCTGTGTTTCATCGTCAATAAGAAGATCAGAGGGATACAGTAAACCTGAAGTGAAGCATCGGAATCTATAACTAGTGTCACAGGAATGGTTCAAAACAGAGACAGTAGGAAGAGTCAGTCTTCTTGTACTTAAGTCAGCATTGTGCCTTTTATATTTAATTCCGATGCAATTTCTGTGTTTCATCGTAAATAAGAAGGTCAGAGGGATACAGTAAAGCTGAAGTGAAGCATCGGAATCTACAACTAGTGTCACAGGAATGGTTCTAAACATAGACAGTAAGAAGAGTCAGTCTTCTTGTACTTAAGTCGGCATTGTGCCTTTTGTATTTAATTCCGATGCAATTTCTGTGTTTCATCGTCAAATAAGAGGGTCCAAGGGATACTATAAAAATGAAGTGAAGCATCGGAATCTAAAACTGGTCTCACACGAAATGCTCACAACGTAGTCAGAAAGTAGAGACAGTCTTCATGTACTTAAGTCGGCATTGTGCCTTTTGTATTTAATTCCGATGCAGTTTCTGTGTTTCATCGTCAATAAGAAGGTCTAAGTGATACAGTAAACCTGAAGTGAATCATCGGAATCTATAACTAGTGTCACCGGAATGGTTCAAAACATAGACAGTAAGAAGAGTCAGTCTTCTTGTACTTAAGTCGGCATTGTGCCTTTTGTATTAATTTCCGATGCAATTTCTGTGTTTCATCGTCAACAAGAAGGTCAGAGGGATACAGTAAACCTGAAGTGAAACATCGGAATCTATAACTAGTGTCACAGGAATGGTTCAAAACAGAGACAGTAGGAAGAGTCAGTCTTCTTGTACTTAAGTCGGCATTGTGCCTTTTGTATTTAATTCCGATGCAAATACTGTGTTTCATCGTCAATAAGAAGGTCCAAGGGATACAGTAAACCTGAAGTGAAGCATCGGAATCTGTAACTAGTGTCACAGGAATGGTTCAAATCATAGACAGTAAGAAGAGTCAGTCATCTTGTACTTAAGTCGGCATTGTGCCTATTCTATTTAATTCCGATGCAATTTCTGTGTTTCATCGTCAATAACACGGTCAGAGGGATACAGTAATTTTGAAGTGAAGCATCGGATCCTCTAACTAGTGTCACAGGAATGGTTCAAAACCTAGACAATAGGAAGGGTCAGTCTTCTTGTACTTAAGCCGGCATTGTGCCTTTCCTAATTAATTCCGATGCAATTTCTGTGTTTCATCGTCAATAAGAAGGTCTGAGGGATACAGTTAACCTGAAGTGAAGCATCGGAATCTATAACTAGTGTCACAGGAATGGTTCAAAACATATCCAGCAAGAAGAGTCAGTCTTCTTGTACTTAAGTCGGCATTGTGCCTTTTGTATTTAATTCCGATGCAATTTGTGTGTTTCATCGTCAGTACGAAGGTCAGAGGGATAGAGTAAACCTTAAGTGAAGCATGGGAGTCTATAACTAGTGTCACAGGAATGGTTCAAAACATACACAGCAAGAAGAGTCAGTCTTCTTGTACTTAAGTCTGCATTGTGCTTTTGGATTTAATTCCGATGCAATTTGTGTGTTTCATCGTCAAGAAGGAGGTCCAAGGGATACAGTAAACCTGAAGTGATGCATCGGAATCTATAACTAGTGTCACAGGAATGGTTCAAACATAGACAGTAGGAAGTGTCAGTCTTCTTGTACTTAAGTCGGCATTGTGCCATTTGTATTTAATTCCGATGCAATTCCTGTGTTTCATCGTCAATAAGAAGGTCCAAGGGATACAGTAAACCTAAAGTGAAGCATCGGAATCTATAACTAGTGTCACAGGATTGGTTCAAAACATAGACAGTAAGAAGAGTCATTCTGCTTGTACTTAAGTCGGCATTGTGCCTTTTGTATTTAATTTCGATGCAAATTCTGTGTTTCATCGTCAATAAGAAGGTCCAAGGTATACAGTAAACACATAGTGAAGCATCGGAATCTAAAACTGGTCTCACAGGAAATGTTCAAATCATAGTAAGTAAGAAGAGTCTGTCTTCTTGTACTTAAGTCGGCATTGTGCCTTTTCTATGTAATTTTGATGCAATTTCTGTGTTTCGTCGTCAATAAGAAGGTCCAAGGGATACAGTAAACATTAAGTGAAGCACCGGAATCTAAAACCGGTCTCTCAGGAAAGGTTCGGAACATAGAGAGTAAGAAGAGCCAGTCATCTGGTATTTGAGTCGGCATTGTGCCTTTTGTATTTAATTCCGATGCAGTTTCTGTGTTTCATCGTCAACAAGAAGGTCAGAGGGAATCAGTAAACCTGAAGTGAAGCATCGGAATCTATAACTAGTGTCACAGGAATGGATAAAACATAGACAGGAGGAAGAGTCAGTCTTCTTGTACTTAAGTCTGCATTGTGCCTTTTCTATTTAATTCCGATGCCATGTATGTGTTTCATCGTCAATAAGAAGGTCCAAGAGGTACAGTAAACAATAGTGAAGCATCGGAATCTAAAACTGGTCTCACAGGAAATGTTCACTACATATTCAGTAAGAAGAGTCAGTCTTCTTGTACATAAGTCGGCATTGTGCCTTTTGAATTTAATTCCGATGCAATTTCTGTGTTTAATCGTCAATAAGAAGGTCCAAGGGATACTGTAAACCAGAATTGAAACATCGGAATCTATAACTAGTGTCACAAGAATGGTTCAAAACGTAGACAGTAAGAAGAGTCAGTCTTCTTGTACTTAAGTCGGCATTGTGCCTTTTGTATTTTATTTCGATACAATTTCTGTGTTTCATCGTCAGTAAGAAGGTCCAAGGGATACAGTAAACACATAGTGAAGCATCGGAATCTAAAACTGGTCTCACAGGAAATGTTCAAATCATAGTAAGTAAGAAGAGTCAGTCTTCTTTTACTTAAGTCGGCATTGTGCATTTTCTATGTACTTTTGATGCAATTTCTGTGCTTCATCGTGAATAAGAAGGTCCAAGGGGTACAGTAAACAATAGTGAAGCATCGGAATCTAAAACTGGTCTCACAGGAAATGTTCACTACATATTCAGTAAGAAGAGTCAGTCTTCTTGTACATAAGTCGGCATTGTGCCTTTTGAATTTAATTCCGATGCAATTTCTGTGTTTCATCGTCAATAAGAAGGTCCAAGGGATACAGTAAACCAGAAGTCAAACATCGGAATCTATAACTAGTGTCACAAGGATGGTTCAAAACATAGACAGTAAGAAGAGTCAGTCTTCTTGTACTTAAGTCGGCATTGTGCCTTTTGTATTTAATTTCGATGCAATTTCTGTGTTTCATCGTCAGTAAGAAGGTCCAAGGGATACAGTAAACACATAGTGAAGCATCGGAATCTAAAACTGGTCTCACAGGAAATGTTCAAATCATAGTAAGTAAGAAGAGTCTGTCTACTTGTACTTAAGTCGGCATTGTGCATTTTGTATTTAATTCCGATGCAATTTCTGTGTTTCATCATCAATAAGAAGGTCAGAGGGATACAATAAACCTGAAGTGAAGCAACGGAATCTATAACTAGTGTCACAGGAATGGTTCAAACATAGACAGTAGGAAGAGTCAGTCTTCTTGTACTTATGTCGGCATTGTGCCTCTTGCATTTAATTCCGATGCAATTTCTGTGTTTCATCGTCGATAGGAAGGTGCAAGGGATACAGTAAACCTGAATTGAAGCATCGGATCCTACAACTAGTGTCACAGGAATTGTTCAAAACATAGACAGTAAGAAGAGTCAGTCTTCTTGTACTTAAGTCGGATTTGTGCCTTTTGTATTTCATTCCGATGCAATTTCTGTGTTTCATCGTCAACAAGAAGGTCAAAGTGATACAGTAAACCTGCAGTGAAGCATCTGAAACTATAACTAGTGTCACCGGAATGGATCAAAACATAGACAGTAAGAAGAGTCGGTCTTCTTGTACTTAAGTTGGCATTGTGCCTTTTGTATTTAATTTCGATGGAATTTCTGTGTTTCATCGTCAGTAAGAAGGTCCAAGGGATACAGTAAACACATAGTGAAGCATCGGAATCTAAAACTGGTCTCACAGGATATGTTCAAATCATAGTAAGTAAGAAGAGTCTGTCTACTTGTACTTAAGTCGGCATTGTGCATTTTGTATTTAATTCCGATGCAATTTCTGTGTTTCATCGTCAACAAGAAGGTCAGAGGGAATCAGTAAACCTGAAGTGAAGCATCGGAATCTATAACTAGTGTCACAGGAATGGTTCAAAACATACTCAGCAAGAAGAGTCAGTCTTCTTGTACTTAAGTGGGCATTGTGCCTTTTGTATTTAATTCCGATGCCGTTTCTGTGTTTCGTCGTCAATACGAAGGTCATAGGGAGACAGTAAACCTTTAGTGAAGCATCGGAATCTATAACTAGTGTCACAGGAATGGTTCAAAAAATAGACAGTAAGATGAGTCAGTCTTCTTGTACGTAAGTCGGCATTGTGCTTTTTCTATTTAATTCCGATGCAAATTCTGTGTTTCGTCGTCAATACGAAGGTCAGAGGGAGACAGTAAACCTTAAGTGAAGCATCGGAATCTACAACTAGTGTCACAGGAATGGTTCAAAACATACACAGCAAGAAGAGTCAGTCTTCTTGTACTGAAGTCGGCATTGTGCTTTTTTTTTTTAATTCCGATGCAATTTGTGTGTTTCATCGTCAATAAGAAGGTCCAAGGGATACAGTAAACCTGAAGTGATGCATCGGAATCTATAACTAGTGTCACAGGAATGGTTCATAACATAGACAGTAGGAAGTGTCAGTTTTCTTGTACTTAAGTCGGCATTGTGCCTTTTGTATTTAATTCCGATGCAATTTCTGTGTTTCATCGTCAATAAGAAGGTCCAAGGGATACAGTAAACCAGAAGTGAAACATCGGAATCTATAAGTAGTGTCACAAGAATGGTTCAAAACATAGACAGTAAGAAGAGTCAGTCTTCTTGTACTTAAGTCGGCATTGTGCCTTTTGTATTTAATTTCGATGCAATTTCTGTGTTTCATCGTCAATAAGAAGGTCCAAGGGATACAGTAAACACATAGTGAAGCATCGGAATCTAAAACTGGTCTCACAGGAAATGTTCAAATCATAGTAAGTAAGAAGAGTCAGTCTTCTTTTACTTAAGTCGGCATTGTGCCTTTTCAATGTACTTTTGATGCAATTTCTGTGTTTCGTCGTCAAAAATAAGGTCCAAGGGATACAGTGAACCTGAAGTGAAGCACCGGAATCTAAAACCGGTATCTCAGGAAAGGTGCAAAACATAGAGAGTAAGAAGAGCCAGTCATCTTGTATTTGAGTCGGCATTGTGCCTTTTGTATATAATTCCGATGCAGTTTCTGTGTTTTATCGTCAATAAGAAGGTCAGAGGGAATCATTAAACCTGAAGTGAAGCATCGGAATCTATAACTAGTGTCACAGGAATGGTTAACACATAGACAGTAGGAAGAGTCTGTCTTCTGGTACTTAAGTCGGCATTGTGCCTTTTCTATTTATTTCCGATGCAATGTATGTGTTTCATCGTCAATAAGAAGGTCCAAGGGAGACAGTAAACATATATTGAAGCATCGGAATCTAAAACTGGTCTCACAGGTAATGTTCACAACATAGTCAGTAAGAAGAGTCAGTCTACTTGTACTTAAGTCGGCATTGTGCCTTTTGTATTTGTTTCCGATGCAATTTCTGTGTTTCATCGTCAATGAGAAGGTCCAAGTGATACAGTAAACCTGAAGTGAAGCATCGGAAACTGTAACTAGTGTCACCGGAATGGTTCAAAACGTAGACAGTAAGAAGTGTCAGTCTTCTTGTACTTAAGTCGGCATTGTGCCTTTTGTATTTAATTCCGATGCAATTTCTGTGTTTCACCGTAAATAAGAAGGTCAGAGGGATACATTAAACCTGAAGTGAAGCATCGCAATCTATAACTAGTGTCACAGGAATGGTTCTAAACATAGACAGTAAGTAGAGTCAGTCTTCTTGTACTTAAGTCGGCATTGTGCCTTTTGTATTTAATTGCGATGCAATTTCTGTGTTTCATCGTCAATAAGAAGGTCCAAGGGATGCAATAAACATATAGTGAAGCATCGGAATCTAAAACTGGTCTCACAGGAAATGCACACAACTTAGTCAGAAAGAAGAGACAGTCTTCTTGTACTTAAGTCGGCGTTGTGCCTTTTGTATTTAATTCCAATGCAATTTCTGTGTTTCATCGTCAATAAGAAGGTCAGAGGGATACAGTAAACCTGAAGTGAAGCATCGGAATGTCACAAGAATGGTTCAAAACATAGACAGTAGGAAGAGTCAGTCTTCTTGTACTTGAATCGGCATTGTGTCTTTTGTATTTAATTCCGATACAATTTCTGTGTTTCATCGTCAATAAGAAGGTCAGAGGGAATCACTAAACCTGAAGTGAGGCATCGGAATCTATAACTAGTGTCACAGGAATGGTTAAAACATAGACAGTAGGAAGAGTCAGTCTTCTTGTACGTAAGTCGGCATTGTGCCTTTTCTATTTAATTCCGATGCAATGTATGTGTTTCATCGTCAATAAGATGGTCCAAGGGATACAGTAAACATATAGTGAGGCATCGGAATCTAAAACTGGTCTCACAGGAAATGTTCACAACATAGTCAGTAAGAACAGTCAGTCTTCTTGTACTTAAGTCGGCATCGTGCATTTTGTATTTAATTCCGATGCAGTTTCTGTGTTTCGTCGTCAATACGAAGGTCAGAGGGAGACAGTAAACCTTAAGTGAAGCATCGGAATCTATAACTAGTGTCACAGGAATGGTTCAAAACATACTCAGCAAGAAGAGTCAGTCTTCTTGTACTTAAGTCGGCATTGTGCCTTTTGTATTTAATTCCGATGCAGTTTCTGTGTTTCGTCGTCAATACGAAGGTCATAGGGAGACAGTAAACCTTAAGTGAAGCATCGGAATCTATAACTAGTGTCACAGGAATGGTTCAAAAAATAGACAGTAAAATGAGTCAGTCTTCTTGTACGTATGTCGGCATTGAGCCTTTTCTATTTATTTCCGATGCAAATTCTGTGTTACATCATCAAGAAGAAGGTCAGAGAGATGCAGTAAACCTGAAGTGAAGCATCGGAATCTATAACTGGTGTCACAGAAAAGGTTCAAAACGTAGACAGTAAAAAAAGTCAGTCGTCTTGTACTTAAGTCGTTATTGTGCCTTTTGTATTTAATTCCGATGCAATTTCTGTGTTTCATCGTCAATAAGAAGGTCTGAGGGATACAGTAAACCTGAAGTGAAGCATCGGAATCTATAACTAGTGTCACAGGAATGGTGCAAAGCATAGACAGTAGGAAGAGTCTGTCGTCTTGTACTTAAGTCGACATTGTGCCTTTTGTATTTAATTCCGATGCAATTTCTGTGTTTCATCGTCGATAAGAAGGTCCAAGGGATACAGTAAACCTGAAGTGAAGCATCGGAATCTATAACTAGTGTCACAGGAATTGTTCAAAACATAGACAGTAAGAAGAGTCAGTCTTCTTGTACTTAAGTCGGATTTGTGCCTTTTGTATTTAATTCCGATGCAATTTCTGTGTTTCATCGTCAATAAGAAGGTCCAAGTGATACAGTAAACCTGAAGTGAAGCATCGGAAACTGTAACTAGTGTAACCGGAATGGTTCAAAACGTAGACAGAAAGAAGTGTCAGTCTTCTAGTACTTAAGTCGGCATTGTGCCTTTTGTATTTAATTTCGATGCAATTTCTGTGTTTCATCGTCAATAAGAAGGTCCAAGGGATACAGTAAACACATAGTGAAACATCGGATTCTAAAACTGGTCTCACAGGAAATGTTCAAATCATAGTAAGTAAGAAGAGTCAGTCTTCTTTTACTTAAGTCGGCATTGTGCCTTTTCAATGTACTTTTGATGCAATTTCTGTGTTTCGTCGTCAAAAAGAAGGTCCAAGGGATGCAGTAATCCCGAAGTGAAGCACCGGAATATAAAACCGGTATCTCAGGAAAGGTGCAAAACATAGAGAGTAAGAAGAGCCAGTCATCTTGTATTTGAGTCGGCATTGTGCCTTTTGTATATAATTCCGATGCAGTTTCTGTGTTTTATCGTCAATAAGAAGGTCAGAGGGAATCATTAAACCTGAAGTGAAGAATCGGAATCTATAACTAGTGTCACAGGAATGGTTAAAACATAGACAGTAGGAAGAGTCTGTCTTCTGGTACTTAAGTCGGCATTGTGCCTTTTCTATTTATTTCCGATGCAATGTATGTGTTTCATCGTCAATAAGAAGGTCCAAGGGAGACAGTAAACATATATTGAAGCATCGGAATCTAAAACTGGTCTCACAGGAAATGTTCACAACATAGTCAGTAAGAAGAGTCAGTCTACTTGTACTTAAGTCGGCATTGTGCTTTTTGTATTTAATTCCGATGCATTTTCTGTGTTTCATCATCAATAAGAAGGACAGAGGGATACAGTATACCTGAAGTCAAGCAACGGAATCTATAACTAGTGTCACAGGAATGGTTCAAACATAGACAGTAGGAAGAGTCAGTCTTCTTGTACTTAAGTCGGCATTGTGCCTCTTGTATTTAATTCCGATGCAATTTCTGTGTTTCATCGTCGATAAGAAGGTGCAAGGGATACAGTAAACCTGAAGTGAAGCATCGGAATCTATAACTAGTGTCATAGGAATTGTTCAAAACATAGACAGTAAGAAGAGTCAGTCTTCTTGTACTTAAGTCGGATTTGTGCCTTTTGTATTTAATTCCGATGCAATTTCTGTGTTTCATCGTCAATAAGAAGGTCAAAGTGATACAGTAAACCTGAAGTGAAGCATCTGAAACTATAACTAGTGTCACCGGAATGGTTCAAAACATAGACAGTAAGAAGAGTCGGTCTGCTTGTACTTAAGTCGGCATTGTGCCTTTTGTATTTGATTCCGATGCAATTTCTGTGTTTCATCGTCAATGAGAAGGTCCAAGTGATACAGTAAACCTGAAGTGAAGCATCGGAATGTCACAAGAATGGTTCAAAACATAGACAGTAGGAAGAGTCAGTCTTCTTGTACTTGAATTGGCATTGTGTCTTTTGTATTTAATTTCCATGCAATTTCTGTGTTTCATCGTCAATAAGAAGGTCAGAGGGAATCACTAAACCTGAAGTGAGGCATCGGAATCTATAACTAGTGTCACAGGAATGGTTAAAACATAGACAGTAGGAAGAGTCAATCTTCTTGTACATAAGTCGGCATTGTGCCTTTTCTATTTAATTCCGATGCAATGTATGTGTTTCATCGTCAATAAGAAGGTCCAAGGGATACAGTAAACATATAGTGAGGCATCGGAATCTAAAACTGGTCTCACAGGAAATGTTCACAACATAGTCAGTAAGAAGAGTCAGTCTTCTTGTACTTAAGTCGGCATTGTGCATTTTGTATTTAATTCCGATGCAGTTTCTGTGTTTCGTCGTCAATACGAAGGTCAGAGGGAGACAGTAAACCTTAAGTGAAGCATCGTAATTATAACTAGTGTCACAGGAATGGTTCAAAACATACTCAGCAAGAAGAGTCAGTCTTCTTGTACTTAAGTCGGCATTGTGCCTTTTGTATTTAATTCCGATGCAATTTGTGTGTTTCATCGTCAATAAGAAGGTCCAAGGGATACTGTAAACCTGAAGTGATGCATCGGAATCTACAACTAGTGTCACAGGAATGGTTCATAACATAGACAGTAGGAAGTGTCAGTCTTCTTGTACTTAAGTCGGCATTGTGCTTTTTGTATTTAATTCCGATGCAGTTTCTGTGTTTCGTCGTCAATACGAAGGTCATAGAGAGACAGTAAACCTTAAGTGAAGCATCGGAATCTATAACTAGTGTCACAGGAATGGTTCAAAAAATAGACAGTAAGATGAGTCAGTCTTCTTGTACGTATGTCGGCATTGTGCCTTTTCTATTTAATTCCTATGCAAATTCTGTGTTTCATCATCAAGAAGAAGGTCAGAGAGATGCAGTAAACCTGAAGTGAAGCATCGGAATCTATAACTGGTGTCACAGAAGAGGTTCAAAACGTAGACAGTAAAAAAAGTCAGTCGTCTTGTACTTAAGTCGTTATTGTGCCTTTTGTATTTAATTCCGATGCAATTTCTGTGTTTCATCGTCAATAAGAAGGTCTGAGGGATACAGTAAACCTGAAGTGAAGCATCGGAATCTATAACTAGTGTCACAGGAATTGTGCAAAGCATAGACAGTAGGAAGAGTCTGTCGTCTTGTACATAAGTCGACAGGTCCAAGGGATACAGTAAACCTGAAGTGAAGCATCGGAATCTATAACTAGTGTCACAGGAATTGTTCAAAACATAGTCAGTAAGAAGAGTCAGTCTTCTTGTACTTGAATCGGCATTGTGTCTTTTGTATTTAATTCCGATGCAATTTCTGTGTTTCATCGTCAATGAGAAGGTCAGAGGGAATCACTAAACCTGAAGTGAGGCATCGGAATCTATAACTAGTGTCACAGGAATGGTTAAAACATAGACAGTAGGAAGAGTCTGTCTTCTTGTACGTAAGTCGGCATTGTGCCTTTTCTATTTAATTCCGATGCAATGTATGTGTTTCATCGTCAATAAGAAGGTCCAAGGGATACAGTAAACATATAGTGAAGCATCGGAATCTAAAACTGGTCTCACAGGAAATGTTCACAACATAGTCAGTAAGAAGAGTCAGTCTTCTTGTACTTAAGTCGGCATTGTGCATTTTGTATTTAATTCCGATGCAGTTTATGTGTTTCGTCGTCAATACGAAGGTCAGAGGGAGACAGTAAACCTTAAGTGAAGCATCGGAATCTATAACTAGTGTCACAGGAATGGTTCAAAACAAACTCAGCAAGAAGAGTCAGTCTTCTTGTACTTAAGTCGGCATTGTGCCTTTTGTATTTAATTCCGATGCAATTTGTGTGTTTCATCGTCAATAAGAAGGTCCAAGGGATACAGTAAACCTGAAGTGATGCATCGGAATCTATCACTAGAGTCACAGGAATGGTTCATAACATAGACAGTAGGAAGTGTCAGTCTTCTTGTACTTAAGTCGGCATTGTGCCTTTAGTATTTGATTCCGATGCAATTTCTGTGTTTCATCGTCAATAAGAAGGTCCAAGTGATACAGTAAACCTGAAGTGAAGCATCGGAAACTGTAACTAGTGTCACCGGAATGGTTCAAAACGTAGACAGTAAGAAGTGTCAGTCTTCTTGTACTTAAGTCGGATTTGTGCCTTTTGTATTTAATTCCGATGCAATTTCTGTGTTTCATCGTCAATAAGAAGATCAAAGTGATACAGTAAACCTGAAGTGAAGCATCTGAAACTATAACTAGTGTCACCGGAATGGTTCAAAACATAGACAGTAAGAAGAGTCGGTCTGCTTGTACTTAAGTCGGCATTGTGCATTTTGTATTTGATTCCGATGCAATTTCTGTGTTTCATCGTCAATAAGAAGGTCCAAGTGATACAGTAAACCTGAAGTGAAGCATCGGAAACTGTAACTAGTGTCACCGGAATGGTTCAAAACGTAGACAGTAAGAAGTGTCAGTCTTCTTGTACTTAAGTCGGCATTGTGCCTTTTGTATTTAATTGCGATGCAATTTCTGTGTTTCATCGTCAATAAGAAGGTCAGAGGGATACAGTAAACCTGAAGTGAAGCATCGGAATGTCACAAGATGGTTCAAAACATAGACAGTAGGAAGAGTCAGTCTTCTTGTACTTGAATCGGCATTGTGTCTTTTGTATTTAATTCCGATGCAATTTCTGTGTTTCATCGTCAATGAGAAGGTCAGAGGGAATCACTAAACCTGAAGTGAGGCATCGGAATCTATAACTAGTGTCACAGGAATGATTAAAACATAGACAGTAGGAAGAGTCAGTCTTCTTGTACGTAAGTCGGCATTGTGCCTTTTCTATTTAATTCCGATGCAATGTATGTGTTTCATCGTCAATAAGAAGGTCCAAGGGATACAGTAAACACATAGTGAAGCATCGGAATCTAAAACTGGTCTCACAGGAAATGTTCAAATCATAGTAAGTAAGAAGAGTCAGTCTTCTTTTACTTAAGTCGGCATTGTGCCTTTTCAATGTACTTTTGATGCAATTTCTGTGTTTCGTCGTCAAAAAGAAGGTCCAAGGGATACAGTGAACCTGAAGTGAAGCACCGGAATCTAAAACCGGTATCTCAGGAAAGGTGCAAAACATAGAGAGTAAGAAGAGCCAGTCATCTTGTATTTGAGTCGGCATTGTGTCTTTTGTATTTAATTCCGATGCAATTTCTGTGTTTCATCGTCAATAAGAAGGTCAGAGGGAATCACTAAACCTGAAGTGAGGCATCGGAATCTATAACTAGTGTCACAGGAATGGTTAAAACATAGACAGTAGGAAGAGTCAGTCTTCTTGTACGTAAGTCGGCATTGTGCCTTTTCTATTTAATTCCGATGCAATGTATGTGTTTCATCGTCAATAAGAAGGTCCAAGGGATACAGTAAACATATAGTGAGGCATCGGAATCTAAAACTGGTCTCACAGGAAATGTTCACAACATAGTCAGTAAGAAGAGTCAGTCTTCTTGTACTTAAGTCGGCATCGTGCATTTTGTATTTAATTCCGATGCAGTTTCTGTGTTTCGTCGTCAATACGAAGGGCAGAGGGAGACAGTAAACCTTAAGTGAAGCATCGGAATCTATAACTAGTGTCACAGGAATGGTTCAAAACATACTCAGCAAGAAGAGTCAGTCTTCTTGTACTTAAGTCGGCATAGTGCCTTTTGTATTTAATTCCGATGCAATTTGTGTGTTTCATCGTAAATAAGAAGGTCCAAGGGATACTGTAAACCTGAAGTGATGCATCGGAATCTATAACTAGTGTCACAGGAATGGTTCATAACATAGACAGTAGGAAGTGTCAGTCTTCTTGTACTTAAGTCGGCATTGTGCCTTTTGTATTTAATTCCGATGCAGTTTCTGTGTTTCGTCGTCAATACGAAGGTCATAGGGAGACAGTAAACCTTAAGTGAAGCATCGGAATCTATAACTAGTGTCACAGGAATGGTTCAAAAAATAGACAGTAAGATGAGTCAGTCTTCTTGTACGTATGTCGGCATTGTGCCTTTTCTATTTATTTCCGATGCAAATTCTGTGTTTCATCATCAAGAAGAAGGTCAGAGAGATGCAGTAAACCTGAAGTGAAGCATCGGAATCTATAACTGGTGTCACAGAAAAGGTTCAAAACGTAGACAGTAAAAAAAGTCAGTCGTCTTGTACTTAAGTCGTTATTGTGCCTTTTGTATTTAATTCCGATGCAATTTCTGTTTTTCATCGTCAATAAGAAGGTCTGAGGGATACAGTAAACCTGAAGTGAAGCATCGGAATCTATAACTAGTGTCACAGGAATGGTGCAAAGCATAGACAGTAGGAAGAGTCTGTCGTCTTGTACTTAAGTCGACATTGTGCCTTTTGTATTTAATTCCGATGCAATTTCTGTGTTTCATCGTCGATAAGAAGGTCCAAGGGATACAGTAAACCTGAAGTGAAGCATCGGAATCTATAACTAGTGTCACAGGAATTGTTCAAAACATAGACAGTAAGAAGAGTCAGTCTTCTTGTACTTAAGTCGGATTTGTGCCTTTTGTATTTAATTCCGATGCAATTTCTGTGTTTCATCGTCAATAAGAAGGTCCAAGTGATACAGTAAACCTGAAGTGAAGCATCGGAAACTGTAACTAGTGTCACCGGAATGGTTCAAAACGTAGACAGTAAGAAGTGTCAGTCTTCAAGTACTTAAGTCGGCATTGTGCCTTTTGTATTTAATTTCGATGCAATTTCTGTGTTTCATCGTCACTAAGAAGGTCCAAGGGATACAGTAAACACATAGTGAAGCATCGGAATCTAAAACTGGTCTCACAGGAAATGTTCAAATCATAGTAAGTAAGAAGAGTCAGTCTTCTTTTACTTAAGTCGGCATTGTGCCTTTTCAATGTACTTTTGATGCAATTTCTGTGTTTCGTCGTCAAAAAGAAGGTCCAAGGGATACAGTGAACCTGAAGTGAAGCACCGGAATCTAAAACCGGTATCTCAGGAAAGGTGCAAAACATAGAGAGTAAGAAGAGCCAGTCATCTTGTATTTGAGTCGGCATTGTGCCTTTTGTATACAATTCCGATGCAGTTTCTGTGTTTTATCGTCAATAAGAAGGTCAGAGGGAATCATTAAACCTGAAGTGAAGCATCGGAATCTATAACTAGTGTCACAGGAATGGTTAAAACATAGACAGTAGGAAGAGTCTGTCTTCTGGTACTTAAGTCGGCATTGTGCCTTTTCTATTTATTTCCGATGCAATGTATGTGTTTCATCGTCAATAAGAAGGTCCAAGGGAGACAGTAAACATATATTGAAGCATCGGAATCTAAAACTGGTCTCACAGGAAATGTTCACAACATAGTCAGTAAGAAGAGTCAGTCTACTTGTACTTAAGTCGGCATTGTGCCTTTTGTATTTGATTCCGATGCAATTTCTGTGTTTCATCGTCAATGAGAAGGTCCAAGTGATACAGTAAACCTGAAGTGAAGCATCGGAAACTGTAACTAGTGTCACCGGAATGGTTCAAAACGTAGACAGTAAGAAGAGTCAGTCTTCTTGTACTTAAGTCGGCATTGTGCCTTTTGTATTTAATTTCGATGCAATTTCTGTGTTTCATCGTCAATAAGAAGGTCCAAGGGATACAGTAAACACATAGTGAAGCATCGGAATCTAAAACTGGTCTCACAGGAAATGTTCAAATCATAGTAAGTAAGAAGAGTCAGTCTTCTTTTACTTAAGTCGGCATTGTGCCTTTTCAATGTACTTTTGATGCAATTTCTGTGTTTCGTCGTCAAAAAGAAGGTCCAAGGGATACAGTGAACCTGAAGTGAAGCACCGGAATCTAAAACCGGTATCTCAGGAAAGGTGCAAAACATAGAGAGTAAGAAGAGCCAGTCATCTTGTATTTGAGTCGGCATTGTGCCTTTTGTATATAATTCCGATGCAGTTTCTGTGTTTTATCGTCAATAAGAAGGTCAGAGGGAATCATTAAACCTGAAGTGAAGCATCGGAATCTATAACTAGTATCACAGGAATGGTTAAAACATAGACAGTAGGAAGAGTCTGTCTTCTGGTACTTAAGTCGGCATTGTGCCTTTGCTATTTATTTCCGATGCAATGTATGTGTTTCATCGTCAATAAGAAGGTCCAAGGGAGACAGTAAACATATATTGAAGCATCGGAATCTAAAACTGGTCTCACAGGAAATGTTCACAACATAGTCAGTAAGAAGAGTCAGTCTACTTGTACTTAAGTCGGCATTGTGCCTTTTGTATTTGATTCCGATGCAATTTCTGTGTTTCATCGTCAATGAGAAGGTCCAAGTGATACAGTAAACCTGAAGTGAAGCATCGGAAACTGTAACTAGTGTCACCGGAATGGTTCAAAACGTAGACAGTAAGAAGTGTCAGTCTTCTTGTACTTAAGTCGGCATTGTGCCTTTTGTATTTAATTCCGATGCAATTTCTGTGTTTCACCGTAAATAAGAAGGTCAGAGGGATACATTAAACCTGAAGTGAAGCATCGCAATCTATAACTAGTGTCACAGGAATGGTTCTAAACATAGACAGTAAGTAGAATCAGGCTTCTTGTACTTAAGTCGGCATTGTGCCTTTTTTATTTAATTGCGATGCAATTTCTGTGTTTCATCGTCAATAAGAAGGTCCAAGGGATGCAATAAACATATAGTGAAGCATCGGAATCTAAAACTGGTCTCACAGGAAATGCACACAACTTAGTCAGAAAGAAGAGACAGTCTTCTTGTACTTAAGTCGGCGTTGTGCCTTTTGTATTTAATTCCAATGCAATTTCTGTGTTTCATCGTCAATATGAAGGTCAGAGGGATACAGTAAACCTTAAGTGAAGCATCGGAATTATAACTAGTGTCACAGGAATGGTTCAAAACATACTCAGCAAGAAGAGTCAGTCTTCTTGTACTTAAGTCAGCATTGTGCCTTTTGTATTTAATTCCGATGCAATTTGTGTGTGTCATCGTCAATAAGAAGGTCCAAGGGATACTGTAAACCTGAAGTGATGCATCGGAATCTATAACTAGTGTCACAGGAATGGTTCATAACATAGACAGTAGGAAGTGTCAGTCTTCTTGTACTTAAGTCGGCATTGTGCCTTTTGTATTTAATTCCGATGCAGTTTCTGTGTTTCGTCGTCAATACGAAGGTCATAGGGAGACAGTAAACCTTAAGTGAAGCATCGGAATCTATAACTAGTGTCACAGGAATGGTTCAAAAAATAGACAGTAAGATGAGTCAGTCTTCTTGTACGTATGTCGGCATTGTGCCTTTTCTATTTAATTCCGATGCAATTTCTGTGTTTCATCGTCAATAAGAAGGTCTGAGGGATACAGTAAACCTGAAGTGAAGCATCGGAATCTATAACTAGTGTCACAGGAATGGTGCAAAGCATAGACAGTAGGAAGAGTCTGTCGTCTTGTACATAAGTCGACAGGTCCAAGGGATACAGTAAACCTGAAGTGAAGCATCGGAATCTATAACTAGTGTCACAGGAATTGTTCAAAACATAGACAGTAAGAAGAGTCAGTCTTCTTGTACTTGAATCGGCATTGTGTCTTTTGTATTTAATTCCGATGCAATTTCTGTGTTTCATCGTCAATGAGAAGGTCAGAGGGAATCACTAAACCTGAAGTGAGGCATCGGAATCTATAACTAGTGTCACAGGAATGGTTAAAACATAGACAGTAGGAAGAGTCAGTCTTTTTGTACGTAAGTCGGCATTGTGCCTTTTCTATTTAATTCCGATGCAATGTATGTGTTTCATCGTCAATAAGAAGGTCCAAGGGATACAGTAAACATATAGTGAAGCATCGGAATCTAAAACTGGTCTCACAGGAAATGTTCACAACATAGTCAGTAAGAAGAGTCAGTCTTCTTGTACTTAAGTCGGCATTGTGCATTTTGTATTTAATTCCGATGCAGTTTATGTGTTTCGTCGTCAATACGAAGGTCAGAGGGAGACAGTAAACCTTAAGTGAAGCATCGGAATCTATAACTAGTGTCACAGGAATGGTTCAAAACAAACTCAGCAAGAAGAGTCTGTCTTCTTGTACTTAAGTCGGCATTGTGCCTTTTGTATTTAATTCCGATGCAATTTGTGTGTTTCATCGTCAATAAGAAGGTCCAAGGGATACAGTAAACCTGAAGTGATGCATCGGAATCTATCACTAGAGTCACAGGAATGGTTCATAACATAGACAGTAGGAAGTGTCAGTCTTCTTGTACTTAAGTCGGCATTGTGCCTTTAGTATTTGATTCCGATGCAATTTCTGTGTTTCATCGTCAATAAGAAGGTCCAAGTGATACAGTAAACCTGAAGTGAAGCATCTGAAACTATAACTAGTGTCACCGGAATGGTTCAAAACATAGACAGTAAGAAGAGTCGGTCTGCTTGCACTTAAGTCGGCATTGTGCCTTTTGTATTTGATTCCGATGCAATTTCTGTGTTTCATCGTCAATAAGGAGGTCCAAGTGATACAGTAAACCTGAAGTGAAGCATCGGAAACTGTAACTAGTGTCACCGGAATGGTTCAAAACGTAGACAGTAAGAAGTGTCAGTCTTCTTGTACTTAAGTCGGCATTGTGCCTTTTGTATTTAATTGCGATGCAATTTCTGTGTTTCATCGTCAATAAGAAGGTCAGAGGGATACAGTAAACCTGAAGTGAAGCATCGGAATGTCACAAGAATGGTTCAAAACATAGACAGTAGGAAGAGTCAGTCTTCTTGTACTTGAATCGGCATTGTGTCTTTTGTATTTAATTCCGATGCAATTTCTGTGTTTCGTCGTCAATGAGAAGGTCAGAGGGAATCACTAAACCTGAAGTGAGGCATCGGAATCTATAACTAGTGTCACAGGAATGGTTAAAACATAGACAGTAGGAAGAGTCAGTCTTCTTGTACGTAAGTCGGCATTGTGCCTTTTCTATTTAATTCCGATGCAATGTATGTGTTTCATCGTCAATAAGAAGGTCCAAGGGATACAGTAAACATATAGTGAAGCATCGGAATCTAAAACTGGTCTCACAGGAAATGTTCACAACATAGTCAGTAAGAAGAGTCAGTCTTCTTGTACTTAAGTCGGCGTTGTGCATTTTGTATTTAATTCCCAAGCAGTTTCTGTGTTTCGTCGTCAATACGATGGTCATAGGGAGACAGTAAACCTTAAGTGAAGCATCGGAATCTATAACTAGTGTCACAGGAAGGGTTCAAAAAATAGACAGTAAGATGAGTCAGTCTTCTTGTACCTAAGTCGGCATTGTGCCTTTCCTATTTAATTCCGATGCAAATTCTGTGTTTCATCATCAAGAAGAAGGTCAGAGAGATGCAGTAAACCTGAAGTGAAGCATCGGAATCTATAACTGGTGTCACAGAAAAGGTTCAAAACGTAGACAGTAAAAAAAGTCTGTCGTCTTGTACTTAAGTCGACATTGTGCCTTTTGTATTTAATTCCGATGCAATTTCTGTGTTTCATCGTCAATAAGAAGGTCTGAGGGATACAGTAAACCTGAAGTGAAGCATCGGAATCTATAACTAGTGTCACAGGAATGGTGCAAAGCATAGACAGTAGGAAGAGTCAGTTTTCTTGTACTTAAGTCGGCATTGTGCCTTTCCTATTTAATTCCGATGCAAATTCTGTGTTTCATCATCAAGAAGAAGGTCAGAGAGATGCAGTAAACCTGAAGTGAAGCATCGGAATCTATAACTGGTGTCACAGAAAAGGTTCAAAACGTAGACAGTAAAAAAAGTCTGTCGTCTTGTACTTAAGTCGACATTGTGCCTTTTGTATTTAATTCCGATGCAATTTCTGTGTTTCATCGTCAGTAAGAAGGTCCAAGGGATACAGTAAACACATAGTGAAGCATCGGAATCTAAAACTGGTCTCACAGGATATGTTCAAATCATAGTAAGTAAGAAGAGTCTGTCTACTTGTACTTAAGTCGGCATTGTGCATTTTGTATTTAATTCCGATGCAATTTCTGTGTTTCATCGTCAACAAGAAGGTCAGAGGGAATCAGTAAACCTGAAGTGAAGCATCGGAATCTATAACTAGTGTCACAGGAATGGTTCAAAACATACTCAGCAAGAAGAGTCAGTCTTCTTGTACTTAAGTGGGCATTGTGCCTTTTGTATTTAATTCCGATGCCGTTTCTGTGTTTCGTCGTCAATACGAAGGTCATAGGGAGACAGTAAACCTTTAGTGAAGCATCGGAATCTATAACTAGTGTCACAGGAATGGTTCAAAAAATAGACAGTAAGATGAGTCAGTCTTCTTGTACGTAAGTCGGCATTGTGCTTTTTCTATTTAATTCCGATGCAAATTCTGTGTTTCGTCGTCAATACGAAGGTCAGAGGGAGACAGTAAACCTTAAGTGAAGCATCGGAATCTACAACTAGTGTCACAGGAATGGTTCAAAACATACACAGCAAGAAGAGTCAGTCTTCTTGTACTGAAGTCGGCATTGTGCTTTTTGTATTTAATTCCGATGCAATTTGTGTGTTTCTTCGTCAATAAGAAGGTCCAAGGGATACAGTAAACCTGAAGTGATGCATCGGAATCTATAACTAGTGTCACAGGAATGGTTCATAACATAGACAGTAGGAAGTGTCAGTTTTCTTGTACTTAAGTCGGCATTGTGCCTTTTGTATTTAATTCCGATGCAATTTCTGTGTTTCATCGTCAATAAGAAGGTCCAAGGGATACAGTAAACCAGAAGTGATGCATCGGAATCTATAACTAGTGTCACAGGAATGGTTCATAACATAGACAGTAGGAAGTGTCAGTTTTCTTGTACTTAAGTCGGCATTGTGCCTTTTGTATTTAATTCCGATGCAATTTCTGTGTTTCATCGTCAATAAGAAGGTCCAAGGGATACAGTAAACCAGAAGTGAAACATCGGAATCTATAAGTAGTGTCACAAGAATGGTTCAAAACATAGACAGTAAGAAGAGTCAGTCTTCTTGTACTTAAGTGGGCATTGTGCCTTTTGTATTTAATTTTGATGCAATTTCTGTGTTTCATCGTCAATAAGAAGGTCCAAGGGATACAGTAAACACATAGTGAAGCATCGGAATCTAAAACTGGTCTCACAGGAAATGTTCAAATCATAGTAAGTAAGAAGAGTCAGTCTTCTTTTACTTAAGTCGGCATTGTGCCTTTTCAATGTACTTTTGATGCAATTTCTGTGTTTCGTCGTCAAAAAGAAGGTCCAAGGGATACAGTGAACCTGAAGTGAAGCACCGGAATCTAAAACCGGTATCTCAGGAAAGGTGCAAAACATAGAGAGTAAGAAGAGCCAGTCATCTTGTATTTGAGTCGGCATTGTGCCTTTTGTATACAATTCCGATGCAGTTTCTGTGTTTTATCGTCAATAAGAAGGTCAGAGGGAATCATTAAACCTGAAGTGAAGCATCGGAATCTATAACTAGTGTCACAGGAATGGTTAAAACATAGACAGTAGGAAGAGTCTGTCTTCTGGTACTTAAGTCGGCATTGTGCCTTTTCTATTTATTTCCGATGCAATGTATGTGTTTCATCGTCAATAAGAAGGTCCAAGGGAGACAGTAAACATATATTGAAGCATCGGAATCTAAAACTGGTCTCACAGGAAATGTTCACAACATAGTTAGTAAGAAGAGTCAGTCTACTTGTACTTAAGTCGGCATTGTGCCTTTTGTATTTGATTCCGATGCAATTTCTGTGTTTCATCGTCAATGAGAAGGTCCAAGTGATACAGTAAACCTGAAGTGAAGCATCGGAAACTGTAACTAGTGTCACCGGAATGGTTCAAAACGTAGACAGTAAGAAGAGTCAGTCTTCTTGTACTTAAGTCGGCATTGTGCCTTTTGTATTTAATTTCGATGCAATTTCTGTGTTTCATCGTCAATAAGAAGGTCCAAGGGATACAGTAAACACATAGTGAAGCATCGGAATCTAAAACTGGTCTCACAGGAAATGTTCAAATCATAGTAAGTAAGAAGAGTCAGTCTTCTTTTACTTAAGTCGGCATTGTGCCTTTTCAATGTACTTTTGATGCAATTTCTGTGTTTCGTCGTCAAAAAGAAGGTCCAAGGGATACAGTGAACCTGAAGTGAAGCACCGGAATCTAAAACCGGTATCTCAGGAAAGGTGCAAAACATAGAGAGTAAGAAGAGCCAGTCATCTTGTATTTGAGTCGGCATTGTGCCTTTTGTATATAATTCCGATGCAGTTTCTGTGTTTTATCGTCAATAAGAAGGTCAGAGGGAATCATTAAACCTGAAGTGAAGCATCGGAATCTATAACTAGTGTCACAGGAATGGTTAAAACATAGACAGTAGGAAGAGTCTGTCTTCTGGTACTTAAGTCGGCATTGTGCCTTTTCTATTTATTTCCGATGCAATGTATGTGTTTCATCGTCAATAAGAAGGTCCAAGGGAGACAGTAAACATATATTGAAGCATCGGAATCTAAAACTGGTCTCACAGGAAATGTTCACAACATAGTCAGTAAGAAGAGTCAGTCTACTTGTACTTAAGTCGGCATTGTGCCTTTTGTATTTGATTCCGATGCAATTTCTGTGTTTCATCGTCAATGAGAAGGTCCAAGTGATACAGTAAACCTGAAGTGAAGCATCGGAAACTGTAACTAGTGTCACCGGAATGGTTCAAAACGTAGACAGTAAGAAGTGTCAGTCTTCTTGTACTTAAGTCGGCATTGTGCCTTTTGTATTTAATTCCGATGCAATTTCTGTGTTTCACCGTAAATAAGAAGGTCAGAGGGATACATTAAACCTGAAGTGAAGCATCGCAATCTATAACTAGTGTCACAGGAATGGTTCTAAACATAGACAGTAAGTAGAGTCAGGCTTCTTGTACTTAAGTCGGCATTGTGCCTTTTTTATTTAATTGCGATGCAATTTCTGTGTTTCATCGTCAATAAGAAGGCCCAAGGGATGCAATAAACATATAGTGAGGCATCGGAATCTAAAACTGGTCTCACAGGAAATGCACACAACTTAGTCAGAAAGAAGAGACAGTCTTCTTGTACTTAAGTCGGCGTTGTGCCTTTTGTATTTAATTCCAATGCAATTTCTGTGTTTCATCGTCAATATGAAGGTCAGAGGGATACAGTAAACCTTAAGTGAAGCATCGGAATTATAACTAGTGTCACAGGAATGGTTCAAAACATACTCAGCAAGAAGAGTCAGTCTTCTTGTACTTAAGTCGGCATTGTGCCTTTTGTATTTAATTCCGATGCAATTTGTGTGTGTCATCGTCAATAAGAAGGTCCAAGGGATACTGTAAACCTGAAGTGATGCATCGGAATCTATAACTAGTGTCACAGGAATGGTTCATAACATAGACAGTAGGAAGTGTCAGTCTTCTTGTACTTAAGTCGGCATTGTGCCTTTTGTATTTAATTCCGATGCAGTTTCTGTGTTTCGTCGTCAATACGAAGGTCACAGGGAGACAGTAAACCTTAAGTGAAGCATCGGAATCTATAACTAGTGTCACAGGAATGGTTCAAAAAATAGACAGTAAGATGAGTCAGTCTTCTTGTACGTATGTCGGCATTGTGCCTTTTCTATTTAATTCCGATGCAAATTCTGTGTTTCATCATCAAGAAGAAGGTCAGAGAGATGCAGTAAACCTGAAGTGAAGCATCGGAATCTATAACTGGTGTCACAGAAGAGGTTCAAAACGTAGACAGTAAAAAAAGTCAGTCGTCTTGTACTTAAGTCGTTATTGTGCCTTTTGTATTTAATTCCGATGCAATTTCTGTGTTTCATCGTCAATAAGAAGGTCTGAGGGATACAGTAAACCTGAAGTGAAGCATCGGAATCTATAACTAGTGTCACAGGAATGGTGCAAAGCATAGACAGTAGGAAGAGTCTGTCGTCCTGTACATAAGTCGACAGGTCCAAGGGATGCAGTAAACCTGAAGTGAAGCATCGGAATCTATAACTGGTGTCACAGAAGAGGTTCAAAACGTAGACAGTAAAAAAAGTCAGTCGTCTTGTACTTAAGTCGTTATTGTGCCTTTTGTATTTAATTCCGATGCAATTTCTGTGTTTCATCGTCAATAAGAAGGTCTGAGGGATACAGTAAACCTGAAGTGATGCATCGGAATCTATCACTAGAGTCACAGGAATGGTTCATAACATAGACAGTAGGAAGTGTCAGTCTTCTTGTACTTAAGTAGGCATTGTGCCTTTAGTATTTGATTCCGATGCAATTTCTGTGTTTCATCGTCAATAAGAAGGTCCAAGTGATACAGTAAACCTGAAGTGAAGCATCTGAAACTATAACTAGTGTCACCGGAATGGTTCAAAACATAGACAGTAAGAAGAGTCGGTCTGCTTGTACTTAAGTCGGCATTGTGCCTTTTGTATTTGATTCCGATGCAATTTCTGTGTTTCATCGTCAATAAGAAGGTCCAAGTGATACAGTAAACCTGAAGGGAAGCATCGGAAACTGTAACTAGTGTCACCGGAATGGTTCAAAACGTAGACAGTAGGAAGAGTCAGTCTTCTTGTACTTGAATCGGCATTGTGTCTTTTGTATTTAATTCCGATGCAATTTCTGTGTTTCATCGTCAATGAGAAGGTCAGAGGGAATCACTAAACCTGAAGTGAGGCATCGGAATCTATAACTAGTGTCACAGGAATGGTTAAAACATAGACAGTAGGACGAGTCTGTTTTCTTGTACTTAAGTCGGCATTGTGCCTTTCCTATTTAATTCCGATGCAAATTCTGTGTTTCATCATCAAGAAGAAGGTCAGAGAGATGCAGTAAACCTGAAGTGAAGCATCGGAATCTATAACTGGTGTCACAGAAAAGGTTCAAAACGTAGACAGTAAAAAAAGTCTGTCGTCTTGTACTTAAGTCGACATTGTGCCTTTTGTATTTAATTCCGATGCAATTTCTGTGTTTCATCGTCAGTAAGAAGGTCCAAGGGATACAGTAAACACATAGTGAAGCATCGGAATCTAAAACTGGTCTCACAGGATATGTTCAAATCATAGTAAGTAAGAAGAGTCTGTCTACTTGTACTTAAGTCGGCATTGTGCATTTTGTATTTAATTCCGATGCAATTTCTGTGTTTCATCGTCAACAAGAAGGTCAGAGGGAATCAGTAAACCTGAAGTGAAGCATCGGAATCTATAACTAGTGTCACAGGAATGGTTCAAAACATACTCAGCAAGAAGAGTCAGTCTTCTTGTACTTAAGTGGGCATTGTGCCTTTTGTATTTAATTCCGATGCCGTTTCTGTGTTTCGTCGTCAATACGAAGGTCATAGGGAGACAGTAAACCTTTAGTGAAGCATCGGAATCTATAACTAGTGTCACAGGAATGGTTCAAAAAATAGACAGTAAGATGAGTCAGTCTTCTTGTACGTAAGTCGGCATTGTGCTTTTTCTATTTAATTCCGATGCAAATTCTGTGTTTCGTCGTCAATACGAAGGTCAGAGGGAGACAGTAAACCTTAAGTGAAGCATCGGAATCTACAACTAGTGTCACAGGAATGGTTCAAAACATACACAGCAAGAAGAGTCAGTCTTCTTGTACTGAAGTCGGCATTGTGCTTTTTGTATTTAATTCCGATGCAATTTGTGTGTTTCATCGTCAATAAGAAGGTCCAAGGGATACAGTAAACCTGAAGTGATGCATCGGAATGTATAACTAGTGTCACAGGAATGGTTCATAACATAGACAGTAGGAAGTGTCAGTTTTCTTGTACTTAAGTCGGCATTGTGCCTTTTGTATTTAATTCCGATGCAATTTCTGTGTTTCATCGTCAATAAGAAGGTCCAAGGGATACAGTAAACCAGAAGTGAAACATCGGAATCTATAAGTAGTGTCACAAGAATGGTTCAAAACATAGACAGTAAGAAGAGTCAGTCTTCTTGTACTTAAGTCGGCATTGTGCCTTTTGTATTTAATTTCGATGCAATTTCTGTGTTTCATCGTCAATAAGAAGGTCCAAGGGATACAGTAAACACATAGTGAAGCATCGGAATCTAAAACTGGTCTCACAGGAAATGTTCAAATCATAGTAAGTAAGAAGAGTCAGTCTTCTTTTACTTAAGTCGGCATTGTGCCTTTTCAATGTACTTTTGATGCAATTTCTGTGTTTCGTCGTCAAAAAGAAGGTCCAAGGGATACAGTGAACCTGAAGTGAAGCACCGGAATCTAAAACCGGTATCTCAGGAAAGGTGCAAAACATAGAGAGTAAGAAGAGCCAGTCATCTTGTATTTGAGTCGGCATTGTGCCTTTTGTATATAATTCCGATGCAGTTTCTGTGTTTTATCGTCAATAAGAAGGTCAGAGGGAATCATTAAACCTGAAGTGAAGCATCGGAATCTATAACTAGTGTCACAGGAATGGTTAAAACATAGACAGTAGGAAGAGTCTGTCTTCTGGTACTTAAGTCGGCATTGTGCCTTTTCTATTTATTTCCGATGCAATGTATGTGTTTCATCGTCAATAAGAAGGTCCAAGGGAGACAGTAAACATATATTGAAGCATCGGAATCTAAAACTGGTCTCACAGGAAATGTTCACAACATAGTCAGTAAGAAGAGTCAGTCTACTTGTACTTAAGTCGGCATTGTGCCTTTTGTATTTGATTCCGATGCAATTTCTGTGTTTCATCGTCAATGAGGAGGTCCAAGTGATACAGTAAACCTGAAGTGAAGCATCGGAAACTGTAACTAGTGTCACCGGAATGGTTCAAAACGTAGACAGTAAGAAGTGTCAGTCTTCTTGTACTTAAGTCGGCATTGTGCCTTTTGTATTTAATTCCGATGCAATTTCTGTGTTTCACCGTAAATAAGAAGGTCAGAGGGATACATTAAACCTGAAGTGAAGCATCGCAATCTATAACTAGTGTCACAGGAATGGTTCTAAACATAGACAGTAAGTAGAGTCAGTCTTCTTGTACTTAAGTCGGCATTGTGCCTTTTGTATTTAATTGCGATGCAATTTCTGTGTTTCATCGTCAATAAGAAGGTCCAAGGGATGCAATAAACATATAGTGAAGCATCGGAATCTAAAACTGGTCTCACAGGAAATGCACACAACTTAGTCAGAAAGAAGAGACAGTCTTCTTGTACTTAAGTCGGCGTTGTGCCTTTTGTATTTAAATCCAATGCAATTTCTGTGTTTCATCGTCAATAAGAAGGTCAGAGGGATACAGTAAACCTGAAGTGAAGCATCGGAATGTCACAAGAATGGTTCAAAACATAGACAGTAGGAAGAGTCAGTCTTCTTGTACTTGAATCGGCATTGTGTCTTTTGTATTTAATTCCGATGCAATTTCTGTGTTTCATCGTGAATAAGAAGGTCAGAGGGAATCACTAAACCTGAAGTGAGGCATCGGAATCTATAACTAGTGTCACAGGAATGGTTAAAACATAGACAGTAGGAAGAGTCAGTCTTCTTGTACTTGAATCGGCATTGTGTCTTTTGTATTTAATTCCGATGCCGTTTCTGTGTTTCGTCGTCAATACGAAGGTCAGAGGGAGACAGTAAACCTTAAGTGAAGCATCGGAATCTATAACTAGTGTCACAGGAATGGTTCAAAACATACTCAGCAAGAAGAGTCAGTCTTCTTGTACTTAAGTCGGCATTGTGCCTATTGTATTTAATTCCGATGCAATTTGTGTGTTTCATCGTAAATAAGAAGGTCCAAGGGATACTGTAAACCTGAAGTGATGCATCGGAATCTATAACTAGTGTCACAGGAATGGTTCATAACATAGACAGTAGGAAGTGTCAGTCTTCTTGTACTTAAGTCGGCATTGTGCCTTTTGTATTTAATTCCGATGCAGTTTCTGTGTTTCGTCGTCAATACGAAGGTCATAGGGAGACAGTAAACCTTAAGTGAAGCATCGGAATCTATAACTAGTGTCACAGGAATGGTTCAAAATATAGACAGTAAGATGAGTCAGTCTTCTTGTACGTATGTCGGCATTGTGCCTTTTCTATTTATTTCCGATGCAAATTCTGTGTTTCATCATCAAGAAGAAGGTCAGAGAGATGCAGTAAACCTGAAGTGAAGCATCGGAATCTATAACTGGTGTCACAGAAAAGGTTCAAAACGTAGACAGTAAAAAAAGTCAGTCGTCTTGTACTTAAGTCGTTATTGTGCCTTTTGTATTTAATTCCGATGCAATTTCTGTGTTTCATCGTCAATAAGAAGGTCTGAGGGATACAGTAAACCTGAAGTGAAGCATCGGAATCTATAACTAGTGTCACAGGAATGGTGCAAAGCATAGACAGTAGGAAGAGTCTGTCGTCTTGTACTTAAGTCGACATTGTGCCTTTTGTATTTAATTCCGATGCAATTTCTGTGTTTCATCGTCGATAAGAAGGTCCAAGGGATACAGTAAACCTGAAGTGAAGCATCGGAATCTATAACTAGTGTCACAGGAATTGTTCAAAACATAGACAGTAAGAAGAGTCAGTCTTCTTGTACATAAGTCGGATTTGTGCCTTTTGTATTTAATTCCGATGCAATTTCTGTGTTTCATCGTCAATAAGAAGGTCCAAGTGATACAGTAAACCTGAAGTGAAGCATCGGAAACTGTAACTAGTGTCACCGGAATGGTTCAAAACGTAGACAGTAAGAAGTGTCAGTCTTCAAGTATTTAAGTCGGCATTGTGCCTTTTGTATTTAATTTCGATGCAATTTCTGTGTTTCATCGTCAATAAGAAGGTCCAAGGGATACAGTAAACACATAGTGAAGCATCGGAATCTAAAACTGGTCTCACAGGAAATGTTCAAATCATAGTAAGTAAGAAGAGTCAGTCTTCTTTTACTTAAGTCGGCATTGTGCCTTTTCAATGTACTTTTGATGCAATTTCTGTGTTTCGTCGTCAAAAAGAAGGTCCAAGGGATACAGTAATCCCGAAGTGAAGCACCGGAATATAAAACCGGTATCTCAGGAAAGGTGCAAAACATAGAGAGTAAGAAGAGCCAGTCATCTTGTATTTGAGTCGGCATTGTGCCTTTTGTATATAATTCCGATGCAGTTTCTGTGTTTTATCGTCAATAAGAAGGTCAGAGGGAATCATTAAACCTGAAGTGAAGAATCGGAATCTATAACTAGTGTCACAGGAATGGTTAAAACATAGACAGTAGGAAGAGTCTGTCTTCTGGTACTTAAGTCGGCATTGTGCCTTTTCTATTTATTTCCGATGCAATGTATGTGTTTCATCGTCAATAAGAAGGTCCAAGGGAGACAGTAAACATATATTGAAGCATCGGAATCTAAAACTGATCTCACAGGAAATGTTCACAACATAGTCAGTAAGAAGAGTCAGTCTACTTGTACTTAAGTCGGCATTGTGCTTTTTGTATTTAATTCCGATGCATTTTCTGTGTTTCATCATCAATAAGAAGGACAGAGGGATACAGTATACCTGAAGTCAAGCAACGGAATCTATAACTAGTGTCACAGGAATGGTTCAAACATAGACAGTAGGAAGAGTCAGTCTTCTTGTACTTAAGTCGGCATTGTGCCTCTTGTATTTAATTCCGATGCAATTTCTGTGTTTCATCGTCGATAAGAAGATCCAAGGGATACAGTAAACCTGAAGTGAAGCATCGGAATCTATAACTAGTGTCATAGGAATTGTTCAAAACATAGACAGTAAGAAGAGTCAGTCTTCTTGTACTTAAGTCGGATTTGTGCCTTTTGTATTTAATTCCGATGCAATTTCTGTGTTTCATCGTCAATAAGAAGGTCAAAGTGATACAGTAAACCTGAAGTGAAGCATCTGAAACTATAACTAGTGTCACAGGAATGGTTCAAAAAATAGACAGTAAGATGAGTCAGTCTTCTTGTACGTAAGTCGGCATTGTGCTATTTCTATTTAATTCCGATGCAAAATCTGTGTTTCGTCGTCAATACGAAGGTCAGAGGGAGACAGTAAACCTTAAGTGAAGCATCGGAATCTACAACTAGTGTCACAGGAATGGTTCAAAACATACACAGCAAGAAGAGTCAGTCTTCTTGTACTGAAGTCGGCATTGTGAATTTTGTATTTAATTCCGATGCAATTTGTGTGTTTCATCGTCAATAAGAAGGTCCAAGGGATACAGTAAACCTGAAGTGATGCATCGGAATCTATAACTAGTGTCACAGGAATGGTTCATAACATAGACAGTAGGAAGTGTCAGTTTTCTTGTACTTAAGTCGGCATTGTGCCTTTTGTATTTAATTCCGATGCAATTTCTGTGTTTCATCGTCAATAAGAAGGTCCAAGGGATACAGTAAACCAGAAGTGAAACATCGGAATCTATAAGTAGTGTCACAAGAATGGTTCAAAACATAGACAGTAAGAAGAGTCAGCCTTCTTGTACTTAAGTCGGCATTGTGCCTTTTGTATTTAATTTCGATGCAATTTCTGTGTTTCATCGTCAATAAGAAGGTCCAAGGGATACAGTAAACACATAGTGAAGCATCGGAATCTAAAACTGGTCTCACAGGAAATGTTCAAATCATAGTAAGTAAGAAGAGTCAGTCTTCTTTTACTTAAGTCGGCATTGTGCCTTTTCAATGTACTTTTGATGCAATTTCTGTGTTTCGTCGTCAAAAAGAAGGTCCAAGGGATACAGTGAACCTGAAGTGAAGCACCGGAATCTAAAACCGGTATCTCAGGAAAGGTGCAAAACATAGAGAGTAAGAAGAGCCAGTCATCTTGTATTTGAGTCGGCATTGTGCCTTTTGTATATAATTCCGATGCAGTTTCTGTGTTTTATCGTCAATAAGAAGGTCAGAGGGAATCATTAAACCTGAAGTGAAGCATCGGAATCTATAACTAGTGTCACAGGAATGGTTAAAACATAGACAGTAGGAAGAGTCTGTCTTCTGGTACTTAAGTCGGCATTGTGCCTTTTCTATTTATTTCCGATGCAATGTATGTGTTTCATCGTCAATAAGAAGGTCCAAGGGAGACAGTAAACATATATTGAAGCATCGGAATCTAAAACTGATCTCACAGGAAATGTTCACAACATAGTCAGTAAGAAGAGTCAGTCTACTTGTACTTAAGTCGGCATTGTGCTTTTTGTATTTAATTCCGATGCATTTTCTGTGTTTCATCATCAATAAGAAGGACAGAGGGATACAGTATACCTGAAGTCAAGCAACGGAATCTATAACTAGTGTCACAGGAATGGTTCAAACATAGACAGTAGGAAGAGTCAGTCTTCTTGTACTTAAGTCGGCATTGTGCCTCTTGTATTTAATTCCGATGCAATTTCTGTGTTTCATCGTCGATAAGAAGATCCAAGGGATACAGTAAACCTGAAGTGAAGCATCGGAATCTATAACTAGTGTCATAGGAATTGTTCAAAACATAGACAGTAAGAAGAGTCAGTCTTCTTGTACTTAAGTCGGATTTGTGCCTTTTGTATTTAATTCCGATGCAATTTCTGTGTTTCATCGTCAATAAGAAGGTCAAAGTGATACAGTAAACCTGAAGTGAAGCATCTGAAACTATAACTAGTGTCACAGGAATGGTTCAAAAAATAGACAGTAAGATGAGTCAGTCTTCTTGTACGTAAGTCGGCATTGTGCTTTTTCTATTTAATTCCGATGCAAAATCTGTGTTTCGTCGTCAATACGAAGGTCAGAGGGAGACAGTAAACCTTAAGTGAAGCATCGGAATCTACAACTAGTGTCACAGGAATGGTTCAAAACATACACAGCAAGAAGAGTCAGTCTTCTTGTACTGAAGTCGGCATTGTGCTTTTTGTATTTAATTCCGATGCAATTTGTGTGTTTCATCGTCAATAAGAAGGTCCAAGGGATACAGTAAACCTGAAGTGATGCATCGGAATCTATAACTAGTGTCACAGGAATGGTTCATAACATAGACAGTAGGAAGTGTCAGTTTTCTTGTACTTAAGTCGGCATTGTGGCTTTTGTATTTAATTCCGATGCAATTTCTGTGTTTCATCGTCAATAAGAAGGTCCAAGGGATACAGTAAACCAGAAGTGAAACATCGGAATCTATAAGTAGTGTCACAAGAATGGTTCAAAACATAGACAGTAAGAAGAACCAGCCTTCTTGTACTTAAGTCGGCATTGTGCCTTTTGTATTTAATTTCGATGCAATTTCTGTGTTTCATCGTCAATAAGAAGGTCCAAGGGATACAGTAAACACATAGTGAAGCATCGGAATCTAAAACTGGTCTCACAGGAAATGTTCAAATCATAGTAAGTAAGAAGAGTCAGTCTTCTTTTACTTAAGTCGGCATTGTGCCTTTTCAATGTACTTTTGATGCAATTTCTGTGTTTCGTCGTCAAAAAGAAGGTCCAAGGGGTACAGTGAACCTGAAGTGAAGCACCGGAATCTAAAACCGGTATCTCAGGAAAGGTGCAAAACATAGAGAGTAAGAAGAGCCAGTCATCTTGTATTTGAGTCGGCATTGTGCCTTTTGTATATAATTCCGATGCAGTTTCTGTGTTTTATCGTCAATAAGAAGGTCAGAGGGAATCATTAAACCTGAAGTGAAGCATCGGAATCGATAACTAGTGTCACAGGAATGGTTAAAACATAGACATTAGGAAGAGTCTGTCTTCTGGTACTTAAGTCGGCATTGTGCCTTTTCTATTTATTTCCGATGCAATGTATGTGTTTCATCGTCAATAAGAAGGTCCAAGGGAGACAGTAAACATATATTGAAGCATCATAATCTAAAACTGATCTCACAGGAAATGTTCACAACATAGTCAGTAAGAAGAGTCAGTCTACTTGTACTTAAGTCGGCATTGTGCTTTTTGTATTTAATTCCGATGCATTTTCTGTGTTTCATCATCAATAAGAAGGACAGAGGGATACAGTATACCTGAAGTCAAGCAACGGAATCTATAACTAGTGTCACAGGAATGGTTCAAACATAGACAGTAGGAAGAGTCAGTCTTCTTGTACTTAAGTCGGCATTGTGCCTCTTGTATTTAATTCCGATGCAATTTCTGTGTTTCATCGTCGATAAGAAGATCCAAGGGATACAGTAAACCTGAAGTGAAGCATCGGAATCTATAACTAGTGTCATAGGAATTGTTCAAAACATAGACAGTAAGAAGAGTCAGTCTTCTTGTACTTAAGTCGGATTTGTGCCTTTTGTATTTAATTCCGATGCAATTTCTGTGTTTCATCGTCAATAAGAAGGTCAAAGTGATACAGTAAACCTGAAGTGAAGCATCTGAAACTATAACTAGTGTCACAGGAATGGTTCAAAAAATAGACAGTAAGATGAGTCAGTCTTCTTGTACGTAAGTCGGCATTGTGCTTTTTCTATTTAATTCCGATGCAAAATCTGTGTTTCGTCGTCAATACGAAGGTCAGAGGGAGACAGTAAACCTTAAGTGAAGCATCGGAATCTACAACTAGTGTCACAGGAATGGTTCAAAACATACACAGCAAGAAGAGTCAGTCTTCTTGTACTGAAGTCGGCATTGTGCTTTTTGTATTTAATTCCGATGCAATTTGTGTGTTTCATCGTCAATAAGAAGGTCCAAGGGATACAGTAAACCTGAAGTGATGCATCGGAATCTATAACTAGTGTCACAGGAATGGTTCATAACATAGACAGTAGGAAGTGTCAGTTTTCTTGTACTTAAGTCGGCATTGTGCCTTTTGTATTTAATTCCGATGCAATTTCTGTGTTTCATCGTCAATAAGAAGGTCCAAGGGATACAGTAAACCAGAAGTGAAACATCGGAATCTATAAGTAGTGTCACAAGAATGGTTCAAAACATAGACAGTAAGAAGAGTCAGCCTTCTTGTACTTAAGTCGGCATTGTGCCTTTTGTATTTAATTTCGATGCAATTTCTGTGTTTCATCGTCAATAAGAAGGTCCAAGGGATACAGTAAACACATAGTGAAGCATCGGAATCTAAAACTTTTCTCACAGGAAATGTTCAAATCATAGTAAGTAAGAAGAGTCAGTCTTCTTTTACTTAAGTCGGCATTGTGCCTTTTCAATGTACTTTTGATGCAATTTCTGTGTTTCGTCGTCAAAAAGAAGGTCCAAGGGATACAGTGAACCTGAAGTGAAGCACCGGAATCTAAAACCGGTATCTCAGGAAAGGTGCAAAACATAGAGAGTAAGAAGAGCCAGTCATCTTGTATTTGAGTCGGCATTGTGCCTTTTGTATATAATTCCGATGCAGTTTCTGTGTTTTATCGTCAATAAGAAGGTCAGAGGGAATCATTAAACCTGAAGTGAAGCATCGGAATCTATAACTAGTGTCACAGGAATGGTTAAAACATAGACAGTAGGAAGAGTCTGTCTTCTGGTACTTAAGTCGGCATTGTGCCTTTTCTATTTATTTCCGATGCAATGTATGTGTTTCATCGTCAATAAGAAGGTCCAAGGGAGACAGTAAACATATATTGAAGCATCGGAATCTAAAACTGGTCTCACAGGAAATGTTCACAACATAGTCAGTAAGAAGAGTCAGTCTACTTGTACTTAAGTCGGCATTGTGCCTTTTGTATTTGATTCCGATGCAATTTCTGTGTTTCATCGTCAATGAGAAGGTCCAAGTGATACAGTAAACCTGAAGTGAAGCATCGGAAACTGTAACTAGTGTCACCGGAATGGTTCAAAACGTAGACAGTAAGAAGTGTCAGTCTTCTTGTACTTAAGTCGGCATTGTGCCTTTTGTATTTAATTCTGATGCATTTTCTGTGTTTCACCGTAAATAAGAAGGTCAGAGGGATACATTAAACCTGAAGTGAAGCATCGCAATCTATAACTAGTGTCACAGGAATGGTTCTAAACATAGACAGTAAGTAGAGTCAGTCTTCTTGTACTTAAGTCGGCATTGTGCCTTTTGTATTTAATTGCGATGCAATTTCTGTGTTTCATCGTCAATAAGAAGGTCCAAGGGATGCAATAAACATATAGTGAAGCATCGGAATCTAAAACTGGTCTCACAGGAAATGCACACAACTTAGTCAGAAAGAAGAGACAGTCTTCTTGTACTTAAGTCGGCGTTGTGCCTTTTGTATTTAATTCCAATGCAATTTCTGTGTTTCATCGTCAATAAGAAGGTCAGAGGGATACAGTAAACCTGAAGTGAAGCATCGGAATGTCACAAGAATGGTTCAAAACATAGACAGTAGGAAGAGTCAGTCTTCTTGTACTTGAATCGGCATTGTGTCTTTTGTATTTAATTCCGATGCAATTTCTGTGTTTCATCGTCAATAAGAAGGTCAGAGGGAATCACTAAACCTGAAGTGAGGCATCGGAATCTATAACTAGTGTCACAGGAATGGTTAAAACATAGACAGTAGGAAGAGTCAGTCTTCTTGTACGTAAGTCGGCATTGTGCCTTTTCTATTTAATTCCGATGCAATGTATGTGTTTCATCGTCAATAAGAAGGTCCAAGGGATACAGTATACATATAGTGAGGCATCGGAATCTAAAACTGGTCTCACAGGAAATGTTCACAACATAGTCAGTAAGAAGAGTCAGTCTTCTTGTACTTAAGTCGGCATCGTGCATTTTGTATTTAATTCCGATGCAGTTTCTGTGTTTCGTCGTCAATACGAAGGTCAGAGGGAGACAGTAAACCTTAAGTGAAGCATCGGAATCTATAACTAGTGTCACAGGAATGGTTCAAAACATACTCAGCAAGAAGAGTCAGTCTTCTTGTACTTAAGTCGGCATTGTGCCTTTTGTATTTAATTCCGATGCAATTTGTGTGTTTCATCGTAAATAAGAAGGTCCAAGGGACACTGTAAACCTGAAGTGATGCATCGGAATCTATAACTAGTGTCACAGGAATGGTTCATAACATAGACAGTAGGAAGTGTCAGTCTTCTTGTACTTAAGTCGGCATTGTGCCTTTTGTATTTAATTCCGATGCAGTTTCTGTGTTTCGTCGTCAATACGAAGGTCATAGGGAGACAGTAAACCTTAAGTGAAGCATCGGAATCTATAACTAGTGTCACAGGAATGGTTCAAAATATAGACAGTAAGATGAGTCAGTCTTCTTGTACGTATGTCGGCATTGTGCCTTTTCTATTTATTTCCGATGCAAATTCTGTGTTTCATCATCAAGAAGAAGGTCAGAGAGATGCAGTAAACCTGAAGTGAAGCATCGGAATCTATAACTGGTGTCACAGAAAAGGTTCAAAACGTAGACAGTAAAAAAAGTCAGTCGTCTTGTACTTAAGTCGTTATTGTGCCTTTTGTATTTAATTCCGATGCAATTTCTGTGTTTCATCGTCAATAAGAAGGTCTGAGGGATACAGTAAACCTGAAGTGAAGCATCGGAATCTATAACTAGTGTCACAGGAATGGTGCAAAGCATAGACAGTAGGAAGAGTCTGTCGTCTTGTACTTAAGTCGACATTGTGCCTTTTGTATTTAATTCCGATGCAATTTCTGTGTTTCATCGTCGATAAGAAGGTCCAAGGGATACAGTAAACCTGAAGTGAAGCATCGGAATCTATAACTAGTGTCACAGGAATTGTTCAAAACATAGACAGTAAGAAGAGTCAGTCTTCTTGTACTTAAGTCGGATTTGTGCCTTTTGTATTTAATTCCGATGCAATTTCTGTGTTTCATCGTCAATAAGAAGGTCCAAGTGATACAGTAAACCTGAAGTGAAGCATCGGAAACTGTAACTAGTGTCACCGGAATGGTTCAAAACGTAGACAGTAAGAAGTGTCAGTCTTCAAGTATTTAAGTCGGCATTGTGCCTTTTGTATTTAATTTCGATGCAATTTCTGTGTTTCATCGTCAATAAGAAGGTCCAAGGGATACAGTAAACACATAGTGAAGCATCGGAATCTAAAACTGGTCTCACAGGAAATGTTCAAATCATAGTAAGTAAGAAGAGTCAGTCTTCTTTTACTTAAGTCGGCATTGTGCCTTTTCAATGTACTTTTGATGCAATTTCTGTGTTTCGTCGTCAAAAAGAAGGTCCAAGGGATACAGTAATCCCGAAGTGAAGCACCGGAATATAAAACCGGTATCTCAGGAAAGGTGCAAAACATAGAGAGTAAGAAGAGCCAGTCATCTTGTATTTGAGTCGGCATTGTGCCTTTTGTATATAATTCCGATGCAGTTTCTGTGTTTTATCGTCAATAAGAAGGTCAGAGGGAATCATTAAACCTGAAGTGAAGAATCGGAATCTATAACTAGTGTCACAGGAATGGTTAAAACATAGACAGTAGGAAGAGTCTGTCTTCTGGTACGTAAGTCGGCATTGTGCCTTTTCTATTTATTTCCGATGCAATGTATGTGTTTCATCGTCAATAAGAAGGTCCAAGGGAGACAGTAAACATATATTGAAGCATCGGAATCTAAAACTGGTCTCACAGGAAATGTTCACAGCATAGTCAGTAAGAAGAGTCAGTCTACTTGTACTTAAGTCGGATTTGTGCCTTTTGTATTTAATTCCGATGCAATTTCTGTGTTTCATCGTCAATAAGAAGGTCAAAGTGATACAGTAAACCTGAAGTGAAGCATCTGAAACTATAACTAGTGTCACCGGAATGGTTCAAAACATAGACAGTAAGAAGAGTCGGTCTGCTTGTACCTAAGTCGGCATTGTGCCTTTTGTATTTGATTCCGATGCAACTTCTGTGTTTCATCGTCAATGAGAAGGTCCAAGTGATACAGTAAACCTGAAGTGAAGCATCGGAATGTCACAAGAATGGTTCAAAACATAGACAGTAGGAAGAGTCAGTCTTCTTGTACTTGAATCGGCATTGTGTCTTTTGTATTTAATTCCCATGCAATTTCTGTGTTTCATCGTCAATAAGAAGGTCAGAGGGAATCACTAAACCTGAAGTGAGGCATCGGAATCTATAACTAGTGTCACAGGAATGGTTAAAACATAGACAGTAGGAAGAGTCAGTCTTCTTGTACATAAGTCGGCATTGTGCCTTTTCTATTTAATTCCGATGCAATGTATGTGTTTCATCGTCAATAAGAAGGTCCAAGGGATACAGTAAACATATAGTGAGGCATCGGAATCTAAAACTGGTCTCACAGGAAATGTTCACAACATAGTCAGTAAGAAGAGTCAGTCTTCTTGTACTTAAGTCGGCATTGTGCATTTTGTATTTAATTCCGATGCAGTTTCTGTGTTTCGTCGTCAATACGAAGGTCAGAGGGAGACAGTAAACCTTAAGTGAAGCATCGGAATTATAACTAGTGTCACAGGAATGGTTCAAAACATACTCAGCAAGAAGAGTCAGTCTTCTTGTACTTAAGTCGGCATTGTGCCTTTTGTATTTAATTCCGATGCAATTTGTGTGTTTCATCGTCAATAAGAAGGTCCAAGGGAGACTGTAAACCTGAAGTGATGCATCGGAATCTATAACTAGTGTCACAGGAATGGTTCATAACATAGACAGTAGGAAGTGTCAGTCTTCTTGTACTTAAGTCGGCATTGTGCCTTTTGTATTTAATTCCGATGCAGTTTCTGTGTTTCGTCGTCAATACGAAGGTCATAGGGAGACAGTAAACCTTAAGTGAAGCATCGGAATCTATAACTAGTGTCACAGGAATGGTTCAAAAAATAGACAGTAAGATGAGTCAGTCTTCTTGTACGTATGTCGGCATTGTGCCTTTTCTATTTAATTCCGATGCAAATTCTGTGTTTCATCATCAAGAAGAAGGTCAGAGAGATGCAGTAAACCTGAAGTGAAGCATCGGAATCTATAACTGGTGTCACAGAAGAGGTTCAAAACGTAGACAGTAAAAAAAGTCAGTCGTCTTGTACTTAAGTCGTTATTGTGCCTTTTGTATTTAATTCCGATGCAATTTCTGTGTTTCATCGTCAATAAGAAGGTCTGAGGGATACAGTAAACCTGAAGTGAAGCATCGGAATCTATAACTAGTGTCACAGGAATGGTGCAAAGCATAGACAGTAGGAAGAGTCTGTCGTCTTGTACATAAGTCGACAGGTCCAAGGGATACAGTAAACCTGAAGTGAAGCATCGGAATCTATAACTAGTGTCACAGGAATTGTTCAAAACATAGACAGTAAGAAGAGTCAGTCTTCTTGTACTTGAATCGGCATTGTGTCTTTTGTATTTAATTCCGATGCAATTTCTGTGTTTCATCGTCAATGAGAAGGTCAGAGGGAATCACTAAACCTGAAGTGAGGCATCGGAATCTATAACTAGTGTCACAG
Source organism: Schistocerca americana (assembly GCF_021461395.2). NCBI lineage: Eukaryota > Metazoa > Arthropoda > Insecta > Orthoptera > Acrididae > Schistocerca > Schistocerca americana. The sequence continues at coordinate 1,379,528 of NW_025725928.1, forward strand.
GAATGGTTAACACATAGACAGTAGGAAGAGTCAGTCTTCTTGTACGTAAGTCGGCATTGTGCCTTTTCTATTTAATTCCGATGCAATGTATGTGTTTCATCGTCAATAAGAAGGTCCAAGGGATACAGTAAACATATAGTGAAGCATCGGAATCTAAAACTGGTCTCACAGGAAATGTTCACAACATAGTCAGTAAGAAGAGTCAGTCTTCTTGTACTTAAGTCGGCATTGTGCATTTTGTATTTAATTCCGATGCAGTTTATGTGTTTCGTCGTCAATACGAAGGTCAGAGGGAGACAGTAAACCTTAAGTGAAGCATCGGAATCTATAACTAGTGTCACAGGAATGGTTCAAAACATACTCAGCAAGAAGAGTCAGTCTTCTTGTACTTAAGTCGGCATTGTGCCTTTTGTATTTAATTCCGATGCAATTTGTGTGTTTCAGCGTCAATAAGAAGGTCCAAGGGATACAGTAAACCTGAAGTGATGCATCGGAATCTATCACTAGAGTCACAGGAATGGTTCATAACATAGACAGTAGGAAGTGTCAGTCTTCTTGTACTTAAGTCGGCATTGTGCCTTTAGTATTTGATTCCGATGCAATTTCTGTGTTTCATCGTCAATAAGAAGGTCCAAGTGATACAGTAAACCTGAAGTGAAGCATCTGAAACTGTAACTAGTGTCACCGGAATGGTTCAAAACGTAGACAGTAAGAAGTGTCAGTCTTCATGTACTTAAGTCGGATTTGTGCCTTTTGTATTTAATTCCGATGCAATTTCTGTGTTTCATCGTCAATAAGAAGGTCAAAGTGATACAGTAAACCTGAAGTGAAGCATCTGAAACTATAACTAGTGTCACCGGAATGGTTCAAAACATAGACAGTAAGAAGAGTTGGTCTGCTTGTACTTAAGTCGGCATTGTGCCTTTTGTATTTGATTCCGATGCAATTTCTGTGATTCATCGTCAATAAGAAGGTCCAAGTGATACAGTAAACCTGAAGTGAAGCATCGGAAACTGTAACTAGTGTCACCGGAATGGTTCAAAACGTAGACAGTAAGAAGTGTCAGTCTTCTTGTACTTAAGTCGGCATTGTGCCTTTTGTATTTAGTTGCGATGCAATTTCTGTGTTTCATCGTCAATAAGAAGGTCAGAGGGATACAGTAAACCTGAAGTGAAGCATCGGAATGTCACAAGAATGGTTCAAAACATAGACAGTAGGAAGAGTCAGTCTTCTTGTACTTGAATCGGCATTGTGTCTTTTGTATTTAATTCCGATGCAATTTCTGTGTTTCATCGTCAATGAGAAGGTCAGAGGGAATCACTAAACCTGAAGTGAGGCATCGGAATCTATAACTAGTGTTACAGGATTGGTTAAAACATAGACAGTAGGAAGAGTCAGTCTTCTTGTACGTAAGTCGGCATTGTGCCTTTTCTATTTAATTCCGATGCAATGTATGTGTTTCATCGTCAATAAGAAGGTCCAAGGGATACAGTAAACATATAGTGAAGCATCGGAATCTAAAACTGGTCTCACAGGAAATGTTCACAACATAGTCAGTAAGAAGAGTCAGTCTTCTTGTACTTAAGTCGGCGTTGTGCATTTTGTATTTAATTCCGAAGCAGTTTCTGTGTTTCGTCGTCAATACGATGGTCATAGGGAGACAGTAAACCTTAAGTGAAGCATCGGAATCTATAACTAGTGTCACAGGAATGGTTCAAAAAATAGACAGTAAGATGAGTCAGTCTTCTTGTACGTAAGTCGGCATTGTGCCTTTCCTATTTAATTCCGATGCAAATTCTGTGTTTCATCATCAAGAAGAAGGTCAGAGAGATGCAGTAAACCTGAAGTGAAGCATCGGAATCTATAACTGGTGTCACAGAAAAGGTTCAAAACGTAGACAGTAAAAAAAGTCTGTCGTCTTGTACTTATGTCGACATTGTGCCTTTTGTATTTAATTCCGATGCAATTTCTGTGTTTCATCGTCAATAAGAAGGTCTGAGGGATACAGTAAACCTGAAGTGAAGCATCGGAATCTATAACTAGTGTCACAGGAATGGTGCAAAGCATAGACAGTAGGAAGAGTCAGTTTTCTTGTACATAAGTCGGCATTGTGCCTTTTCTATTTAATTCCGATGCAGTTTCTGTGTTTCGTCGTCAATACGAGGGTCAGAGGGATAGACTAAACCTTAATTGAAGCATCGGAATCTATAACTAATGTCACAGGAATGGTTCAAAACATACACAGCAAGAGGAGTCAGTCTTCTTGTACTTAAGTCGGCATTGTGAATTTTGTATTTAATTCCGATGCAATTTGTGTGTTTCATCGTCAATAAGAAGGTCCAAGGGATACAGTAAACCTGAAGTGATGCATCGGAATCTATAACTAGTGTCACAGGAATGGTTCAAACATAGACAGTAGGAAGTGTCAGTCTTCTTGTACTTAATTCGGCATTGTGCCATTTGTATTTAATTCCGATGCAATTTCTGTGTTTCATCGTCAATAAGAAGGTCCAAGGGATACAGTAAACCTGAAGTGAAGCATCGGAATCTATAACTAGTGTCACAGGAATGGGTCAAAACATAGACAGTAAGAAGTGTCATTCTTCTTGTACTTAAGTCGGCATTGTGCCTTTTGTATTTAATTTCGATGCAATTTCTGTGTTTCATCGTCAATAAGAAGGTCCAAGGGATACAGTAAACACATAGTGAAGCATCGGAATCTAAAACTGGTCTCACAGGAAATGTTCGAATCATAGTAAGTAAGAAGAGTCAGTCTTCTTTTACTTAAATCGGCATTGTGCCTTTTCTATGTACTTTTGATGCAATTTCTGTGTTTCGTCGTCAATAAGAAGGTCCAAGTGATACAGTTAACCTGAAGTGAAGCACCGGAATCTAAAACCGGTCTCTCAGGAAAGGTGCCAAACATAGAGAGTAAGAAGAGCCAGTCATCTTGTATTTGCGTCGGCATTGTACATTTTGTATATAATTCCGATGCAGTGTCTGTGTTTCATCGTCAATAAGAAGGTCAGAGGGAATCAGTAAACCTGAAGTGAAGCATCGGAATCAATAACTAGTGTCACAGGAATGGTTAAAACATAGACAGTAGGAAGAGTCTGTCTTCTGGTACTTAAGTCGGCATTGTGCCTTTTCTATTTATTTCCGATGCAATGTATGTGTTTCATCGTCAATAAGAAGGTCCTAGGGAGACAGTAAACATATAGTGAAGCATCGGAATCTAAAACTGGTCTCACAGGAAATGTTCACAACATAGTCAGTAAGAAGAGTCATTCTACTTGTACTTAAGTCGGCATTGTGCATTTTGTATTTAATTCCGATGCAATTTCTGTGTTTCATCATCAATAAGAAGGTCAGAGGGATACAGTAAACCTGAAGTGAAGCAACGGAATCTATAACTAGTGTCACAGGAATGGTTCAAACTTAGACAGTAGGAAGAGTCAGTCTTCTTGTACTTAAGTCGGCATTGTGCCTTTTCTATTTAATTCCGATGCAATTTCTGTGTTTCGTCGTCAATAAGAAGGTCAAAAGGATACAGTAAACCTAAAATGAAGCATCGGAATCTATAACTAGTGTCACAGGAATGGTTCAAAACATAGACAGTAAGAAGAGGCAGTCTTCTTGTACATATGTCTGCATTGTGCCTCTTGTATTTAATTCCGATTCAATCTCTGTGTTTCATCGTCGATAAGCAGGTCCAAGGGATACAATAAACCTGAAGTGAAGCATCGGAATCTATAACTAGTGTCACAGGAATTGTTCAAAACATAGACAGTAAGAAGAGTCAGTCTTCTTGTACTTAAGTCGGATTTGAGCTTTTGTATTTAATTCCGATGCAATTTCTGTGTTTCATCGTCAATAAGAAGGTCAAAGTGATACAGTAAACCTGAAGTGAAGCATCTGAAACTATAACTAGTGTCACCGGAATGGTTCAAAACATAGACAGTAAGAAGAGTCGGTCTTCTTGTACTTAAGTCGGCATTGTGCTTTTTGTATTTGATTCCGATGCAATTTCTGTGTTTCATCGTCAATACGAAGGTCCAAGTGATACAGTAAACCTGAAGTGAAGCATCGGAAACTATAACTAGTGTCACCGGAATGGTTCAAAGCATAGACAGTAAGATGTGTCAGTCTTCTTGTACTGAAGTCGGCATTGTGCCTTTTGTATTTAATTCCGATGCAATTTCTGTGTTTCACCGTAAACAAGAAGGTCAGTGGGATACAGTAAACCTGAAGTGAAGCATCGCAATCTATAACTAGTGTCACAGGAATGGTTCTAAACATAGACAGTAAGTAGAGTCAGTCTTCTTGTACTTAAGTCGGCATTGTGCCTTTTGTAATTAATTGCGATGCAATTTCTGTGTTTAATCGTCAATAAGAAGGTCCAAGGGATACAATAAACATATAGTGAAGCATCGGAATCTAAACCTGGTCTCACAGGAAATGCACACAACTTAGTCAGAAAGAAGAGACAGTCTTCTTGTACTTAAGTCGGCGTTGTGCGTTTTGTATTTAATTCCGATGCAATTTCGTGTGTCTCATCGTCAATAAGAAGGTCAGAGGGATACAGTAAACCTGAAGTGAAGCATCGGAATGTCACAAGAATGGTTCAAAACATAGACAGTAGGAAGTGTCAGTCTTCTTGTACTTAAGTCGGCATTGTGTCTTTTGTATTTAATTCCGATGCAATTTCTGTGTTTCATCGTCAATAAGAAGGTCAGAGGGAATCACTAAACCTGAAGTGAAGCATCGGAATCTATAACTAGTGTCACAGGAATGGTTAAAACATAGACAGTAGGAAGAGTCAGTCTTCTTGTACTTAAGTCGGCATTGTGCCTTTTCTATTTAATTCCGATGCAATGTATGTGTTTCATCGTCACTAAGAAGGTCCAAGGGATACAGTAAACATATAGTGAAGCATCGGAATCTAAAACTGGTCTCACAGGAAATGTTCACAAAATAGTCTGTAAGAAGAGACAGTCTTCTTGTACTTAAGTCGGCATTGTGCATTTTGTATTTAATTCCGATGCTGTTTCTGTGTTTCGTCGTCAATACGTAGGTCAGAGGGAGACAGTAAACCTTAAGTGAAGCATCGGAATCTAAACCTGGTCTCACAGGAAATGCACACAACTTAGTCAGAAAGAAGAGACAGTCTTCTTGTACTTAAGTCGGCGTTGTGCGTTTTGTATTTAATTCCGATGCAATTTCGTGTGTCTCATCGTCAATAAGAAGGTCAGAGGGATACAGTAAACCTGAAGTGAAGCATCGGAATGTCACAAGAATGGTTCAAAACATAGACAGTAGGAAGAGTCAGTCCTCTTGTACTTAAGTCGGCATTGTGCCTTTTGTATTTAATTCCGATGCAATTTGTGTGTTTCATCGTCAATAAGAAGGTCCAAGGGATACAGTAAAACCTGAAGTGATGCATCGGAATCTATAACTAGTGTCACAGGAATGGTTCATAACATAGACAGTAGGAAGTGTCAGTCTTCTTGTACTTAAGTCGGCATTGTGTCTTTTGTATTTAATTCCGATGCAATTTCTGTGTTTCATCGTCAATAAGAAGGTCAGAGGGAATCACTAAACCTGAAGTGAAGCATCGGAATCTATAACTAGTGTCACAGGAATGGTTAAAACATAGACAGTAGGAAGAGTCAGTCTTCTTGTACTTAAGTCGGCATTGTGCCTTTTCTATTTAACTCCGATGCAATGTATGTGTTTCATCGTCACTAAGAAGGTCCAAGGGATACAGTAAACATATAGTGAAGCATCGGAATCAAAAACTGGTCTCACAGGAAATGTTCACAACATAGTCTGTAAGAAGAGACAGTCTTCTTGTACTTAAGTCGGCATTGTGCATTTTGTATTTAATTCCGATGCTGTTTCTGTGTTTCGTCGTCAATAAGAAGGTCCAAGGGATACAATAAACATATAGTGAAGCATCGGAATCTAAACCTGGTCTCACAGGAAATGCACACAACTTAGTCAGAAAGAAGAGACAGTCTTCTTGTACTTAAGTCGGCGTTGTGCGTTTTGTATTTAATTCCGATGCAATTTCGTGTGTCTCATCGTCAATAAGAAGGTCAGAGGGATACAGTAAACCTGAAGTGAAGCATCGGAATGTCACAAGAATGGTTCAAAACATAGACAGTAGGAAGAGTCAGTCCTCTTGTACTTAAGTCGGCATTGTGCCTTTTGTATTTAATTCCGATGCAATTTGTGTGTTTCATCGTCAATAAGAAGGTCCAAGGGATACAGTAAACCTGAAGTGATGCATCGGAATCTATAACTAGTGCCTTTTGTATTTAATTCCGATGCAGTTTCTGTGTTTCGCCGTCAATACGAAGGTCAGGGGGAGACAGTAAACCTTAAGTGAAGCATCGGAATCTATAACTAGTGTCACAGGAATGGTTCAAAAATTAGACAGTAAGATGAGTCAGTCTTCTTGTACGTAAGTCGGCATTGTGCCTTTTCTATATAGTTCCGATGCAAAATCTTTGTTTCATCATCAAGAAGAAGGTCAGAGGGATGCAGTAAACCTGAAGTGAAGCATCGTAATCTATAACTGGTGTCACAGAAAAGGTTCAAAACATAGACAGTAAAAAAAGTCTGTCGTCTTGTACTTAAGTCGACATTGTGCCTTTTGTATTTAATTCCCAAGCAATTTCTGTGTTTCATCGTCAATAAGAAGGTCTGAGGGATACAGTAAACCTGAAGTGAGGCATCGGAATCTATAACTAGTGTCACAGGAATGGTCCAAAGCATAGACAGTAGGAAGAGTCAGTCTTCTTGTACTTAAGTCTGCATTGTGCCATTTGTATTTAATTCCGAAGCAATTTCTGTGTTTCATCGTCAATACGAAGGTCCAAGGGATACAGTAAACCTGAAGTGAAGCGTCGGAATCTATAACTAGTGTCACAGGAATGGTTCAAAACATAGACAGTAAGAAGAGTCATTCTTCTTGTACTTAAGTCGGAATTGTGCCTTTTGTATTTAATTTCGATGCAATTTCTGTGTTTCATCGTCAATAAGAAGGTCCAAGGGATACACTAAACACATAGTGAAGCATCGGAATCTAAAAGTGGTCTCACTGGAAATGTTCAAATCATAGTATGTAAGAAGAGTCAGTCTTCTTGTACTTAAGTCGGCATTGTGCCTTTCCTATATAATTTTGATGCAATTTCTGTGTTTCGTCGTCAATAAGAAGGTCCAAGAGATACAGTAAACATGAAGTGAAGCACCGGAATCTAAAACCGGTCTCTCAGGAAAGGTTCAAAACATAGAGAGTAAGAAGAGCCGGTCATCTTGTATTTGAGTCGGCACTGTGCCTTTTGTATTTAATTCCGATGCAGTGTCTGTGTTTCATCGTCAATAAGAAGGCCAGAGGGAATCAGTAAACCTCAAGTGAAGCATCGGAATCTATAACTAGTGTCACAGGAATGGATACAACATAGACAGAAGGATGAGTCAGTCTTCTTGTACTTAAGTCGGCATTGTGCCTTTTCAATTTAATTGCGATGCAATGTATGTGTTTCATCGTCTATAAGAAGGTCCAAGGGATACAGTAAACATATAGTGAAGCATCGGAATCTAAAACTGGTCTCACAGGAAAGGATCAAAACATAGAGAGTAAGAAGAGCCAGTCATCTTGTATTTGAGTCGGCATTGTGCCTTTTTTATTTAATTCCGATGCAATTTCTAAGTTTCATCGCCAATAAGAAAGTCAGAGGGATACAGTAAGCCTGAAGTGATGCATCGAAATCTATAACTAGTGTCACAGGAGTGGTTCAAAACATAGACAGTAAGAAGAGTCAGTCTTCTTGTACTTAAGTCGGCATTGTGCCTTTCCTATTTAATTATGGTGCACTTTCTGTGTTTCGTCGTCGATAAGAAGGTCCAAGTGATACAGTAAACCTAAAGTGAAGCATCGGAATCTATAACTAGTGTCACAGGAGTGGTTCAAAACATAGACAGTAAGAAGAGTCAGTCTTCTTGTACTTAAGTCGGCATTGTGCCTTTCCTATTTAATTATGGTGCACTTTCTGTGTTTCGTCGTCGATAAGAAGGTCCAAGGGATACAGTAAACCTGAAGTGATGCATCGGAATCTATAACTAGCGTCACAGGAATGGTTCAAAACATTGACAGTAAGAAGAGTCAGTCCTCTTGTACTTAAGTCGGCATTGTGCCTTTTGTATTTAATTCCGATGCAATTTCTGTGTTTCATCGTCAATAAGAAGGTCAGAGGGATACAGTAAATCTGAAAAGAAGCATCGGAATGTATAACTAGTGTAACAGGAATGGTTCAAAACATAGACAGTAGTAAGAGTCAGTCTTCTTGTACTTAAGTCGGCATTGTGCCTTTTGTATATAATTCCGATGCAGTTTCTGTGTTTCATCGTCAATAAGAAGGTCAGAGGGAATCAGTAAACCTGAAGTGAAGCATCGGAATCAATAACTAGTGTCACAGGAATGGTTAAAACATAGACAGTAGGATGAGTCTGTCTTCTGGTACTTAAGTCGGCATTGTGCCTTTTCTATTTATTTCCAATGCAATGTATGTGTTTCATCGTCAATAAGAAGGTCCTAGGGAGGCAGTAAACATATAGTGAAGCATCGGAATCTAAAACTGGTCTCACAGGAAATGTTCACAACATAGTCAGTAAGAAGAGTCAGTCTACTTGTTCTTAAGTCGGCATTGTGCATTTTGTATTTAATTCCGATGCAATTTCTGTGTTTCATCATCAATAAGAAGGTCAGAGGGATACAGTAAACCTGAAGTGAAGCAACGGAATCTATAACTAGTGTCACAGGAATGGTTCAAACATAGACAGTAGGAAGAGTCAGTCTTCTTGTACTTAAGTCGGCAATGTGCCTTTTCTATTTAATTCCGATGCAATTTCTGTGTTTCGTCGTCAATAAGAAGGTCAAAAGGATACAGTAAACCTAAAATGAAGCATCGGAATCTATAACTAGTGTCACAGGAATATTTCAAAACATAGACAGTAAGAAGAGTCAGTCTTCTTGTACATATGTCTGCATTGTGCCTCTTGTATTTAATTCCGATTCAATCTCTGTGTTTCATCGTCGATAAGCAGGTCCAAGGGATACAATAAACCTGAAGTGAAGCATCGGAATCTATAACTAGTGTCACAGGAATTGTTCAAAACATAGACAGTAAGAAGAGTCAGTCTTCTTGTACTTAAGTCGGATTTGAGCTTTTGTATTTAATTCCGATGCAATTTCTGTGTTTCATCGTCAATAAGAAGGTCAAAGTGATACAGTAAACCTGAAGTGAAGCATCTGAAACTATAACTAGTGTCACCGGAATGGTTCAAAACATAGACAGTAAGAAGAGTCGGTCTTCTTGTACTTAAGTCGGCATTGTGCTTTTTGTATTTGATTCCGATGCAATTTCTGTGTTTCATCGTCAATACGAAGGTCCAAGTGATACAGTAAACCTGAAGTGAAGCATCGCAATCTATAACTAGTGTCACAGGAATGGTTCTCAACATAGACAGTAAGTAGAGTCAGTCTTCTTGTACTTAAGTCGGCATTGTGCCTTTTGTATTTAATTGCGATGCAATTTCTGTGTTTAATCGTCAATAAGAAGGTCCAAGGGATATAATAAACATATAGTGAAGCATCGGAATCTAAACCTGGTCTCACATGAAGTGCACACAACTTAGTCAGAAAGAAGAGACAGTCTTCTTGTACTTAACTCGGCGTTGTGCCTTTTGTATTTAATTCCGATGCAATTTCGTGTGTCTCATCGTCAATAAGAAGGTCAGGGGGATACAGTAAACCTGAAGTGAAGCATCGGAATGTCACAAGAATGGTTCAAAACATAGACAGTAGGAAGAGTCAGTCTTCTTGTACTTGAATCGGCATTGTGTCTTTTGTATTTAATTCCGATGCACTTTTTGTGTTTCATCGTCAATAAGAAGGTCAGAGGGAATCACTAAACCTGAAGTGAAGCATCGGAATCTATAACTAGTGTCACAGGAATGGTTAAAACATAGACAGTAGGAAGAGTCAGTCTTCTTGTACTTAAGTCGGCATTGTGCCTTTTCTATTTAATTCCGATGCAATGTATGTGTTTCATCGTCACTAAGAAGGTCCAAGGGATACAGTAAACATATAGTGAAGCATCGGAATCTAAAACTGGTCTCACAGGAAATGTTCACAACATGTCTGTATGAAGAGACAGTCTTCTTGTACTTAAGTCGGCATTGTGCATTTTGTATTTAATTCCGATGCTGTTTCTGTATTTCGTCGTCAATACGAAGGTCAGAGGGAGACAGTAAACCTTAAGTGAAGCATCGGAATCTGTAACTAATGTTACAGGAATGGTTCAAAACATACTCAGCAAGAAGAGTCTGTCCTCTTGTACTTAAGTCGGCATTGTGCCTTTTGTATTTAATTCCGATGCAATTTGTGAGTTTCATCGTCAATACGAAGGTCGAAGGGATACAGTAAACATGAAGTGATGAATCGGAATCTATAACTAGTGTCACAGGAATGGTTCATAACATAGACAGTAGGAAGTGTCAGTCTTCTTGTACTTAAGCCGGCATTGTGCCTTTTGTATTTAATTCCGATGCAGTTTCTGTGTTTCGCCGTCAATACGAAGGTCAGGGGGAGACAGTAAACCCTAAGTGAAGCATCGGAATCTATAACTAGTGTCACAGGAATGGTTCAAAAATTAGACAGTAAGATGAGTCAGTCTTCTTGTACGTAAGTCGGCATTGTGCCTTTTCTATTTAATTCCGATGCAAAATCTGTGTTTCATCATCAAGAAGAAGGTCAGAGGGATGCAGTAAACCTGAAGTGAAGCATCGGAATCTATAAATGGTGTCACAGTAAAGGTTCAAAACATAGACAGAAAAAAAAGTCTGTCGTCTTGTACTTAAGTCGACATTGTGCCTTTTGTATTTAATTCCCAAGCAATTTCTGTGCTTCATCGTCAATAAGAAGGTCTGAGGGATACAGTAAAGCGGAAGTGAAGCATCGGAATCTATAACTAGTGTCACAGGAATGGTGCAAACATAGACAGTAGGAAGAGTCAGTCTTCTTGTACTTAAGTCGGCATTGTGCCTTTTCTATTTAATTCCGATGCAGTTTCTGTGTTTCGTCGTCAATACGAAGGTCAGAGGGATAGAGTAAACCTTATGTGAAGCTTCGGAATCTATAACTAATGTCACAGGAATGGTTCAAAACATACACAGCAAGAGGAGTCAGTCTTCTTGTACTTAAGTCGGCATTGTGCCTTTTGTATTTAATTCCGATGCAATTTCTGTGTTTCATCGTCAATAAGAAGGTCCATGGGATACAGTAAACCTGAAGTGATGCATCGGAATCTATAACTAGTGTCACAGGAATGGTTCAAAACATAGACAGTAAGAAGAGTCTTTCTTCTTGTACTTAAGTCGGAATTGTGCCTTTTGTGTTTAATTTCGATGCAATTTCTGTGTTTCATCGTCAATAAGAAGGTCCAAGGGATACAGTAAACACATAGTGAAGCATCGGAATCTTAAAGTGGTCTCACAGGAAATGTTCAAATCATAGTAAGTAAGAAGAGTCAGTCTTCTTGTACTTAAGCCGGCATTGTGCCTTTCCTATATAATTTTGATGCAATTTCTGTGTTTCGTCGTCAATAAGAAGGTCCAAGAGATACAGTAAACGTGAAGTGAAGCACCGGAATCTAAAACCGGTCTCTCAGGAAAGGTTCAAAACATAGAGAGTAAGAAGAGCCGGTCATCTTGTATTTGAGTCGGCATTGTACCTTTTGTATTTAATTCCGATGCAGTTTCTGTGTTTCATCGTCAATAAGAAGGTCAGAGGGAATCAGTAAACCTGAAGTGAAGCATCGGAATCTATAACTAGTGTCACAGGAATGGATAAAACATAGACAGTAGGATGAGTCAGTCTTCTTGTACTTAAGTCGGCATTGTGCCTTTTCAACTTAATTGCGATGCAATGTATGTGTTTCATCGTCTATAAGAAGGTCCAAGGGATACAGTAAACATATAGTGAAGCATCGGAATCTAAAACTGGTCTCACAGGAAAGGATCAAAACATAGAGAGTAAGAAGAGCCAGTCATCTTGTATTTGAGTCGGCATTATGCCTTTTGTATTTAATTCCGATGCAATTTCTAAGTTTCATCGCCAATAAGAAGGTCAGAGGGATACAGTAAGCCTGAAGTGATGCATCGGAATCTATAACTAGTGTCACAGGATTGGTTAAAAACATGGACAGTAAGATGAGTCAGTCATCTTGTACTTAAGTCGGCATTGTGCCTTTTGTATTTAATTCCGATGCAAGTTCTGTGTTTCGTCGTCAATAAGAAGGTCCAAGTGATACAGTAAACCTAAAGTGAAGCATCGGAATCTATAACTAGTGTCACAGGAATGGTTCAAAACATAGACAGTAAGAAGAGTCAGTCTTCTTGTACTTAAGTCGGCATTGTGCCTTTCCTATTTAATTATGGTGCACTTTCTGTGTTTCGTCGTCGATAAGAAGGTTCAAGTTATACAGTAAACCTGAAGTGATGCATCGGAATCTATAACTAGTGTCACAGGAATGGTTCAAAACATTGACAGTAAGGAGAGTCAGTCCTCTTGTACTTAAGTCTTCATCGTGCCTTTTGTATTTAATTCCGATGCAATTTCTGTGTTTCATCGTCAATAAGAAGGTCAGAGGGATACAGTAAATCTGAAAAGAAGCATCGGAATGTATAACTAGTGTAACAGGAATGGTTCAAAACATAGACAGTAGTAAGAGTCAGTCTTTTTGTACTTGAGTCGGCATTGTGCCTTTTGTATTTAATTCCGATGCAATTTCTGTGTTTCATAGTCAATAAGAAGGTCCAAGTGATACAGTAAATCTGAAGTGAAGCATCGGAATCTAAAACTGGTCTCACAGGAAATCTTCACAACATAGTCAGAAAAAGAGGCAGTCTTCTTGTACCTAAGTCAGCATTGTGCCTTTTGTATTTAATTCCGATGCAATTTCTTTGTTTCATCGTCAATAAGAAGGTCAGAGGGATACAGTAAACCTGAAGTGAAGCAGCGGAATCTATAACTAGTGTCACACGAATGGTTAATAACATTGACAGTAAGAAGAGTCAGTCTTCTTGTACTTAAGTCGGCATTGGGCCTTTTGTATTTAATTCCGATGCAATTTCTGTGTTTCATTGTCAATAAGAAGGTCCAAGTGATACAGTAAACCTAAAGTGAAGTATTGGAATTTATAACTAGTGTCACAGGAATGGTTCAAAACATACACAGTAAGAACAGTCAGTCTTCTTGTACTTAAGACGCCATTGTGCCTTCCTATGTAATTCCGATGCAATTTCTGTGTTTCGTCGTCAATAAGAAGGTCCAAGGGATGCAGTAAACCTGAAGTGAAGCATCGGAATCAAGAACTAGTGTCACGGGATTGGTTCAAATCATAGACAGTAAGAAGTGTCAGTCCTCTTGTACTTAAGTCGGCATTGTGGCTTTTGTATTTAATTCCGCTGCAATTTCTGTGTTTCATCGACAATAAGAAGGTCAGAGGGATACAGTAAACCTGAAGTGAAGCATCGGAATCTATAACTAGTGTCACAGGAATGGTTCAAAACATAGACAGTTGGAAGAGTCAGTCTTCTTGTACTTAAGTCGGCATTGTGCCTTCTCTATTTAATTCCGATGCAGTTTCTGTTTTTCGTCGTCAATGAGAGGGTCCAAGGGATACAGTAAACCTGAAGTGAAGCGTCGGAATCTATAACTAGTGTCACAGGAATGGTTCAAAACATAGACAGAAGGATGAGTCAGTCTTCTTGTACGTAAGTCGGCATTGTGCCTGTTGTATATAATTCCGATGCAATTTCTGTGGTTCATCGTCAATAAGAAGGTCAGAGGGATACAGTAAACCTGAAGTGAAGCATCGGAATGTATAACTAGTGTCACAGGAATGGTTCAAATCATAGACATTAGGAAGAGTCAGATTTCTTGTACTTGAGTCGGCATTGTGTATTTAGTATTTAATTCCGATGCAATTTCTGTGTTTCATCGTCAATAAGAAGGTCCAAGTGATACAGTAAACCTAAAGTGAAGCATCGAAAACTATAACTAGTGTCACCGGAATGGTTCAAAACATAGACAGTAAGAAGAGTCAGTCTTCTTGTACTTAATCGGCATTGTGCCTTTTGTATTTAATTCCGATGCAATTTCTGTGTTTCATCGTAAATAAGAAGGTCAGAGGGATACAGTAAACCTGAAGTGAAGCATCGGAACCTGTAAGTAGTGTCACAGGAATGGTTCTAAACATAGACAGTAAGAAGAGTCAGTCTTCTTGTACTTAGGACGGCATTGTGCCTTTTGTATTTAATTCCGATGCAATATCTGTGTTTCATCGTCAATAAGAAGGTCCAAGGGATACAATAAACATATTGTGAAACATCGGAATCTAAAACTAGTGTCACAGGAATGAATCAAAACATAGTCGGTAAGAAGAATCAGTCATCTTGTACTTAAGTCGGCATTGTGCCTTTTGTATTTAATTCCGAAGCAATTTCTGTGATTCATCGTCAACAAAAAGGTCCAAGGGATACATTAAACCTGAAGTGAAGCATCGGAATCTATAACAAGTGTCACAGGACTGGTTCAAATCATAGACAGTAGGAAGAGTCAGTCTTCTTGTACTTGAGTCGGCATTGTGCCTTTTCCATTTCATTCCGATGAAATTTCTGTGTTTCATCGTCAATAAGAAGGTCCAAGGGATACAGTAAACCTGGAGTGAAGCATCGGAATCTATAACTAGTGTCACAGGAATGGTTCAAAACATAGATAGTAGGAAGAGTCAGTCTTCTTGTACTTAAGTCGGCATTGTGCCTTTTGTATTTAATTCCGATGCAATTTCTGTGTTTCATCGTCTACAAGAAGGTCCATTCGATACATTAAACCTGAAGTGAAGCATCGGAATCTGTAACTAGTGTCACAGGAATGGTTCAAAACATAGACAGTAGGAAGAGTCCGTCTTCTTGTACTAATGTCGGCATTGTGCCTTTTCTATTCAATTCCGATGCAATTTCTGTGTTTCATCGTCAATAAGAAGGTCCAAGGGATACAGTAAACCTGGAGTGAAGCATCGGAGTCTATAAGTAGTGTCACAGGAATGGTTCAAAACTTAGACACTAGGAAGTGTCAGTCTTCTTGTACTTAGGACGGCATTGTGCCTTTTGTATTTAATTCCGATGCAATATCTGTGTTTCATCGTCAATAAGAAGGTCCAAGGGATACAATAAACATATTGTGAAACATCGGAATCTAAAACTAGTGTCACAGGAATGAATCAAAACATAGTCGGTAAGAAGAATCAGTCATCTTGTACTTAAGTCGGCATTGTGCCTTTTGTATTTAATTCCGAAGCAATTTCTGTGATTCATCGTCAACAAAAAGGTCCAAGGGATACATTAAACCTGAAGTGAAGCATCGGAATCTATAACAAGTGTCACAGGACTGGTTCAAATCATAGACAGTAGGAAGAGTCAGTCTTCTTGTACTTGAGTCGGCATTGTGCCTTTTCCATTTCATTCCGATGAAATTTCTGTGTTTCATCGTCAATAAGAAGGTCCAAGGGATACAGTAAACCTGGAGTGAAGCATCGGAATCTATAACTGGTGTCATAGGAATGGTTCAAACATAGACAGTAAGAAGAGTCAGTCTTCTTGTACTTAAGTCGGCATCATGCCTTTTGTATTTAATTCCGATACCATTTCTGTGTTTCATCGTCAATGAGAGGGTCAGAGGGATACAGTAAACCTGAAGTGAAGCATCGGAATCTAAAACTAGTGTCACTGGAATGGTTCAAATCATAGACAGTAGGAAGAGTCAGTCTTCTTGTATGTAAGTCGGCATTGTGCCTTTTCTACTTAATTCCGATGCACTTTCTGTGTTTCATCGTCAATTAGAAGGTCCAAGGGATACAGTAAACCTGAAGTGAAGCATCGGAATCTATAACTAGTGACACAGGATTGGTTGAAATCATAGTCAGTAAGAAGAGCCAGTATTCTTGTACTTATGTCGGCATTGTCCCTTTTGTATTTAATTCCGATGCAATTTCTGTGCTTCATCGTCAATAAGAAGGTCCAAGGGACACAGTAAACCTGGAGTGAAGCATCGGAATTTATAACTAGTGTCACAGGAATGGTTCAAAACATAGACAGTAAGAAGAGTCACTCTACTTGTACTTAAGTCGGCATTGTGCCTTCTGTATTTAATTCCGATACCATTTCTGTGTTTCATCGTCAATAAGAGGGTCCAAGGGATACAGTAAACTTGAAGTGAAGCATCAGAATCTATAACTAGTGACACAGGATTGGTTGTAATCATAGTCAGTATTATTGTACTTAAGTCGGCATTGTCCCTTTTGTATTTAATTCAGATGCAATTTCTGTGTTTCATCGTCAATAAGATGGTCCAAGGGATACAGTAAACCTGGAGTGAAAGCATCGGAATCTATAACTAGCGTCTCAGCAATGGTTAAAAACATAGACAGTAAGAAGATACAGTATTCTTGTTCTGAAGTCGGCATTGTGCCTTTTGTATTAAATTCCGATGTAATTTCTGTGTTTCATCGTCAATAAGAAGGTCAGAGGGATACAGTAAACCTGAAGTTAAGCATCGGAATCTACAACTACTGTCAAAGGAATGGTTCAAAACATAGACAGTAAGAAGAGTCAGTCTTCATGTACTTAAGTCGGCATTGTGCCTTTTGTATTTAATTAAGATGCAATTTCTGTGTTTCATCGTCAGTAAGAAGGTCAGAGGGATACAGTAAACCTGAAGTGAAGCATCGGAATCTATAACTAGTGTCACAGGAATGGTTCAAAGCATTGACAGGAAGAAGAGCCAGTCGTCTTGTACTTGAATTGGCATTGTGCCTTTTGTATTTAATTCCGATGCATTTTCTGTGTTCATCGTCAATACGACGGTCAGGGGGATACAGTAAATCTGAAGTGAAGCATCGGAATCTATAACTAGTGTCACAGGAATGGTTCAAAACATAGACAGTAAGAAGAGTCAGTCTTCTTGTACTTAAGTTGGCATTGTGCCTTTTGTATTTAATTCCGATGCAATTTCTGTGTTTCATCGTCAATAAGAAGGTCAGAGGGATACAGTAAACCTGAAGGTAAGCATCGGAATCTATAACTACTGTCACAGGAATGGTTCAAAACATAGACAGTAAGAAGAGTCAGTCTTCTTGTACTTAAGTCGGCATTGTGCCTTTTGTATTTAATTAAGATGCAATATCTGTGTTTCATCGTCAGTAAGAAGGTCAGAGGGATACAGTAACCCTGAAGTGAAGCATCGGAATCTGTAACTACTGTCACAGGAATGGTTCAAAACATAGACAGTAAGAAGAGTCAGTCTTCTTGTACCTAAGTCGGCATTGTGCCTTTTGTATTCAATTAAGATGCAATTTCTGTGTTTCATCGTCAATAAGGAGGTCAGATGGATACAGTAAATCTGGAGTGAAGCATCGGAATCTACAACTACTGTCAAAGGAATGGTTCAAAACATAGACAGTAAGAAGAGTCAGTCTTCATGTACTTAAGTCGGCATTGTGCCTTTTGTATTTAATTAAGATGCAATTTCTGTGTTTCATCGTCAGTAAGAAGGTCAGAGGGATACAGTAAACCTGAAGTGAAGCATCGGAATCTATAACTAGTGTCACAGGAATGGTTCAAAGCATTGACAGGAAGAAGAGCCAGTCGTCTTGTACTTGAGTTGGCATTGTGCCTTTTGTATTTAATTCCGATGCATTTTCTGTGTTCATCGTCAATACGACGGTCAGGGGGATACAGTAAATCTGAAGTGAAGCATCGGAATCTATAACTAGTGTCACAGGAATGGTTCAAAACATAGACAGTAAGAAGAGTCAGTCTTCTTGTACTTAACTCGCCATTGTGCCTTTTGTATTTAATTCCGATGCAATTTCTGTGTTTCATCGTCAATAAGAAGGTCTGAGGGATACAGTAAACCTGAAGGTAAGCATCAGAATCTATAGCTACTCTCACAGGAATGGTTCAAAACATAGACAGTAAGAAGATTCAGTCTTCTTGTACTTAAGTCGGCATTGTGCCTTTTGTATTTAATTAAGATGCAATATCTGTGTTTCATCGTCAGTAAGAAGGTCAGAGGGATACAGTAACCCTGAAGTGAAGCATCGGAATCTGTAACTACTGTCACAGGAATGGTTCAAAACATAGACAGTAAGAAGAGTCAGTCTTCTTGTACCTAAGTCGGCATTGTGCCTTTTGTATTCAATTAAGATGCAATTTCTGTGTTTCATCGTCAATAAGGAGGTCAGATGGATACAGTAAACCTGGAGTGAAGCATCGTAATGTAAGACTAGTGTCACAGGAATGGTTCAAAACACAGACAGTAAGAAGATTCAGTCATCTTGTGCCTAAGTCGGCATTGTGCGTTTTGTATTCAATTAAGATGCAATTTCTGTGTTTCATCGTCAATAAGGAGGTCAGATGGATTCAGTAAACCTGGAGTGAAGCATCGGAATGTAAGACTAGTGTCACAGTAATGGTTCAAAACATAGACAGTAAGAAGAGTCAGTCTTCTTGTACTTAACTCGCCATTGTGCCTTTTGTATTTAATTCCGATGCAATTTCTGTGTTTCATCGTCAATAAGAAGGTCAGCTGGATACAGTAAACCTTAAGTGAAGCATCTGAATCTATAACTAGTGTCACAGGAATGGTTCAATGCATTGACAGGAAAAAGAGCCAGTCGTCTTGTACTTGAGTCGGCATTGTGCCTTTTGTACTTAATTCCGATGCATTATCTGTGTTCATCGTCAATACGACGGTCAGCGGGATACAGTAAATCTGAAGTGAAGCATCGGAATCTATAACTAGTGTCACAGGAATGGTTCAAAACATAGTCAGTAAGAAGAGTCAGTATTCTTGTACATAAGTCGGCATTGTGCCTTTTGTATTTAATTCCGATGCAATTTCTGTGTTTCATCGTCAATAAGAAGGTCCAAGGGATACAGTAAACCGGGAGTGAAGCATCGGAATCTATAACTAGTGTCACAGGAATGGTTCAAAACATAGTCAATTAGAAGAGTCAGTCTTCTTGTACTTAAGTCGGCATTGTGCCTTTTGTATTTAATTCCGATGCAATTTCTGTGTTTCATCGTCAATAAGAAGGTCAGAGGGATACAGAAAAACCTGAAGTTAAGCATCGGAAACTATAACTACTGTCACAGGAATGGTTCAAATCATAGACAGTAAGAAGAGTCAGTCTTCTTGTACATATGTCGGCATTGTGCCTTTTGTATTTAATTAAGATGCAATTTCTGTGTTTCATCGTCAGTAAGAAGGTCTGAGGGATACAGTAAACCTGAAGTGAAGCATCGGAATCTATAACTAGTGTCACAGGAATGGTTCAAAACATAGACAGTAAGAAGAGTCAGTCTTCTTGTACCTAAGTCGGCATTGTGCCTTTTCTATATAATTGCGATGCAATTTCTGTGTTTCATCGTCTATAAGAAGGTCAGAGGGATACAGTTAATCTGAAGTGAAGCATCGGAATCCATAACTAGTGTCACAGGAATGGTTCAAAACACAGACAGTAAGAAGAGTCAGTCATCTTGTGCCTAAGTCGGCATTGTGCCTTTTGTATTCAATTAAGATGCAATTTCTGTGTTTCATTGTCAATAAGGAGGTCAGATGGATACAGTAAACCTGGAGTGAAGCATCAGAATGTAAGACTAGTGTCACAGTAATGGTTCAAAACATAGACAGTAAGAAGAGTCGGTCTTCTTGTACTTAACTCGCCATTGTGCCTTTTGTATTTAATTCCGATGCATTTTCTGTGTTCATCGTCAATACGACGGTCAGGGGGATAAAGTAAATCTGAAGTGAAGCAACGGAATCTATAACTAGTGTCACAGGAATGGTTCAAAACATAGACAGTAAGAAGAGTCAGTCTTCTTGTACGTAAGTCGGCAATGTGCCTTTTTTATTTAATTCCGATGCAATTTCTGTGTTTCATCGTCAATAAGAAGGTCCAAGGGACACAGTAAACTTTGAGTGAAGCATCGGAATCTATAATTGGTTTCACAGGAATGGTTCAAAACATAGACAGTAAGAAGAGTCAATCATCTTGTACTTAAGTCGGAATGTGCCTTTGGTATTTAATTCCGATGCAATTTCTGTGTTTCATCGTCAACAAGAGGGTCAGAGGGATACAGTAAACCTGAAGTGAAGCATATGAAACTATAACTAGTGTCACAGGAATGGTTCAAAACATAGTCAGTAAGAAGAGTCAGTCTTCTTGTAGTTAAGTCGGCATTGTGCCTTTTGTATTTAATTCCGATGTAATTTCTGTGTTTCATCGTCAATAAGAAGGTCCAAGGGATACAGTAAACCGGGAGTGAAGCATCGGAATCTATAACTAGTGTCACAGGAATGGTTCAAAACATAGTCAATAAGAAGAGTCAGTCTTCTTGTACTTAAGTCGGCATTGTGCCTTTTGTATTTAATTCCGATGTAATTTCTGTGTTTCATCGTCAATAAGAAGGTCCAAGGGATACAGTAAACCTGCAGTGAAGCATCGGAATCTATAACTGGTTTCACAGGAATGGTTCAAAACATAGACATTAAGAGTGGTCAGTCATCTTGTACTTAATTCGGAATGTGCCTTTGGTATTTAATTCCGATGCAATTTCTGTGTTTCATCGTCAATAAGAGGGTCAGAGGGATACAGTAAACCTGAAGTGAAGCATATGAAACTATAACTAGTGTCACAGGAATGGTTCAAAACATAGTCAATAAGAACAGTCAGTCTTCTTGTACTTAAGTCGGCATTGTGCCTTTTGTATTTAATTCCGATGCAATTTCTGTGTTACGTCGTCAATAAGAGGGTCAGAGGGATACAGTATACCTGAAGTTAAGCATCGGAATCTATAACTACTGTCACAGGAATGGTTCAAAACGTAGACAGTAAGAAGAGTCAGTCTTCTTGTACTAAAGTCGGCATTGTGCCTTTTGTATTTAATTAAGATGCAATTTCTGTGTTTCTTCGTCAGTAAGAAGGTCAGAGGAATACAGTAAGCCTGAAGTGAAGCATCGGAATCTATAACTAGTGTCACAGGAATGGTTCAAAACAAAGACATCGAGAAGAGTCAGTCTTCTTGTACCTAAGTCGGCATTGTGCCTTTTCTATATACTTCCGATGCAATTTCTGTGTTTCATCGTCAATAAGAAGGTCAGAGGGATACAGTGAACCTGACGTGAAGCATCGGAATCCATAACTAGTGTCACAGGAATGGTTCAAGACACAGACAGTAAGAAGAGTCAGTCATCTTGTGCCTAAGTCGGCATTGTGCCTTTTGTATTCAATTAAGATGCAATTTCTGTGTTTCATTGTCAATACGACGGTCAGGGGGATACAGTAAATCTGAAGTGAAGCATCGGAATGTAAGACTAGTGTCACAGTAATGGTTCAAAACATAGACAGTAAGAAAAGTCGGTCTTGTTGTACTTAACTGGCCATTGTGCCTTTTGTATTTAATTCCGATGCAATTTCTGTGTTTCATCGTCAATAAGAGGGTCAAAGGGATACAGTAAACCTGAAGTGAAGCATCGGAAACTATAACTAGTGTCACAGGAATGGTTCAAAACATAGTCAGTAAGAAGAGTCAGTCTTGTTGTAGTTAAGTCGGCATTGTGCCTTTTGTATTTAATTAAGATGCAATTTCTGTGTTTCTTCGTCAGTAAGAAGGTCAGAGGGATACAGTAAACCTGAAGTGAAGCATCGGAATCTATAACTAGTGTCACAGGAATGGTTCAAAACATAGACAGTGAGAAGAGTCAGTCTTCTTGTACCTAAGTCGGCATTGTGCCTTATCTATATACTTCCGATGCAATTTCTGTTTCATCGTCAATAAGAAGGTCAGAGGGATACAGTGAACCTGAAGTGAAGCATCGGAATCCATATCTAGAGTCACAGGAATGGTTCAAAACACAGACAGTAAGAGGAGTCAGTCTTCTTGTACCTAAGTCGGCATTGTGCCTTTTGTATTCAATTAAGATGCAAATTCTGTGGTTCAACGTCAATAAGGAGGTCAGATGGATACAGTAAGCCTGGAGTGAAGCATCGGAATGTAAAACTAGTGTCACAGTAATGGTTCAAATCATAGACAGTAAGAAGAGACGGTCTTCTTGTACTTAACTCGCCATTGTGCCTTTTGTATTTAATTCCGATGCAATTTCTGTGTTTCATCGTCAATAAGAAGGTCCAAGGGACACAGTAAACCTGGAGTGAAGCATCGGAATTCATAACTAGTTTCACAGGAATGGTTCAAAGCATAGACAGTATAAGGAGTCAGTCATCTTGTACTTAAGTCGGAATGTGCCTTTGGTATTTAATTCCGATGCAATTTCTGTCTTTCATCGTCAACAAGAGGGTCAGAGGGATACAGTAGACCTGAAGTGAAGCTTCGGAAACTATAACTAGTGTCACAGGAATGGTTCAAAACATAGTCAGTAAGAAGAGTCAGTCTTCTTGTACTTAAGTCGGCATTGTGCCTCTTCTATTTAATACCGATGCAATTTCTGTGTTTCATCGTCAATACGAAGGTCCAAGGGATACAGTAAACCTGGAGTGAAGCATCGGAATCTATGACCAGTGTCACAGGAATGGTTCAAAACATAGACAGCGAGAAGAGGCAGTCTTCTTGTACCCAAGTGGGCATTGTGCCTTTTCTATATACTTCCGATGCAATTTCTGGCTTTCATCGTCAATACGAAGGTCAGAGGGATACAGTGAACCTGAAGTGAAGCATCGGAATCCATAACTAGTGTCACAGGAATGGTTCAAAACACAGACAGTAAGAAGAGTCAGTCATCTTGTGCCTAAGTCGGCATTGTGCCTTTTGTATTCAATTAAGATGCAATTTCTGTGTTTCATTGTCAATACGACGGTCAGGGGGATACAGTAAATCTGAAGTGAAGCATCGGAATGTAAGACTAGTGTCACAGTAATGGTTCAAAACATAGTCAGTAAGAAGAGTCAGTCCTCTTGTAGTTAAGTCGGCATTGAGCCTTTTGTATTTAATTAAGATGCAATTTCTGTGTTTCTTCGTCAGTAAGAAGGTCAGAGGGATACAGTAAACCTGAAGTGAAGCATCGGAATCTATAACTAGTGTCACAGGAATGGTTCAAAACATAGACAGTGAGAAGAGTCAGTCTTCTTGTACCTAAGTCGGCATTGTGCCTTTTCTATATACTTCCGATGCAATTTCTGTGCTTCATCGTCAATAAGAAGGTCCAAGGGACACAGTAAACCTGGAGTGAAGCATCGGAATCTATAACTAGTTTCACAGGAATGGTTCAAAGCATAGACAGTAAGAAGGGTTAGTCATCTTGTACTTAAGTCGGAATGTGCCTTTGGTATATAATTCCGATGCAATTTCTGTCTTTCATCGTCAATAAGAGGGTCAGAGGGATACAGTAAACCTGGAGTGAAGCATCGGAATCTATGACCAGTGTCACAGGAATGGTTCAAAACATAGTCAATAAGAAGAGTCAGTCTTCTTGTACTTAAGTCGGCATTGTGCCTATTGCATTACTTCCGATGCAATTTCTGTGTTTCACTGTCAATAAGAAGGTCAGAGGGATACAGTGAACCTGAAGTTAAGCATCGGAATCTGTAACTACTGTCACAGGAATGGTTCAAAACATAGACAGTAAGAAGAGTCAGACTTCTTGTACTTAAGTCGGCATTGTGCCTTTTGTATTTAATTAAGATGCAATTTCTGTGTTTCATCGTCAGTAAGAAGGTCAGAGGGATACAGTAAACCTGAAGTGAAGCATCGGAATCTATAACTAGTGTCACAGGAATGGTTCAAAACACAGACAGTAATAAGAGGCTGTCTTCTAGTACCTTAGTCGGCATTGTGAATTTCCTATATAATTCCGATGCAATTTCTGTGTTTCATCGTCAATAAGAAGGTCAGAGGGATACAGTGAACCTGAAGTGAAGCATCGGAATCCATAACTAGTGTCACAGGAGTGGTTCAAAACACAGACAATAAGAAGTGTCAGTCTTCTTGTACCTAAGTCGGCATTGTGCCTTTTGTATTCAATTAAGATGCAATTTCTGTGTTTCATCGTCAATAAGAAGGTCCAAGGGACACAGTAAACCTGGAGTGAAGCATCGGAATCTGTAACTAGTTTCACATGAATGGTTCAAAACATAGACAGTAAGAAGAGTCAGTCATATTGCACTTAAGTCGGCATTGTGCCTTTTGTATTCAATTAAGATGCAATTTCTGTGTTTCATCGTCAACAAGGAGGTCAGATGGATACAGTAAACCTGGAGTAAAGCATCAGAATGTAAAACTAGTGTCACAGTAATGGTTCAAAACATAGACTGTAAGAAGAGTCGGTTTTCTTGTACTTAACTCGCCATTGTGCCTTTTGTATTTCATTCCGATGCAATTTCTGTGTTTCATCGTCAATAAGAAGGTCAGCTGGATACAGTAAACCTGAAGTGAAGCATCTGAATCTATACCTAGTGTCACAGGAATGGTTCAAAGCATTGACAGGAAGAAGAGCCAGTCGTCTTGTACTTGAGTCGGCATTGCGCCTTATGTATTCAATTCCGATGCATTTTATGTGTTCATCGTCAATACGACGGTCACGGGGATACAGTAAATCTGAAGTGAAGCATCGGAATCTATAACTAGTGTCACAGGAATGGTTCAAAACACAGACATTAAGAAGAGTCAGTTTTCTTGTACTTAGGTCGGCATTGTGCCTTTTGTATTTAATTCCGATGCAATTTCTGTGTTTCATCGCCAATAAGAAGGTCCAAGGGACACAGTAAACCTGAAGTGATGCATCGGAATCCATAACTAGTGTCACAAGAATGGTTCAAAACATAGACAGTAGGAAGAGTCAGTCCTCTTGTAGATAGGTCGGCATTGTGCCTTTTGTATTTAATTCCGATGCAATTTCTGTGTATCATCGTCAATAAGGAGGTCCAAGGGATACAGTAAACCTGGAGTGAAGCATCGGAATCAATAACTAGTGTCACAGGAATGGTTCAAAACATAGTCAGTGAGAAGAGTCAGTCTTCTTGTACTTAAGTCGGCATTGTGCCTTTTCTATTTAATTCCGATGCCATTTCTGTGTTTCATCGTCAACAAGAAGGTCCAAAGGATACATTAAACCTGAAGTGAAGCATCGGAATCTATAACTAGTGTCACAGGAATGGTTCGAAACATAGAGAGTAGGAAGAGTCAGTCTTCTTGTACTTAAGTCCGCATTGTGCCTTTTCTATTCAATTCTGATGCAATATCTGTGTTTCATCGTCAATAAGAAGGTCCAAGGGATACAGTAAACCTGGAGTGAAGCATCGGATTCTATAAGTAGTGTAACAGGAATGGTTCAAAACATAGACAGTACGAAGAGTCAGTCTTCTTGTACTTAAGTCGGCATTGTGCCTTTTGTGTTTTATTCCGATGCAATTTCTGTGTTTCATCGTCAATAAGAAGGTCTGAGGGATACAGTAAGCCTGAAGTGATGCATCGGAATCTACAACTAGTGTCATAGGAATGGTTCAAACATAGACCGTAAGAAGAGTCAGTCTTCTTGTACTTATGTCGGCATTGTGCCTTTTGTATTTAATTCCGATGCAATTTCTGTGATTCATCGTCAACAAGAAGGTCCAAGGGATACATTAAACCTGAAGTGAAGCATCGGAATCTATAACTAGTGTCACAGGAATGGTTCAAAACATAGTCAGTAAGAAGAGTCAGTCTTCTTGTAGTTACGTCGGCATTGCGCCTTTTGTATTTAATTCCGATGCAATTTCAGTGTTTCATCGTCATTAAGAAGGTCCAAGGGATACAGTAAACCGGGAGTGAAGCATCAAAATCTATAACTAGTGTCACAGGAATGGTTCAAAACATAGTCAGTAAGAAGAGTCAGTCTTCTTGTACGTAAGTCGGCATTGTGCCTTTTGTATTAAGTTCCGATGCAATTTCTGTGTTTCATCGGCAATAAGAAGGTCCAAGGGATACAGTAAACCTGAAGTGAAGCATCGGAATCTACAACTAGTGTCATAGGAATGGTTCAAACATTGACAGTAAGAAGAGTCAGTCTTCTTGTAGTTAAGTCGGCATTGTGCCTTTTGTATTTAATTCCGGTGCAATTTCTGTGTTTCATCGTCAATAAGAAGGTCCAAGGGATACAGTGAACCTGAAGTGAAGCATCGGAATCTATAACTAGTGTCAGAGGAATGGTTGCAAACATAGTCAGTAAGAAGAGTCAGTCTTCTTGTACTTAAGTCGGCATTACGCCTCTTGTATTTAATTCCGATGCAATTTCTGTGTTTCATCGTCAATGAGAAGGTCTGAGGGATACAGTAAACCTGAAGTGAAGCATCGGAATCTAAAACTAGTGTCACTGGAATGGTTCAAAACATAGACAGTAGGAAGAGTGAGTCTTCTGGTACTTAAGTCGGCATTGTGCCTTTTGTATTTAATTCCGATGCAATTTCTGTGTGTCATCATCAATAAGAAGGTCCAAGCGATACAGTAAACCTGGAGTGAAGCATCGGAATCTATAACTAGTGTCACAGGAATGGTTCAAAACATAGTCAGTAAGAAGAATAAATCTTCTTGTACTTAAGTCGGCATTGTGCCTTTTGTATTTAATTCCGATGCAATTTCTGTGATTCATCGTCAACAAGAAGCTCCAAGGGATACATTGAACCTGAAGTGAAGCATCGGAATCTATAACTAGTGTCACAGGAATGGTTCAAAACATAGACAGTAGGAAGAGTCAGTCTACTTGTACTTAAGTCGGCATTGTGCCTTTTCTATCTAATTCCGATGCAATTTCTGTGTTTCATCGTCAATAGGAAGGTCCAAGGGATACAGTAAACCTGGAGTGAAGCATCGGAATCTATAACTAGTGTCACAGGAATGGTTCAAAACATAGAGAGTAGGAAGAGTCAGTCTTCTTGTACTTATGTCCGCATTGTGTATTTTCTATTCAATTCTGATGCAATATCTGTGTTTCATCGTCAATAAGAAGGTCCAAGGGACACAGTAAACCTGGAGTGAAGCATTGGAATCTATAACTAATGTCACAGGAATGGTTCAAAACATAGACAGTAGGAAGAGTCAGTCTACTTGTACTTAAGTCGGCATTGTGCCTTTTCTATCTAATTCCGATGCAATTTCTGTGTTTCATCGTCAATAGGAAGGTCCAAGGGATACAGTAAACCTGGAGTGAAGCATCGGATTCTATAAGTAGTGTAACAGGAATGGTTCAAAACATAGACAGTACGAAGAGTCAGTCTTCTTGTACTTAAGTCGGCATTGTGACTTTTGTGTTTTAGTCCGATGCAATTTCTGTGTTTCATCGTCAATAAGAAGGTCTGAGGGATACAGTAAACCTGAAGTGAAGCATCGGAATCTACAACTAGTGTCATAGAATGGTTCAAACATAGACCGTAAGAAGAGTCAGTCTTCTTGTACTTATGTCGGCATTGTGCCTTTTGTATTTAATTCCGATGCAATTTCTGTGTTTCATCGTCAATAAGAACGTACAAGGGATACAGTAAACCTGAAGTGAAGCATCGGAATCTATAACTAGTGTCACAGGAATAGTTCCAAACATAGTCAGTAAGAAGAGTCAGTCTTCTTGTACTTAAGTCGGCATTGCGCCTTTTGTATTTAATTCCGATGCAATTTCTGTGTTTCATCGTCAATGAGAAGGTCTGAGGGATACAGTAAACCTGAAGTGAAGCATCGGAACCTATAACTAGTGTCACAGGAATGGTTCCAAACATAGTCAGTAAGAAGAGTCAGTCTTCTTGTACTTAAGTCGGCATTGCGCCGTTTGTATTTAGTTCCGATGCAATTTCTGTGTTTCATCGTCAATGAGAAGGTCTGAGGGATACAGTAAACCTGAAGTGAAGCGTCGGAATCTAAAACTAGTGTCACTGGAATGGTTCAAATCATAGACAGTGGGAAGAGTCAGTCTTCTTGTACCTAAGTCGGCATTGTGCCTTTTCTATTTAATTCCGATGCAATATCTGTGTTTCATCGTCAATAAGAAGGTCCAAGAGATACAGTACACCTGAAGTGAAGCATCGGAATCTATAACTAGTGTCCCAGGAATGGTTCAAAACATAGTCAGTAAGAAGAATCAGTCTTCTAGAACTTAAGTCGGCATTGTGCCTTTTGTACTTAATTCCGATGCAATTTCTGTGTTTCATCGTTAATAAGAAGGTCCAAGGGACACAGTAAACCTGGAGTGAAGCATTGGAATCTATAACTAATGTCACAGGAATGGTTCAAAACATAGGCAGTAGGAAGAGTCAGTAATCTTGTACTTAAGTCGGAATGTGGCTTTTGTATTTAATTCCGATGCAATTTCTGTCTTTCATCGTTAATAACAGTGTCAGAGGGATACAGTAAACCTGAAGTGAAGCATCGGAATCTATAACTAGTGTCACAGAAATGGTTCAAAACATAGTCCGTAAGAAGAGTCAGTCTTCTTGTACTTAAGTCGGCATTGTGCCTTTTGTATTTAATTCGGATGCAATTTCTGTGTTTCATCGTCAATAAGAAGGTCCAAGGGATACAGTAAACCGGGAGTGAAGCATCGGAATCTATAACTAGTGTCACAGGAATGAATCAAAACATAGTCGGTAAGAAGAATCAGTATTCTTGTGCTTATGTCGGCATTGTGCCTTTTGTATTTAATTCCGATGCAATTTCTGACTTTCATCGTCAACAACAAGGTCCAAGGGATACATTAAACCTGAAGTGAAGCATCGGAATCTATAACTAGTGTCACAGGAATGGTTCAAAACATAGTCAGTAAGAAGAGTCAGTCTTCTTGTACTTACGTCGGCATTGCGCCTTTTGTATTTAATTCCGATGCAATTTCAGTGTTTCATCGTCATTAAGAAGGTCCAAGGGATACAGTAAACCGGGAGTGAAGCATCAAAATCTATAACTAGTGTCACAGGAATGGTTCAAAACATAGTCAGTAAGAAGAGTCAGTCTTCTTGTACGTAAGTCGGCATTGTGCCTTTTGTATTAAGTTCCGATGCAATTTCTGTGTTTCATCGTCAATAAGAAGGTCCAAGGGATACAGTAAACCTGAAGTGAAGCATCGGAATCTACAACTAGTGTCATAGGAATGGTTCAAACATTGACAGTAAGAAGAGTCAGTCTTCTTGTAGTTAAGTCGGCATTGTGCCTTTTGTATTTAATTCCGGTGCAATTTCTGTGTTTCATCGTCAATAAGAAGGTCCAAGGGATACAGTGAACCTGAAGTGAAGCATCGGAATCTATAACTAGTGTCAGAGGAATGGTTGCAAACATAGTCAGTAAGAAGAGTCAGTCTTCTTGTACTTAAGTCGGCATTGCGCCTCTTGTATTTAATTCCGATGCAATTTCTGTGTTTCATCGTCAATGAGAAGGTCTGAGGGATACAGTAAACCTGAAGTGAAGCATCGGAATCTAAAACTAGTGTCACTGGAATGGTTCAAAACATAGACAGTAGGAAGAGTGAGTCTTCTGGTACTTAAGTCGGCATTGTGCCTTTTGTATTTAATTCTGATGCAATTTCTGTGTGTCATCATCAATAAGAAGGTCCAAGCGATACAGTAAACCTGGAGTGAAGCATCGGAATCTATAACTAGTGACACAGGAATGGTTCAAAACATAGTCAGTAAGAAGAATCAATCTTCTTGTACTTAAGTCGGCATTGTGCCTTTTGTATTTAATTCCGATGCAATTTCTGTGATTCATCGTCAACAAGAAGGTCCAAGGGATACATTGAACCTGAAGTGAAACATCGGAATCTATAACTAGTGTCACAGGAATGGTTCAAAACATAGACAGTAGGAAGAGTCAGTCTTCTTGTACTTAAGTCGGCATTGTGCCTTTTCTATCTAATTCCGATGCAATTTCTGTGTTTCATCGTCAATAGGAAGGTCCAAGGGATACAGTAAACCTGGAGTGAAGCATCGGAATCTATAACTAGTGTCACAGGAATGGTTCAAAACATAGACAGTAGGAAGAGTCAGTCTTCTTGTACTTAAGTCGGCATTGTGCCTTTTGTATTTAATTCCGATGCAATTTCTGTGTTTCATCGTCAATAAGGATGTCCAAGGGATACGGTAAACCTGGAGTGAAGCATCGGAATCTATAACTAGTGTCACAGGAATGGTTCAAAACATAGTCAGTAAGAAGAGTCAGTCTTCTTGTACTTAAGTCGGCATTGTGCCTTTTATATTTAATTCCGATGCAATTTCTGTGTTTCATCGTCAATAAGAAGGTCCAAGGGATACATTGAACCTGGAGTGAAGCATCGGAATCTATAACTAGTGTCTCAGCGATGGTTAAAAACATAGACAGTAAGAAGAGTCAGTCTTCTTGTTCTTAAGTCTGCATTGTGCCTTTTGTCTATAATTCGGATGCAATTTCTGTGTTTCATCGTCAATAAGAAGGTCCTAGGGATACAGTAATCCGGGAGTGAAGCATCGGAATCTATAACTAGTGTCACAGGAATGAATGAAAACATAGTCGGTAAGAAGAATCAGTCTTCCTGTACTTAAGTCGGCATTGTGCCTTTTGTATTTAATTCCGATGCAATTTCTGTGATTCATCGTCAACAAGAAGGTCTAAGGGATACATTAAACCTGAAGTGAAGCATCGGAATCTATAACTAGTGTCACAGGAATGGTTCAAAACATAGACAGTGTGAAGAGTCAGTGTTCTTGTACTTAAGTCGGCATTGTGCCTTTTCTATTTAATTCCGATGCAATTTCTGTGTTTCATCGTCAATAAGAAGGTCCAAGGGATACAGTAAACCTGGAGTGAAGCA
The DNA here is from genome assembly GCF_021461395.2 of Schistocerca americana. Taxonomy (NCBI): domain Eukaryota; kingdom Metazoa; phylum Arthropoda; class Insecta; order Orthoptera; family Acrididae; genus Schistocerca; species Schistocerca americana. The sequence goes on from NW_025725928.1 coordinate 1,410,468, forward strand.
TCGGAATCTATAACTAGTGTCACAGGAATGGTTCAAAACATAGACAGTAGGAAAAGTCAGTCTTCTTGTACTTAAGTCGGCATTGTGCCTTTTGTATTTAATTCCGATGTAATTTCTCTGTTTCATCGTCAATAATGATGTCCAAGGGATACGGTAAACCTGGAGTGAAGCATCGGAATCTATAACTAGTGTCACAGGAATGGTTCAAAACATAGTCAGTAAGAAGAGTCAGTCTTCTTGTACTTAAGTCGGCATTGTGCCTTTTGTATTTAATTCCGATGCAATTTCTGTGTTTCATCGTCAATAAGAAGGTCCAAGCGATACAGTAAACCTGGAGTGAAGCATCGGAATCTATAACTAGTGTCACAGGATTGGTTCAAAACATAGTCAGTAAGAAGAATCAATCTTCTTGTACTTAAGTCGGCATTGTGCCTTTTGTATTTAATTCCGATGCAATTTCTGTGATTCATCGTCAACAAGAAGGTCCAAGGGATACATTGAACCTGAAGTGAAGCATCGGAATCTATAACTAGTGTCACAGGAATGGTTCAAAACATAGACAGTAGGAAGAGTCAGTCTTCTTGTACTTAAGTCGGCATTGTGCCTTTTCTATCTAATTCCGATGCAATTTCTCTGTTTCATCGTCAATAAGAAGGTCCAAGGGATACAGTAAACCTGGAGTGAAGCATCGGAATCTATAACTAGTGTCACAGGAATGGTTCAAAACATAGCTAGTGGGAAGAGTCAGTCTTCTTGTACTTAAGACGGCACTGTGCCTTTTGTATTTAATTCCGATGATATTTCTGTGTTTCATCGTCAATAAGGATGTCCAACGGATACGGTAAACCTGGAGTGAAGCATCGGAATCTATAACTAGTGTCACAGGAATGGTTCAAAACATAGTCAGTAAGAAGAGTCAGTCTTCTTGTACTTATGTCGGCATTGTGCCTTTTATATTTAATTCCGATGCAATTTCTGTGTTTCATCGTCAATAAGAAGGTCCAAGGGATACAGTAAACCTGGAGTGAAGCATCGGAATCTATAACTAGTGTCTCAGCGATGATTAAAAACATAGACAGTAAGAAGAGACAGTATTCTTGTTCTTAAGTCTGCATTGTGCCTTTTGTCTACAATTCGGATGCAATTTCTGTGTTTCATCGTCAATAAGAAGGTCCAAGGGATACAGTAATCTGGAAGTGAAGCATCGGAATCTATAACAAGTGTCACAGGAATGAATGAAAACATAGTCGGTAAGAAGAATCAGTCTTCTTGTACTTAAGTCGGCATTGTGCCTTATGTATTTAATTCCGATGCAATTTCTGTGATTCATCGTCAACAAGAAGGTCAGAGGGATACAGTAATCCTGAAGTGAAGCATCGGAAACTATAACTAGTGTCACAGGAATGGTTCAAAACATAGACAGTATGAAGAGTCAGTGTTCTTGTACTTAAGTCGGCATTGTGCCTTTTCTATTTAATTCCGATGCAATTTCTGTGTTTCATCGTCAATAAGAAGGTCCAAGGGATACAGTAAACCTGGAGTGAAGCATCGGAATCTATAACTAGTGTCACAGGAATGGTTCAAAACATAGACAGTAGGAAAAGTCAGTTTTCTTGTACTTAAGTCGGCATTGTGCCTTTTGTATTTCATTCCGATGTAATTTCTCTGTTCCATCGTCAATAATGATGTCCAAGGGATACGGTAAACCTGGAGTGAAGCATCGGAATCTATAACTAGTGTCACAGGAATGGTTCAAAACATAGTCAGTAAGAAGAGTCAGTCTTCTTGTACTTAAGTCGGCATTGTGCCTTTTGTATTTAATTCCGATGCAATTTCTGTGTTTCATCGTCAATAAGAAGGTCCAAAGGTTACAGTAAACCGGGAGTGAAGCATCGGAATCCATAACTAGTATCACAGGAATGGTTCAAAGCATAATCAGTAAGAAGAGTCAGTCTTCTTGTACTTAAGTCGTCATTGTGCCTTTTGTATTAAATTCCGATGCAATTTCTGTGTTTCATCGTCAATAAGAAGGTGCAAGGGATACAGTAAACCTGGACTGAAGCATCGGAATCGATAACTAGTGTCACAGGAATGAATCAAACATAGTCGGCAAGAAGAATCAGTCTTCTTGTACTTAAGTCGGCATTGTGCCTTTTGTATTTAATTCCGATGCAATTTCTGTGTTTCATCGTGAACAAGAAGGTTTAAGGGATACATAAAACCTGAAGTGAAGCATCGGAATCTATAACTAGTGTCACAGGAATGGTTCAAACATAGAGAGTAGGAAGAGTCAGTCCTCTTGTACTTATGTCGGCATTGTGCCTTTTCTATTCAATTCCGATGCAATATCTGTGTTTCATCGTCAATAAGAAGGTCCAAGTGATACAGTAAACCTGGAGTGAAGCATCGGAATCTATAAGTAGTGTCACAGAAATGGTTCAAAACATAGACAGTGGGAAGAGTCAGTCTTCTTGTACTTAAGTCGGCATTGTGCTTTTGTATTTTATTCCGACGCAATTTCTGTGTTTCATCGTCAATAAGAAGGTCTGAGGGATACAGTAAACCTGAAGTGAAGCATCGGAATCTATAACTAGTGTCATAGGAATGGTTCAAACCAAGACAGTAAGAAGAGTCAGTCCTCTTGTACTTAAGTCGTCATTGTGCCTTTTGTATTTAATTCCGATGCAATTTCTGTGTTTCATCGTCAATAAGAAGGTCCAAGGGATACAGTAAACCAGAAGTGAAGCATCGGAATCTATAACTAGTGTTACAGGAATGGTTCCAAACATAGACAGTAAGAAGAGTCAGTCATCTTGTACTTAAGTCGGAATGTGACTTTTGTACTTAATTCCGATGCAATTTCTGTGTTTCACCGTCAATAAGAGGGTCAGAGGGATACAGTAAACCTGAAGGGAAGCATCGGAATCTATAACTAGTGTCACAGGAATGGTTCAAAACATAGATACTAAGAAGAGTCAATCTTCTTGTAGTTAAGTCGGCATTGTGCCTTTTGTATTTCATTCCGATGCAATTTTTGTGTTTCATCGTCAATAAGAAGGTCCAAGGGATACAGTAAACCTGAAGTGAAGCATCGGAATCTATAACTAGTGTCCCAGGAATGGTTCAAAACATAGTCAGTAAGAAGAGTCAGTCTTCTTGTACTTAAGTCGGCATTGTGCCTTTTGTATTTCAATCCGATGCAATTTCTGTGTTTCATCGTCAATAAGAAGGGCCAAGGGACACAGCACACCTGGAGTGCAGCATCGGAATCTATAACTAGTGTCACAGGAATGGTTCAAAACATAGACAGTAAGAATAGTCAGTCATCTTGTACTTCAGTCGGAATGTGACTTTTGTATTTAATTCCGATGTAATTTCTGTGTTTCACAGTCAATAAGAGGGTCAGAGGGATACAGTAAACCTGAAGTGAAGCATCGGAATCTATAACTAGTGTCACAGGAATGGTTTAAAACATAGACACTAAGAAGAGTCAATCTTCTTGTAGTTAAGTCGGCATTGTGCCTTTTGTATTTAATTCCGATGCAATTTCTGTGTTTCATCGTCAATAAGAAGGTCAAAGGGATGCAGTAAACCTGGAGTGAACCATCGGAATCTATAACTAGTGTCACAGGAATGGTTCAAAACATAGTCAGTAAGAAGAGTCAGTCTTCTTGTACTTAAGTCGGCATTGTGCCTTTTGTATTAAATTCCGATGCAATTTCTGTGTTTCATCGTCAATAAGAAGGTCCAAGGGATACAGTAAACCTGGAGTGAAGCATCGGAATCTATAACTAGTGTCTCAGCGATGGTTAAACACATAGACAGTAAGAAGAGTCAGTCTTCTTGTACTTAACTCGGCATTGTGCCTTTTGTATTTAATTCGGATGCAATTTCTGTGTTTCATCGTCAATAAGAAGGTCCAAGGGATACAGTAAACCGGGAGTGAAGCATCGGAATCTATAACTAGTGTCACAGGAATGGTTCAAAACATAGTCAGTAAGAAGAGTCAGTCTTCTTGCACTTAAGTCGGCATTGTGCCTTTTGTATTTAATTCCGATGCAATTTCTGTGTTTCATCGTCAATAAGAAGGTCCAAAGGATATTGTAAACCTGGACCGATGCATCGTAATCTGTAACTAGTGTCACAGGACTGAATGAAACGTAGTCGGTAAGAAGAATCAGTCTTCTTGTACTTAAGTCGGCATTGTGCCTTTTGTATTTAATTCCGATGCAATTTCTGTGTTTCATCGTCAACAAGAAGGTCCAAGGGATACATTAAACCTGACGTGAAGCATCGGAATCTATAACTAGTGTCACAGAAATGGTTCAAACATAGAGAGTAGGATGAGTCAGTCTTCTTGTACTTATGTCGGCATTGTGCCTTTTCTATTTAATTCCGATGCAATATCTGTGTTTCATCGTCAATAAGAAGGTCCAAGGGATACAGTAAACCTGGAGTGAAGCATCGGAATCTATTAGTAGTGTCACAGGAATGGTTCAAAACATAGACAGTAGGAAGAGTCAGTCTTCTTGTACTTAAGTCGGCATTGTGCCTTTTGTATCTCATTCCGATGCAATTTCTGTGTTTAATCGTCAATAAGAAGGGCCAAGGGACACAGTAAACCAGGAGTGCAGCATCGGAATCTATAACTAGTGTCACAGGAATGGTTCAAAACATAGACAGTAAGAAGAGTCAGTCATCTTGTACTTAAGTCGGAATGTGACTTTTGTATTTAATTCCGATGCAATTTCTGTGTTTCATCGTCAATAAGAGGGTCAGAGGTGTACAGTACACCTGAAGTGAAGCATCGGAATCTGTAACTAGTGTCACAGGAATGGTTCAAAACATAATCAGTAAGAAGAGTCAGTCTTCTTGTACTTAAGTCGGCATTGTGCCTTCTGTATTTAATTCCGATACCATTTCTGTGTTTCATCGTCAATAAGAAGGTCCAAGCGATACAGTAAACCTGAAGTGAAGCATCGGAATCTATAACTAGTGTCACAGGAATGGTTCAAATCATAGTCAGTAAGAAGAGTCAGAAATCTTGTACTTAAGTCGGCATTGTCCCTTTTGTATTTAATTCAGATGCAATTTCTGTGTTTCATCGTCACTAAGATGGTCCAAGGGATACAGTAAACCTGGAGTGAAGCATCGGAATCTATAACTAGTGTCTCAGCGATGGTAAAAAACATAGACAGTAAGAAGAGTCAGTATCCTTGTTCTGAAGTCGGCATTGTGCCTTTTGCATTTAATTCCGATGCAATTTCTGTGTTTCATCGTCAATAAGAAGGTCCAAGGGATACAGTAATCCTCGAGTGCAGTATCGGAATCTATAACTAGTGTCACAGGAATTGTTCAAAACATAGACAGTAAGAAGAGTCAGTCTTCTTGTACTTAAGTCGGCATTGTGCCTTTTCTATTTCATTCCGATGCAATTTCTGTGTTTCATCGTCAATAAGAAGGTCCAAGGGATACAGTAAACCTGGAGTGAAGCATCGGAATCTATAACTAGTGTCACAGGAATGGTTCAAACGTAGACAGTAGGAAGAGTCAGTCTTGTTGTACTTAAGTCAGCATTGTGCCTTTTGTATTTCATTCCGATGGAATTTCTGTGTTTCATCGTCAATAAGGATGACTAAGGGATACGGTAAATCTGGAGTGAAGCATCGGAATCTATAACTAGTGTCACAGGAATGGTTCAAAACATAGTCAGTAAGAAGAGTCAGTCTTCTTGAACGTAAGTCGGCATTGTGGCTTTTGTATTTAATTCCGATGTAGTTTCTGTGTTTCATCGTCAATAAGAAGGTCCAAGGGATACAGTAAACCTGGAGTGAAGAATCGGAATTTATAACTAGTGTCACAGGAATGGTTCAAAACATAGACAGTACGAAGAATCAGTCTTCTTGTACTTAAGTCGGCATTGTGCCTTTTGTATTTAACTCCGATGCAATTTCTGTGTTTCATCGTCAATAAGAAGGTCCAAGGGACACAGTAAACCTGGAGTGAAGCATCGGAATCTATAATTAGTTTTACAGGCATGGTTCAAATCATAGACAGTAAGAAGAGTCATTCATCTTGTACTTAAGTCGGAATGTGCCTTTTGTATTTAATTCCGATGCAATTTCTGTGTTTCATCGTCAATAAGAGGGTCAGAGGGATACAGTAAACCAGAAGTGAAGCTTCGGAATCTATAACTAGTGTCACAGGATTGGTTCAAAACATAGACAGTAGGAAGAGTGCCTTTTGTATTTCATTCCGATGGAATTTCTGTGTTTCATCGTCAATAAGGATGACTAAGGGATACGGTAAATCTGGAGTGAAGCATCGGAATCTATAACTAGTGTCACAGGAATGGTTCAAAACATAGTCAGTAAGAAGAGTCAGTCTTCTTGAACGTAAGTCGGCATTGTGCCTTTTGTATTTAATTCCGATGCAATTTCTGTGTTTCATCGTCAACAAGAAGGTCCAAGGGACACAGTAAACCTGGAGTGAAGCATTGGAATCTATAACTAGTTTCACAGGAATGGTTCAAAACATAGACAGTAAGAAGAGTCAGTCATCTTGTACTTAAGTCGGAATGTGCCTTTTGTATTTATTCCGATGCAATTTCTGTGTTTCATCGTCAATAAGAGGGTCAGAGGGATACAGTAAACCTGAAGTGAAGCATCGGAATCCATAACTAGTGTCACAGGAATGGTTCAAAACATAGACAGTAGGAAAAGTCTGTCTTCTTGTACTTAAGTCGGCACTGTGCCTTTTCTATTTAATTCCGATGCAATTTCTGTGTTTCATCGTCAATAAGAGGGTCAGAGGGATACAGTAAACCTGAAGTGAAGCATCGGAATCTATAACTAGTGTCACAGGAATGGTTCAAATCATAGTCAGTAAGAAGAGTCAGTCTTCTTGTACTTAAGTCAGCATTGTGCCTTTTGTATTTAATTCCAATGCAATTTCTGTGTTTCATCGTCAACAAGAAGGTCCAAGGGACACAGTAAACCTGGAGTGAAGCATCGGAATCTATAACTAGTTTCACAGGAATGGTTCAAAACATAGACAGTAAGAAGAGTCAGTCATCTTGTACTTAAGTCGGAATGTGCCTTTTGTATTTAATTCCGATGCAATTTCTGTGTTTCATCGTCAATAAGAGGGTCAGAGGGATACAGTAATCCTGAAGTGAAGCATCGGAATCTAAAACTAGTGTCACTGGAATGGTTCAAAACATAGACAGTAGGAAGAGTGAGTCTTCTGGTACTTAAATCGGCATTGTGCCTTTTGTATTTAATTCCGATGCAACTTCTGTGTGTCATCATCAATAAGAAGGTCCAAGCGATACAGTAAACCTGGAGTGAAGCATCGGAATCTATAACTAGTGTCACAGGAATGGTTCAAAACATAGTCAATAAGAAGAATCAATCTTCTTGTACTTAAGTCGGCATTGTGCCTTTTGTAATTAATTCCGATGCAATTTCTGTGATTCATCGTCAACAAGAAGGTCCAAGGGATACATAGAACCTGAAGTGAAGCATCGAAATGTAAAACTAGTGTCACAGGAATGGTTCAAACATAGAGAGTTGGAAGAGTCAGTCCTCTTGTACTTATGTCGGCATTGTGCCTTTTCTATTCAATTCCGATGCAATATCTGTGTTTCATCGTCAACAAGAAGGTCCAAGTGATACAGTAAACCTGGAGTGAAGCATCGGAATCTATAAGTAGTGTCACAGAAATGGTTCAAAACATAGACAGTGGGAAGAGTCAGTCTTCTTGTACTTAAGTCAGCATTGTGCCTTTTGTATTTTATTCCGATGCAATTTCTGTGTTTCATCGTCAATAAGAAGGTCTGAGGGATACAGTAAACCTGAAGTGAAGCATCGGAATCTATAACTAGTGTCATAGAAGTGGTTCAAACAAAGACAGTAAGAAGAGTCAGTCCTCTTGTACTTAAGTCGACATTGTGCCTTTTGTATTTAATTCCGATGCAATTTCTGTGTTTCATCGTCAATAAGAAGGTCCAAGGGATACAGTAAACCAGAAGTGAAGCATCGGAATCTATAACTAGTGTCACAGGAATGGTTCAAAACATAGTCAGCAAGAAGAGTCAGTCTTCTTGTACTTAAGTCGGCATTGTGCCTTTTGTATTTAATTCCGATGCAATTTCAGTGTTTCATCGTCATTAAGAAGGTCCAAGGGATTCAGTAAACCGGGAGTGAAGCATCGGAATCTATAACTAGTGTCACAGGAATGGTTCAAAACATAGTCAGTAAGAAGAGTCAGTCTTCTTGTACGTAGGTCGGCATTGTGCCTTTTGTATTATGTTCCGATGCAATTTCTGTGTTTCATCGTCAATAAGAAGGTCCAAGGGATACAGTAAACCTGAAGTGAAGCATCGGAATCTACAACTAGTGTCATAGGAATGGTTCAAACATTGACAGTAAGAAGAGTCAGTCTGCTTGTAGTTAAGTCGGCATTGTGCCTTTTGTATTTAATTCCGGTGCAATTTCTGTGTTTCATCGTCAATAAGAAGGTCCAAGGGATACAGTGAACCTGAAGTGAAGCATCGGAATCTATAACTAGTGTCAGAGGAATGGTTGCAAACATAGTCAGTAAGAAGAGTCAGTCTTCTTGTACTTAAGTCGGCATTACGCCTCTTGTATTTAATTCCGATGCAATTTCTGTGTTTCATCGTCAATGAGAAGGTCTGAGGGATACAGTAAACCTGAAGTGAAGCATCGGAATCTAAAACTAGTGTCACTGGAATGGTTCAAAACATAGACAGTAGGAAGAGTGAGTCTTCTGGTACTTAAGTCGGCATTGTGCCTTTTGTATTTAATTCCGATGCAACTTCTGTGTGTCATCATCAATAAGAAGGTCCAAGCGATACAGTAAAACTGGAGTGAAGCATCGGAATCTATAACTAGTGTCACAGGAATGGTTCAAAGCATAGTCAGTAAGAAGAATCAATCTTCTTGTACTTAAGTCGGCATTGTGCCTTTTGTATTTAATTCCGATGCAATTTCTGTGATTCATCGTCAACAAGAAGGTCCAAGGGATACATTGAACCTGAAGGGAAGCATCGGAATCTATAACTAGTGTCACAGGAATGGTTCAAAACATAGACAGTAGGAAGAGTCAGTCTTCTTGTACTTAAGTCGGCATTGTGACTTTTCTATCTAATTCCGATGCAATTTCTGTGTTTCATCGTCAATAGGAAGGTCCAAGGGATACAGTAAACCTGGAGTGAAGCATCGGAATCTATAACTAGTGTCACAGGAATGGTTCAAAGCATAGACAGTAGGAAGAGTCAGTCTTCTTGTACTTAAGTCGGCACTGTGCCTTTTGTATTTAATTCCGATGCAATTTCTGTGTTTCATCGTCAATAAGGATGTCCAAGGGATACGGTAAACCTGGAGTGAAGCATCGGAATCTATAACTAGTGTCACAGGAATGGTTCAAAACATAGTCAGTAAGAAGAGTCAGTCTTCTTGTACTTATGTCGGCATTGTGCCTTTTATATTTAATTCCGATGCAATTTCTGTGTTTCATCGTCAATACGAAGGTCCAAGGGAGACAGTACACCTGGAGTGAAGCATCGGAATCTATAACTAGTGTCTCAGCGATGGTTAAAAACATAGACAGTAAGAAGAGTCAGTCTTCTTGTTCTTAAGACTGCATTGTGCCTTTTGTCTACAATTCGGATGCAATTTCTGTGTTTCATCGTCAATAAGAAGGTCCAAGGGATACAGTAATCTGGGAGTGAAGCATCGGAATCTATAACTAGTGTCACAGGAATGAATGAAAACATAGTCGGTAAGAAGAATCAGTCTTCTTGCACTTAAGTCGGCATTGTGCCTTATGTATTTAATTCCGATGCAATTTCTGTGATTCATCGTCAACAAGAAGGTCTAAGGGATACATTAAACCTGAAGTGAAGCATCGGAATCTATAACTAGTGTCACAGGAATGGTTCAAAACATAGACAGTATGAAGAGTCAGTGTTCTTGTACTTAAGTCGGCATTGTGCCTTTTCTATTTAATTCCGATGCAATTTTTTGTGTTTCATCGTCAATAAGAAGATCCAAGGGATACAGTAAACCTGGAGTGAAGCATCGGAATCTATAACTAGTGTCACAGGACTGGTTCAAAACATAGACAGTAGGAAAAGTCAGTCTTCTTGTACTTAAGTCGGCATTGTGCCTTTTGTATTTAATTCCGATGTAATTTCTCTGTTTCATCGTCAATAATGATGTCCAAGGGATACGGTAAACCTGGAGTGAAGCATCGGAATCTATAACTAGTGTCACAGGAATGGTTCAAAACATAGTCAGTAAGAAGAGTCAGTCTTCTTGTACTTAAGTCGGCATTGTGCCTTTTGTATTTAATTCCGAAGCAATTTCTGTGTTTCATCGTCAATAAGAAGGTCCAAAGGTTATAGTAAACCGGGAGTGAAGCATCGGAATCCATAACTAGTATCACAGGAATGGTTCAAAGCATAATCAGTAAGAAGAGTCAGTCTTCTTGTACTTAAGTCGGCATTGTGCCTTTTGTATTAAATTCCGATGCAATTTCTGTGTTTCATCGTCAATAAGAAGGTCCAAGGGATACAGTAAACCTGGACTGAAGCATCGGAATCTATAACTAGTGTCACAGGAATGAATCAAACATAGTCGGTAAGAAGAATCAGTCTTCTTGTACTTAAGTCGGCATTGTGCCTTTTGTATTTAATTCCGATGCAATTTCTGTGTTTCATCGTGAACAAGAAGGTCCAAGGGATACATAAAACCTGAAGTGAAGCATCGGAATCTATAACTAGTGTCACAGGAATGGTTCAAACATAGAGAGTCGGAAGAGTCAGTCCTCTTGTACTTATGTCGGCATTGTGCCTTTTCTATTCAATTCCGATGCAATATCTGTGTTTCATCGTCAATAAGAAGGTCCAAGTGATACAGTAAACCTGGAATGAAGCATCGGAATCTATAAGTAGTGTCACAGAAATGGTTCAAAACATAGACAGTGGGAAGAGGCAGTCTTCTTGTACTTAAGTCGGCATTGTGCCTTTTGTATTTTATTCCGATGCAATTTCTGTGTTTCATCGTCAATAAGAAGGTCTGAGGGATACAGTTAACCTGAAGTGAAGCATCGGAATCTATAACTAGTGTCATAGGAATGGTTCAAACAAAGACAGTAAGAAGAGTCAGTCCTCTTGTACTTAAGTCCGCATTGTGCCTTTTGTATTTAATTCCGATGCAATTTCTGTGTTTCATCGTCAATAAGAAGGTCCAAGGGATACAGTAGACCAGAAGTGAAGCATCGGAATCTATAACTAGTGTTACAGGAATGGTTCCAAACATAGACAGTAAGAAGAGTCAGTCATCTTGTACTTAAGTCGGAATGTGACTTTTGTACTTAATTCCGATGCAATTTCTGTGTTTCACCGTCAATAAGAGGGTCAGAGGGATACAGTAAACCTGAAGGGAAGCATCGGAATCTATAACTAGTGTCACAGGAATGGTTCAAAACATAGATACTAAGAAGAGTCAATCTTCTTGTAGTTAAGTCGGCATTGTGCCTTTTGTATTTCATTCCGATGCAATTTTTGTGTTTCATCGTCAATAAGAAGGTCCAAGGGATACAGTAAACCTGAAGTGAAGCATCGGAATCTATAACTAGTGTCCCAGGAATGGTTCAAAACATAGTCAGTAAGAAGAGTCAGTCTTCTTGTACTTAAGTCGGCATTGTGCCTTTTGTATTTCAATCCGATGCAATTTCTGTGTTTCATCGTCAACAAGAAGGTCCAAGGGATACATTAAACCTGACGTGAAGCATCGGAATCTATAACTAGTGTCACAGGAATGGTTCAAACATAGAGAGTAGGATGAGTCAGTCTTCTTGTACTTATGTCGGCATTGTGCCTTTTCTATTTAATTCCGATGCAATATCTGTGTTTCATCGTCAATAAGAAGGTCCAAGGGATACAGTAAACCTGGAGTGAAGCATCGGAATCTATTAGTAGTGTCACAGGAATGGTTCAAAACATAGACAGTAGGAAGAGTCAGTCTTCTTGTACTTAAGTCGGCATTGTGCCTTTTGTATCTCATTCCGATGCAATTTCTGTGTTTAATCGTCAATAAGAAGGGCCAAGGGACACAGTAAACCAGGAGTGCAGCATCGGAATCTATAACTAGTGTCACAGGAATGGTTCGAAACATAGACAGTAAGAAGAGTCAGTCATCTTGTACTTAAGTCGGAATGTGACTTTTGTATTTAATTCCGATGCAATTTCTGTGTTTCATCGTCAATAAGAGGGTCAGAGGTGTACAGTAAACCTGAAGTGAAGCATCGGAATCTATAACTAGTGTCACAGGAATGGTTCAAAACATAATCAGTAAGAAGAGTCAGTCTTCTTGTACTTAAGTCGGCATTGTGCCTTCTGTATTTAATTCCGATACCATTTCTGTGTTTCATCGTCAATAAGAAGGTCCAAGCGATACAGTAAACCTGAAGTGAAGCATCGGAATCTATAACTAGTGTCACAGGAATGGTTCAAATCATAGTCAGTAAGAAGAGTCAGAAATCTTGTACTTAAGTCGGCATTGTCCCTTTTGTATTTAATTCAGATGCAATTTCTGTGTTTCATCGTCACTAAGATGGTCCAAGGGATACAGTAAACCTGGAGTGAAGCATCGGAATCTATAACTAGTGTCTCAGCGATGGTAAAAAACATAGACAGTAAGAAGAGTCAGTATCCTTGTTCTGAAGTCGGCATTGTGCCTTTTGCATTTAATTCCGATGCAATTTCTGTGTTTCATCGTCAATAAGAAGGTCCAAGGGATACAGTAATCCAGGAGTGCAGCATCGGAATCTATAACTAGTGTCACAGGAATTGTTCAAAACATAGACAGTAAGAGGAGTCAGTCATCTTGTACTTAAGTCGGAATGTGACTTTTGAATTTAATTCCGATGCAATTTCTGTGTTTCATCGTCAATAAGAGGGTCAGAGGGATGCAGTAATCCTGAAGTGAAGCATCGGAATCTATAACTAATGTCACAGGAATAGTTCAAAACATAGTCAGTAACAAGAGTCAGTCTTCTTGAACTTAAGTCGGCATTGTGCCTTTTGTATTTAATTCCGATGCAATTTCTGTGCTTCATCGTCAATAAGAAGGTCCAAGGGATACAGTAAACCTGGAGTGAAGCATCGGAATTTATAACTAGTGTCACAGGAATGGTTCAAAACATAGACAGTACGAAGAATCAGTCTTCTTGTACTTAAGTCGGCATTGTGCCTTTTGTATTTAACTCCGATGCAATTTCTGTGTTTCATCGTCAATAAGAAGGTCCAAGGGACACAGTAAACCTAGAGTGAAGCATCGGAATCTATAATTAGTTTTACAGGCATGGTTCAAATCATAGACAGTAAGAAGAGTCATTCATCTTGTACTTAAGTCGGAATGTGCCTTTTGTATTTAATTCCGATGCAATTTCTGTGTTTCATCGTCAATAAGAGGGTCAGAGGGATACAGTAAACCTGAAGTGAAGCTTCGGAATCTATAACTAGTGTCACAGGATTGGTTCAAAACATAGACAGTAGGAAGAGTCAGTCTTCTTGTACTTAAGTCGGCATTGTGCCTTTTCTATTTAATTCCGATGCAATTTCTGTGTTTCATCGTCAATAAGAAGGTCCAAGGGATACAGTAAACCTGGAGTGAAGCATCGGAATCTATAACTAGTGTCACAGGAATGGTTCAAACGTAGACAGTAGGAAGAGTCAGTCTTGTTGTACTTAAGTCAGCATTGTGCCTTTTGTATTTCATTCCGATGGAATTTCTGTCTTTCATCGTCAATAAGGATGACTAAGGGATACGGTAAATCTGGAGTGAAGCATCGGAATCTATAACTAGTGTCACAGGAATGGTTCAAAACATAGTCAGTAAGAAGAGTCAGTCTTCTTGTACTTAAGTCGGCATTGTGCCTTTTGTATTTAATTCCAATGCAATTTCTGTGTTTCATCGTCAACAAGAAGGTCCAAGGGACACAGTAAACCTGGAGTGAAGCATCGGAATCTGTAACTAGTTTCACAGGAATGGTTCAAAACATAGACAGTAGGAAGAGTCAGTCATCTTGTGCTTAAGTCGGAATGTGCCTTTTGTATTTAATTCCGATGCAATTTCTGTGTTTCATCGTCAATAAGAGGGTCAGAGGGATACAGTAAACCTGAAGTGAAGCATCGGAATCTATAACTAGTGTCACAGAAATGGTTCAAAACATAGACAGTAGGAAGCGTCTGTCTTCTTGTACTTAAGTCGGCATTGTGCCTTCTGTATTTAATTCCGATACCATTTCTGTGTTTCATCGTCAATAAGAAGGTCCAAGGGAGTCAGTAAACCTGAAGTGAAGCATCGGAATCTATAACTAGTGTCACAGGAATGGTTCAAATCATAGTCAGTAAGAAGAGTCAGAATTCTTGTACTTAAGTCGGCATTGTCCCTTTTGTATTTAATTCAGATGCAATTTCTGTGTTTCATCGTCACTAAGATGGTCCAAGTGATACAGTAAACCTGGAGTGAAGCATCGGAATCTATAACTAGTGTCTCAGCGATTGTTAAAAGCATAGACAGTAAGAACAGTCAGTATCCTTGTTCTGAAGTCGGCATTGTGCCTTTTGTATTTAATTCCGATGCAATTTCTGTGTTTCATCGTCAATAAGAAGGTCCAAGGGAATCAGTAAACCTGAAGTGAAGCATCGGAATCTATAACTAGTGTCCCAGGAATGGTTGAAAACATAGTCAGTAAGAAGAGTCAGTCTTCTTGTACTTAAGTCGGCATTGTGCCGTTTGTATTTCATTCCGATGCAATTTCTGTGTTTCATCGTCAATAAGAAGGGCCAAGGGACACAGTAAACCTGGAGTGCAGCATCGGAATCCATAACTAGTGTCACAGGAATTGTTCAAAACATAGACAGTAAGAAGAGTCAGTCATCTTGTACTTAAGTCGGAATGTGACTTTTGTATTTAATTCCGATGCAATTTCTGTGTTTCATCGTCAATAAGAGGGTCAAAGGGATATAGTAAACCTGAAGTGAAGCATCGGAATCTATAACTAATGTCACAGGATTGGTTCAAAACATACTCAGTAAGAAGAGTCAGTCTTCTTGAACTTAAGTCGCCATTGTGCCTTTTGTATTTAATTCCGATGCAATTTCTGTGTTTCATCGTCAATAAGAAGGTCCAAGGGATACAGTAAACCTGGAGTGAAGCATCGGAATTTATAACTAGTGTCACAGGAATGGTTCAAAACATTGACAGTAAGAAGAATCAGTCTTCTTGTACTTAAGTCGGCATTGTGCCGTTTGTATTTAACTCCGATGCGTTTTCTGTGTTTCATCGTCAATAAGAAGGTCCAAGGGACACAGTAAACCAGGAGTGAAGCATCGGAAACTATAACTAGTGTCACAGGAATGGTTCAAAACATAGTCATTAAGAAATGTCAGTCTTCTTGTACTTAAGTCGGCATTGTGCCTTCTGTATTTAATTCCGATACCATTTCTGTGCTTCATGGTCAATAAGAAGGGCCAAGGAATTCAGTAAACCTGAAGTGAAGCATCGGAATCTATAACTAGTGTCCCAGGAATGGTTGAAAACATAGTCAGTAAGAAGAGTCAGTCTTCTTGTACTTAAGTCGGCATTGTGCCTTTTGTATTTCATTCCGATGCAATTTCTGTGTTTCATCGTCAATAAGAAGGGCCAAGGGACACAGTAAACCTGGAGTGCAGCATCGGAATCCATAACTAGTGTCACAGGAATTGTTCAAAACATAGACAGTAAGAAGAGTCAGTCATCTTGTACTTAAGTCGGCATTGTGCTTTTTGTATTTAATTCCGATGCAATTTCTGTGTTTCATCGTCAATAAGAAGGTCCAAGGGATACAGTAAACCTGGAGTGAAGCATCGGAATTTATAACTAGTGTCACAGGAATGGTTCAAAACATTGACAGTAAGAAGAATCAGTCTTCTTGTACTTAAGTCGGCATTGTGCCGTTTGTATTTAACTCCGATGCGTTTTCTGTGTTTCATCGTCAATAAGAGGGTCAAAGGGATATAGTAAACCTGAAGTGAAGCATCGGAATCTATAACTAATGTCACAGGATTGGTTCAAAACATACTCAGTAAGAAGAGTCAGTCTTCTTGAACTTAAGTCGCCATTGTGCCTTTTGTATTTAATTCCGATGCAATTTCTGTGTTTCATCGTCAATAAGAAGGTCCAAGGGATACAGTAAACATGGAGTGAAGCATCGGAATTTATAACTAGTGTCACAGGAATGGTTCAAAACATTGACAGTAAGAAGAATCAGTCTTCTTGTACTTAAGTCGGCATTGTGCCGTTTGTATTTAACTCCGATGCGTTTTCTGTGTTTCATCGTCAATAAGAAGGTCCAAGGGATACAGTAAACCTGGAGTGAAGCATCGGAATCTATAACTAGTGTCACAGGAATGAATCAAACATATTCGGTAAGAAGAATCAGTCTTCTTGTACTTAAGTCGGCATTGTGCCTTTTGTATTTAGTTCCGATGCAATTTCTGTGTTTCATCGTCAACAAGAAGGTTCAAGGGATACATTAAACCTGAACTGAAGCATCGGAATCTATAACTAATGTCACAGGAGTGGTTCAATACATAGAAAGTTGGAAGAGTCAGTCTTCTTGTACTTATGTCGGCATTGTGCCTTTTCTATGCAATTCCGATGCAATTTCTGTGTTTCATCGTCAATAAGAAGGTGCAAGGGATACAGTAAACCTGAAGTGATGCATCGGAATCTATAACTTGTGTCCCAGGAATGGTTCAAAACATAGTCAGTAAGAAGTCAGTCTTCTTGTACTTAAGTCGGCATTGTGCCTTTTGTATTTAATTCCGATGCAATTTCTGTGTTTCATCGTCAATAAGAAGGTCCAAGAGATACACTAAACCTGGAGTGAAGCATCGGAATCTATAACTAGTGTCACAGGAATGGTACAAAACATAGACAGTAAGAAGAGTCAGTCATCTTATACTTAAGTCGGAATGTCACTTTTGTATTTAATTCCGATGCAATTTCTGTGTTTCATCGTCAATACGAGGGTCAGAGGGATACAGTGAACCTGAAGTGAAGCATCGGAACCCATTACTAGTGTCACATGAATGGTTCAAAACACAGACAGTAAGAAGAGTCAGTCTTCTTGTACCTAAGTCGGCATTGTGCCTTTTGTGTTCAATTAAGATACAATTTCTCTGTTTCATCGTCAATAAGGAGGTCAGATGGATACAGTAAACCGGAAGTGAAGCATCTGAATCTATAACTAGTGTCACAGGAATGGTTCCAAACATAGTCAGTAAGAAGAGTCAGTCTTCTTGTACTTAAGTCGGCATTGCGCCTTTTGTATTTAATTCCGATGCAATTTCTGTGTTTCATCGTCAATGAGAAGGTCTGAGGGATACAGTGAACCTGAAGTGAAGCATCGGAATCTATAACTAGTGTCACAGGAAAGGTTCAAAACATTGTCAGTAAGAAGAGTCAGTCTTCTTGTAGTTAAGTCGGCATTGTGCCTTTTGTATATAATTCCGACGCAATTTCTGTGTTTCATCGTCAATAAGAAGGTCCAAGGGATACAGTAAACCTGGAGTGAAGCATCGGAATCTGTAACTAGTGTCACAGGAATGGTTCAAAACATAGACACTAAGAAGTGCCAGTCTTCTCGTACCTAAGTCGGCATTGTGTCTTTTGTATTTAATTCCGATACAATTTCTGTGTTTCATCGTCAATAAGAAGGTCCAAGGGATACAGTAAACCTGAAGTGAAGAATCGGAATCTATAACTAGCGTCACAGGGATGGTTCAAAACATAGACAGTAAGAAGAGTCAGTATTCTTGTACTTAAGTCGGCATTGTGCCTTTTGTATTTAATTCCGATGCATTTTCTGTGTTCCATCGTCAATAAGAAGCTCAGAGGGATACAGTAGACCTGAAGTGAATCATCGGAATCTATACCTAGTGTCACGGGAATGGTTCAAAACATAGACAGTAAGAAGAGCCAGTCTACTTGTACTTGAGTCGGCATTGTGCCTTTTGTATTTCATTCCGATGTAATTTCTGTGTTTGATCGTCAATGAGAATGTCAGAGGGATACAGTAAACCTGAAGTGAAGCGTCGGAATCTATAACTAGTGTCTCAGGAATGGTTCAATACATACACTGTAAGAAGAGTCAGTCTTCTTGTACTAACGTCGGCATTGTGCCATTTGTATTCAATTAAGATGCAATTTCTGCGTTACATCGTCACTAAGGATGTCAGAGGGATACAGTAAACCTGCAGTGAAGCATCGGAATCTAAAACTAGTGTCACAGTAATGGTTCAAAACATAGACAGTAGGAAGAGTCAGTCTTCTTGTACTTGAGTCGGAATTGAGCCTTTTGCAATTAATTCCGATGCAATTTCTGTGTTTCATCGTCAATAAGAAGGTCAGAGGGATACAGCAAAACTGAAGTTAAGCATCGGAATCTATAACTAGTGTCACGGGAATAGTTCAAAACATAGGCAGTAAGAAGAGCCAGTCTACTTGTACTTGAGTCGTCATTGTGCCTTTTGTATTTAATTCCGATGCAATTTCTGTGTTTCATCGTCAATAAGAAGCTTAGAGGGATACAGTAGACATGAAGTGAAGCATCGTAATCTATAACTAGTGTCACAGGAACGGTTCAAAACATAGACAGTAAAAAGAGCCAGACTACTTGTACTAGAGTCGGCATTGTGCCTTTTGTATTTAATTACGATGCAATTTCTGTGCTTCATCGTCAATAAGAAGGTCAGCTGGATACAGTAAACCTATAGTGAAGCATCAGAATCTATAACTAGTGTCACAGGAATGGTTCAAACATAGACAGTAAGAAGAGCCAATCTTCTTGTACTTGACTCGGCATTGTGCCTTTTGTATATAATTCCGATCAGTGTTCTGCGTTTGAACGTCAATAAGAAGGTCACAGGGATACAGTAAAACTGAAGTGAAGTATCGGAATCTATAACTAGTGTCACAGGAATGGTTCAAAACATAGACAGTAAGAAGAGTCGGTCTTCTTGTACTTAAGTCGGCATTGTGCCTTTTCTATATAATTCCGATGCAATTTCTGTGTTTCATCGTCAATAAGAAGGTCAGAGGGATACAGTAAACCCCAAGTGAAGCATCGGAATCTATAACTAGAGTCACAGGTATTGTTCAAAACATTGACAGTAAGAAGAGCCAGTCTTCTTGTACTTGAGTACGCATTGTGCCTTATGTATTTAATTCCGATGCAATTTCAGTGTTTCATCGTCAATAAGAAGGTCAGAGGGATACAGTAAACCTGAAGTGAAGCATCGGAATCTATAACTAGTGTCACAGGAATGGTTCAAAACATAGACAGTAAGAAGAGTCAGTCTCCTTGTACTTAAGTCGGCATTGTGCCTTTTGTATCTCATTCCGATGCAATTTCTGTGTTTCATCGTCAATAAGATGGTCAGAGTGATACAGTAAACCTGAAGTGAAGCATCGGAATCTATAACTAGTGTCACAGGAATGTTTCAAAACATAAACAGTAAGAAGAGTCAGTTTTCTTGTACTTAGGTCTGCATTGTGCCTTTTGTATTTCATGAAGATCCAATTGCTGTGATTCATCGTCAATAATAAGGTCAGAAGGATACAGTAAACCTGAAGTGAAGCATCGTAATCTATAACTAGTGTCACAGGAATGGTTCAAAACATAGACAGGAAGAAGAGCCAGTTTTCATGTAGTTAAGTCGGCATTGTGCCTTTTCTATTAAATTCCGATGCAATTTCTGTGTTTCGTCGTCAATAAGAAAGTCCAAGGGATACAGTAAACCTGAAGTGAAGCATCGGATTCCAAAACCGATCTCACAGGGAAGGTTCAAAATATGGACAGTAAGAAGAGCCAGATTTCTTGTACTTGAGTCGTCATTGTGCCTTTTGTATTTAATTGCGATGCAATTTATGTGTTTCATCATCAATAAGACGGTCAGAGGGATTCAGTAAGACTGAAGTGAAGCATCGGAATCTATAACTAGTGTCACAGGAATGGTTCAAAGCATAGAGAGTAAGAAGAGTCAGTCTACTTGTACTTAAGTCGGCATTATGCCTTTTGTATTTAATTCCGATGCATTTTCTGTGATCCATCGTCAATAAGAAGCTCAGAGGGATACCGTAGACCTGAAGTGAATCATCGGATTCTATACGTAGTGTCACGGGAATAGTTCAAAACATAGACAGTAAGAAGAGCCTGTCTACTTGTACTTGAGTCGTCATTGTGCATTTTGTATTTAATTCCGATGCAATTTCTGTGTTTCATCATCAATAAGACGGCCAGAGGGATGCAGTAAAATTGAAGTGAAGCATCGGAATCTATAACTAGTGTCACAGGAATGGTTCAAAACATAGACAGTAAGAGGTGTCAGTCTACTTGTTCTTAAGTCGGCATTGTGCCTTTTGTATTTCATTCCGATGCCATTTCTGTGTTTCATTGTCAATAAGAAGCTTAGAGGAATACAGCAGACATGAAGTGAAGCATCGTAATCTATAACTAGTGTCACAGGAGTGGTTCAAAACATAGACAGTAAGAAGAGCCAGTCTACTTAAACTTGAGTCGGCATTGTGCCTTTTTTATTTAATTACGATGCAATTTCTGTCCTTCATCGTCAATAAGAAGGTCAGCTGGATACAGTAAACCTATAGTGAAGCATCAGAATCTATAACTAGTGTCACAGGAATGGTTCAAAACATAGACAGTAAGAAGAGCCAGTCTTCTTGCACTTGAGTCGGCATTGTGCCTTTTGTATATAATTCCGATCAGTATTCTGCGTTTGATCGTCAATAAGAAGGTCAGAGGGATACAGTAAAACTGAAGTGAAGTATCGGAATCTATAACTAGTGTCACAGGAATGGTTCAAAACATAGACAGTAAGAAGAGTCAGTCTTCTTGTACTTAAGTCAGCATTGTGGCTTTTCTATATAATTCCGATGCAATTTCTGTGTTTCATCGTCAATAAGAAGGTCAGAGGGATACAGTAAACCTGAAGTGAAGCATCGGAATCTATAACTAGTGTCACAGGAATGGTTCAAAACATAGACAGTAAGAAGAGCCAGTCCTCTTGTACTTGAGTCCGCATTGTGCCTTTTGTATTTAATTCCGATGCAATTTCAGTGGTTCATCGTCAATAAGAAGGTCAGAGGGATACAGTAAACCTGAAGTGAAGCATCGGAATCTATAAATAGTTTCACCGGAATGGTTCACAACGTAGGCAATAGAAGGAGTCAGTCTTCTTGTACTTCACTCGGCACTGTGCCTTTTGTATTTAATTCCGATGCAATTTCTGAGCTTCATCGTCAATAAGAAGGTCAGGGGGATACAGTAATCCTGAAGTGAGGCATCGGAATCTATAACTAGTGCCACAGGAATGGTTCAAAACATAGACACATGAAGAGTCAGTTTTCTTGTACTTAAGTCGGCATTGTGCCTTTTAAATTTAATTCCGATGCAATTTCTGTGTTTCGTCGTCAATTAGAAAGTCCAAGGGATACAGTAAACCTGAAGTGAAGCATCGGATTCCAAAACCGATCTCACAGGGAAGGTTCAAAATATGGACAGTAAGAAGAGCCAGATTTCTTGTACTTGAGTCGTCATTGTGCCTTTTGTATTTAATTGCGATGCAATTTATGTGTTTCATCATCAATAAGACGGTCAGAGGGATTCAGTAAGACTGAAGTGAAGCATCGGAATCTATAACTAGTGTCACAGGAATGGTTCAAAGCATAGAGAGTAAGAAGAGTCAGTCTACTTGTACTTAAGTCGGCATTATGCCTTTTGTATTTAATTCCGATGCATTTTCTGTGATCCATCGTCAATAAGAAGCTCAGAGGGATACCGTAGACCTGAAGTGAATCATCGGATTCTATACGTAGTGTCACGGGAATAGTTCAAAGCATAGACAGTAAGAAGAGCCTGTCTACTTGTACTTGAGTCGTCATTGTGCATTTTGTATTTAATTCCGATGCAATTTCTGTGTTTCATCATCAATAAGACGGCCAGAGGGATGCAGTAAAATTGAAGTGAAGCATCGGAATCTATAACTAGTGTCACAGGAATGGTTCAAAACATAGACAGTAAGAAGTGTCAGTCTACTTGTTCTTAAGTCGGCATTGTGCCTTTTGTATTTAATTCCGATGCAATTTCTGTGTTTCATCGTCAATAAGAAGCTTAGAGGGATACAGCAGACATGAAGTGAAGCATCGTAATCTATAACTAGTGTCACAGAAATGGTTCAAAACATAGACAGTAAGAAGAGCCAGTCTACTTGTACTTGAGTCGGCATTGTGCCTTTTTTATTTAATTACGATGCAATTTCTGTCCTTCATCGTCAATAAGAAGGTCAGCTGGATACAGTAAACCTATAGTGAAGCATCAGAATCTATAACTAGTGTCACAGGAATGGTTCAAAACATAGACAGTAAGAAGAGCCAGTCTTCTTGCACTTGAGTCGGCATTGTGCATTTTGTATATAATTCCGATCTGTATTCTGCGTTTGATCGTCAATAAGAAGGTCAAAGATATACAGTGAAACTGAAGTGAAGTATCGGAATCTATAACTAGTGTCACAGGAATGGTTCAAAACATAGACAGTAAGAAGAGTCAGTCTTCTTGTACTTAAGTCAGCATTGTGCCTTTTCTATATAGTTCCGATGCAATTTCTGTGTTTCATCGTCAATAAGAAGGTCAGAGGGATACAGTAAACCTGAAGTGAAGCATCGGAATCTATAACTAGTGTCACAGGAATGGTTCAAAACATAGACAGTAAGAAGAGCCAGTCCTCTTGTACTTGAGTCCGCATTGTGCCTTTTGTATTTAATTCCGATGCAATTTCAGTGGTTCATCGTCAATAAGAAGGTCAGAGGGATACAGTAAACCTGAAGTGAAGCATCGGAATCTATAAATAGTTTCACCGGAATGGTTCACAACGTAGGCAATAGAAGGAGTCAGTCTTCTTGTACTTCACTCGGCACTGTGCCTTTTGTATTTAATTCCGATGCAATTTCTGAGCTTCATCGTCAATAAGAAGGTCAGGGGGATACAGTAATCCTGAAGTGAGGCATCGGAATCTATAACTAGTGCCACAGGAATGGTTCAAAACATAGACAGTATGAAGAGTCAGTTTTCGTGTACTTAAGTCGGCATTGTGTCTTTTAAATTTAATTCCGATGCAATTTCTGTGATTCATCGTCAATAAGAAGGGCACAGGGATACAGTAAACCTGAAGTGAAGCATCGGAATCTAAAACCGGTCTCACAGGAAAGTTGCAAAACATAGCCAGCAAGAAGAACCAGTCTTCTTGTACTTGAGTCGGCATTGTGCCTTTTGTATTTAATTCCGATCACTTTTCTGTGTTTGATCGTCAATACGAAGGTCAGAGTGATACAGTAAACCTGAAGTGAAGCATCGGAATCTATAACTAGTGTCACAGGAATGGTTCAAAACATAGACAGTAAGAAGAGTCAGTCTTCCTGTACTTAAGTCGGCATTGAGCCTTTTGTATTTTATTATTATGCAATTTCTGTGTTTCATCGCCAATAAGAAGGTCAGAGGGATACAGTCAATCTGAAGTGAAGCATCGGAATCAATAACCAGTCTCACAGGAAAGGTTCAAAACATAGACAGTAAGAAGAGTCAGTCTTCTTGTACTTAAGTCAGCATTGTGCCTTTTGTAAATAATTCCGATGCAATTTCTGTGTTTCATCGTCAATAAGAAGGTCAGAGGCATACAGTAAACCTGAAGTGAAGCATAGGAATCTATAACTAGTGTCACAGGAATAGTTCAAAACATAGACAGTAAGAAGAGCCAGTCTTCTTGTACTTGAGTCAGCATTGTGCCTTTCGTATTTAATTCCGATGCAGTTTCTGTGTTTCATCGTCAATAAGAAAGTCTGAGGGATACAGTAAACCTGAAGTGAATCATTGGAATCCATAACTAGTGTCACAGGAATGGTTCAAAACATAGACAAAAAGAAGAGCCAGTCTTCTTGTACTTGAGTCTGCATTGTGCCTTTTGTATTTAATTCCGATGCAATTTCAGTGTTTCATCGTCAATAAGAAGGTCAGAGGGATACAGTAAACCTGAAGTGAAGCATCGGAATCTATAACTAGTCTCACAGGAATGGTTCAAACATAGACAGTAAGAAGAGTCAGTTTTCTTGTACGTAAGTCAGGCATTGTGCCTTTTGTTTTTGATTCCGATGCAATTTATGTGATTCATCGTCAATAAGAAGGTCACTGGGATACAGTAGACATGAAGTGAAGCATCGTAATCTATAACTAGTGTCACAGGAATGGTTCAAAACATAGACAGTAAGAAGAGCCAGTCTACTTGTACTTGAGTCGGCATTGTGCCTTTTGTATTTAATTACGATGCAATTTTTGTCCTTCATCGTCAATAAGAAGGTCAGCTGGATACAGTAAACCTATAGTGAAGCATCAGAATCTATAACTAGCGTCACAGGAATGATTCAAAACATAGACAGTAAGAAGAGCCAGTCTTCTTGCACTTGAGTCGGCATTGTGCGTTTTGTATATAATTTCGATCAGTATTCTGCGTTTGTACGTCAATAAGAAGGTCAGAGGGATACAGTAAAACTGAAGTGAAGTATCGGAATCTATAACTAGTGTCACAGGAATGGTTCAAAACATAGACAGTAAGAAGAGTCAGTCTTCTTGTACTTAAGTCGGCATTGTGACTTTGCTATATAATTCCGATGCAATTTCTGTGTTTCATCGTCAATAAGAAGGTCAGAGGGATACAGTAAACCTGAAGTGAAGCATCGGAATCTATAACTAGTGTCACAGGAATGGTTCAAAACATAGACAGTAAGAAGAGCCAGTCTTCAGGTACTTGAGTCCGCATTGTGCCTTTTGTATTAAATTCCGATGCAATTTCAGTGTTTCATCGTCAATAAGAAGGTCAGAGGGATACAGTAAACCTGAAGTGAAGCATCGCAATCTATAACTAGTGTCACAGGAATGGTTCAAAACATATACAGTAAGAAGAACCAGTCTCCTCTTGTACTTGAGTCGGCATTGTGCCTTTTGTATTTAATTTCGAAGCAATTTCTGTGTTTCATCGTCAATAAGATGGTCTGAGGAATACAGTAAACCTGAAGTGAAGCATCGGAATCTATAACTAGTGGCTCCGAAATGGTTCAAAACGTAGAAAATGGAAAGAGTCAGTCATCTTGTACTTCACTCGGCATTGTGCCTTTTGTATTTAATGAAGATGCAATTTCTGTGTCTCATCGTCAATAACAAGGTCAGGGGGATACAGTAAACCTGAAGTGAAGCATCGGAATCTAAAACTAGTGTCACAGGAATGGTTCAAACGTAGACAGTAAGAAGAGTTAGTTTTCTTGTACTTAAGTCAGGCATTGTGCCTTTTGTTTTTAATTCCGATGCAATTTATGTGATTCATCGTCAATAAGAAGGTCACAGGGATACAGTAAACCTGAACTGAAGCATCGGAATCTATAACTAGTATCACAGGAATGGTTCAAAACATAAACAGTGAGAAGAGTCAGTTTTCTTGTACTTAAGTTTGCATTGTGCCTTTTGTATTTAATTAAGATGCAATATCGGTGTTTCGTCGTCAATAAGAAGGTCAGAGGGATCCAGTAAACCTGAAGTGAAGCATCGGAATCTATAACTAGTGTCACAGGAATGTTTCGAAACATAGACAGTAAGAAGAGTCAGTCTACTTGTTCTTAAGTCGGCATTGTGCCTTTTGTATTTAATTCCGATGCAATTTCTGTGTTTCATCGTCAATAAGAAGCTTAGAGGGATACAGTAGACATGAAGTGAAGCATCGGAATCTATAACTAGTGTCACAGGAATGGTTCAAAACATAGACAGTACGAAGAGCCAGTCTACTTGTACTTGAGTCGGCATTGTGCCTTTTGTATTTAATTACGATGCAATTTCTGTCCTTCATCGTCAATAAGAAGGTCAGCTGGATACAGTAAACCTATAGTGAAGCATCAGAATCTATAACTAGTGTCACAGGAATGGTTCAAAACATAGACAGTAAGAAGAGCCAGTCTTCTTGTACTTGAGTCCGCATTGTGCCTTTTGTATTTAATTCCGATGCAATTTCAGTGTTTCATCGTCAATAAGAAGGTCAGAGGGTTACAGTAAACCTGAAGTGAAGCATCGGAATCTATAACTAGTGTCACAGGAATGGTTCAAAACATAGACAGTAAGAAGAGTCAGTCTTCTTGTACTTGAGTCGGCATTGTGCCTTTTGTATTTAATTCCGATGCAATTTCTTTGTTTCATCGTCAATAAGAAGGTCTGAGGGATACAGTAAACCTGAAGTGAAGCATCGGAATCTATAAATAGTGTCACCGGAATGGTTCAAAACATAGACAGTAAGAAGAGCCAGTCTTCTTGTACTTGAGTCCGCATTGTGCCTTTTGTATTTAATTCCGATGCAATTTCATTGTTTCATCGTCAATAAGAAGGTCAGAGGGATACAGTAAACCTGAAGTGAAGCACCGGAATCTATAACTAGTGTCACAGGAATGGTTCAAAACATAGACAGTAAGAAGAGTCAGTCTTCTTGTACTTAAGCCGGCATTGTGCCTTTCCTAATTAATTCCGATGCAATGTCTGTGTTTCATCGTCAATAAGAAGGTCAGAGGGATACAGTAAACCTGAAGTGAAGCATCGGAATCTATAACTAGTGTCACAGGAATGCTTCAAATCATAGACAAAAAGAAGAGCCAGTCTTCTTGTACTTGAGTCGGCATTGTGCCTTTTGTATTTAATTCCGATGCAATTTCTGCGCTTCATCGTCAATAAGAAGGTCAGGGGGATACAGTAAACCTGAAGTGATCCATCGGAATCTATAACTAGTGACACAGGAATGGTTCAAAACATAGACAGTAAGAAGAGTCAGTTTTCTTGTACTTAAGTCGGCATTGTGCCTTTTGTATTTAATTCCGATGCAATTTCTGTGATTCATCGTCAATACGAAGGGCACAGTGATACAGTAAACCTGAAGTGAAGCATAGGAATCTAAAAGCTTTGTCACAGGAAAGTTGCAAATCATAGCCAGTAAGAAGAACCAGTCTTCTTGTACTTGAGTCGGCATTGTGCCTTTTGTATTTAATTCCGATCAATTTCCTGTGTTTGATCGTCAATACGAAGGTCAGAGGGATACTGTAAACCTGAAGTGAAGCATCGGAATCTATAACTAGTGTCACAGGACTGGTTCAAAACATAGACAGTAAGAAGAGTCAGTCTTCCTGTACTTAAGTCGGGATTGTGCCTTTTGTATTTTATTATGATGCAATTTCTGTGTTTCATCGTCAGTAAGAAGGTCAGAGGGATACAGTCAATCTGAAGTGAAGCATCGGAATCAATAACTAGTCTCACAGGAAAGGTTCAAAACATAGACAGTAAGAAGAGTCAGTCTTCTTGTACTTAAGTCAGTATTGTGCCTTTTGTAAATAATTCCGATGCAATTTCTGTGTTTCATCGTCAATAAGGTCAGAGGGATACAGTAAACTTGAAGTCAAGCATAGGAATCTATAACTAGTGTCACAGGAATAGTTCAAAACATAGACAGTAAGAAGAGCCAGTCATCTTGTACTTGAGTCGGCATTGTGCCTTTCGTATTTAATTCCGATGCAATTTCTGTGTTTCATCGTCAATAAGAAAGTCTGAGGGATACAGTAAACCTGAAGTGAATCATCGGAATCCATAACTAGTGTCACAGGAATGGTTCAAAACATAGACAGTAAGAAGAGTCAATTTTCTTATACTTAAGTAGGCATTGTCCCTTTTGTATTTAATTCCGATGCAATTTCTGTGTTTCAACGACTATACGAAGGTCATAGGGATACAGTAAACCTGAAGTGAAGCATCGGAATCTATAACTAGTGTCACAGGAATGGTTCAAAACATATACAGTAAGAAGAACCAGTCTCCTCTTGTACTTGATTCGGCATTGAGCCTTTTGTATTTAATTCCGATGCAATTTCTGTGGTTCATCGTCAATAAGAAGGTCAGAGAGATACAGTAAACCTGAAGTGAAGCATCTGAATCCTTAACTACTGGCATGGGAATGGTTCTAACCATAGACAGTAAGAAGAGTCAGTGATGTTGTACTGAAGTCGGCATTGTGCCTTTTGAATTTAATTAAGATGCAATTTCTATGTTTCATCGTCAATAAGAAGTTCAGAGGGATACAGTAGACCTGAAGTGAATCATCGGAATCTATACCTAGTGTCACATGAATGGTTCAAAACATAGACAGTAAGAAAGGCCATTCTACTTGTACTTGAGTCGGCATTGTGCCTTTTGTATTTCATTCCGATGTAATTTCTGTGTTTGATCGTCAATGAGAAGCTCAGAGGGATACAGTAAACCTCAAGTGAAGCATGGCAATCTATAAATAGTGTCACAGGAATGGTTCAAAACATATACAGTAAGAAGAACCAGTCTCCTCTTGTACTTGATTCGGCATTGTGCCTTTTGTATTTAATTCCGAAGCAATTTCTGTGTTTCATCGTCAATAAGATGGTCTGAGGGGTACAGTAAACCTGAAGTGAAGCATCGGAATCTATAACTAGTGTCACCGAAATGGTTCAAAACGTAGAAATTAGAAAGAGTCAGTCTTCTTGTACTTCACTCGGCATTGTGCCTTTTGTATTTAATTCCGATGCAATTTCTGTGTTTCATCGTCAATAAGAAGGACAGGGGGATACAGTAAACCTGAAGTGAAGCATCGGAATCTAAAACTAGTGTCACAGGAATGGTTCAAACATAGACAGTAAGAAGAGTCAGTTTTCTTGTACTTAAGTCGTCATTGTGCCTTTTGTTTTTAATTCCGATGCAATTTATGTGATTCACTGTCAATAAGAATGTCACAGGGATACATTACACCTGAACTGAAGCATCGGAATCTATAACTAGTGTCACAGGAATGCTTCAAAACATAGACAGTAAGAAGAGTAAGTCTTTTTGTACTTATGTCGGCATTTAGCCTTTTGTATTTAATTCCGATGCAATTTCTGTGTTTTATCGTCAATACGAAGGTCAGAGTAATACAGTAAACCGGAAGTGTAGAATCGGAATCTATAATTAGTGTCACAGAAATGGTTCAAAACATAGACAGTAAGAGGAGCCAGTCTTCTTGTACTTGAGTCGGCATTGTGCCTTTTGTATTTAATTCCGATGCAATATATGTGCTTCATCGTCAATAAGAAGGTCAGCTGGATACAGTGAACCTGAAGTTAAGCATCGGAATCTATAACTATTGTAACAGGAATGGTTCAAATCATAGCCAGTTAGAAGAGCCAATCCTCTTGTACTTGAGTCGGCCTTGTGCCTTTTGTATTTAGTTCCGATCAATTATCTGTGTTTGATCGTCACTAAGAAGTTCAGAGGGATACAGTAAACCTGAAGTGAAGCATCGGAATCTATAACTAGTGTCACAGGAATGGTTCAAAACATAGACAGTAAGAAGAGTCAGTCTTCTTGTACTTAAGTCGGCATTGTGCCTTTTGTATTTAATTAAGATGCTATTTCTGTGTTTCATCGGCAATACGAAGGTCAGAGGGATACAGTCAACCTGAAGTGAAGCATCGGAATCAATAACTAGTGTCACAGGAAAGGTTCAAAAACATAGACAGTAAGAAGAGTCAGTCTTCTTGTACTTAAGTCGGCGTTGTGCCTTTTGTATACAATTCCGATGCAATTTCTGTGTTTCATCGTCAGTAAGAAGGTCAGAGGGATACAGTAAACCTGAAGTGAAGCTTCGGAATCTATAACTAGTGTCACAGGAATGGTTCAAGACATAGACAGTAAGAAGAGTCAGTTTTCTTGTACTTAAGTCGGCATTGTGCGTTTTGTATTTAATTCCGATGCAATTTCTGTATTTCAACGACAATAAGAAGCTCAGAGCGATGCAGCAAACCTGAAGTGAAGCATCGGAATCTATAACTAGTGTCACAGGAATGGTTCAAAACATAGAGAGTAAGAAGAGTCAGTCTTTTTGTATTTAAGTCGGCGTTGTGCCTTTTATATTTAATTCCGATGCAATTTGTGTGTTTCATCGTCAATAAGGAGATCAGAGGGATACAGCAAACCTGAAGTGAAGCATCGGAATCTATAACTAGTTTCACAGGAATGGTTCAAAACATAGACAGTAAGAAGAGCCGATCTTCTTGTACTTGAGTCGGCATTTTGCCTTTTGTATTTAATTCCGAGGAATTTTCTGTGTTTGATCGTCAATAAGATGGACAGAGGGATACAGTTAACCTGAAGTGAAGCATCTTAAACTATTACTAGTGTCACAGGAATGGTTCAAAACATAGACTGTAAGAAGAGTCAGTCTTCTTGTCCTTACGTCTGCATTGTGCATTTTGTATTTAATGAAGATGCAATTTCTGTTTTTCATCGTCAATAAGACGGTCAGAGGGATACAGTAAACCTGAAGTGAAGCATCGGGATCTATAACTAGTGTCACAGGAATGTTTCAAAACATAGACAGTAAAAAGAGTCAGTTTTCTTGTACTTAAGTCGGCCTTGGGACTTTTGTACATAATTACGATGCAATTTCTGTGTTTCATCGTCAATAAGAAGGTCAGAGGAAAACAGTAAACCTGAAGTGAAGCATCGGAATCTATAACTAGTGTCACAGAAATTTTTCTAAACATAGACAGTAAGAAGAGCCAGTCTTCTTGTACTTGAGTCGGCATTGTGCCTATTATATTTAATTACGATGCAATTTATGTGTTTCTTCGCCAATAAGATGGTCAGAGGCATACAGTAAACCTGAAGTGAAGCATCGGAATCTATAACTAGTGTCACATGAATGGTACAAAACATAGACAGTAAGAAGAGCCAGATTTCTTGCACTTGGGTCGGCATTGTGCCTTTTGTATTTAATTCGGATGCAATTTCTATGTTTCATCGTCAATAAGAATCTCAGAGGGAAACAGTAAACGTGAAGTGAAGCATCGGAATCTATAAATAGTGTCACAGGAATGGTACAAAACATAGACAGAAGGAAGAGTCAGTCCTCTTGTACTGAAGTCGGCATTGTGCCTTTTGTATTTAATTAAGATGCAATTTCTGTGTTTCAACGTCAATAATAAGGTCAGAGGGATACAGTAAACCTAAAGTGAAGCATCGGAATCTATAAGAAGTGTCACAGGTATGGTTCAAAACATAGTCAGTAAGAAGAGTCCGGCTTCTTGTACTTAAGTCGGTATTGTGCCTTTTGTATTTAATTAAGATGCAATATCTGTGTTTCATCGTCAATAAGAAGGTGAAAGGGATACAGTAAACCTGAAGTGAAGCATCGGAATCTACAACTAGTGTCACAGGAATGGTTCAAAACATAGACAGTAAGAAGAGTCAGTCTTCTTGTACTTATGTCGGCATTGTGCCTTTTGTATATTATTCCGATGCAATTTCTGTGTTTCATCGTCAATAAGAAGCTCAGAGGGATACAGTAAACCTGAAGTGAAGCATCGGAATCTATTACCTAGTGTCACAGGAATGGTTCAAAACATAGACAATAAGAAGAGTCAGTCTTCTTGTACTTAAGTCGGCATTGTGCCTTTTGTATTTAATTAAGATGCTATTTCTGTGTTTCATCGGCAATAAGAAGGTCAGAGGGATACAGTCAACCTGAAGTGAAGCATCGGAATCAATAACTAGTGTCACAGGAAAGGTTCAAAGACATAGACAGTAAGAAGAGTCAGTCTTCTTGTACTTAAGTCGGCGTTGTGCCTTTTGTATGCAATTCCGATGCAATTTCTGTGTTTCATCGTCAGTAAGAAGGTCAGAGCGATACAGTAAACCTGAAGTGAAGCATCGGAATCTATAACTAGTGTCACAGGAATGGTTCAAAACATAGAGAGTAAGAAGAGTCAGTCTTTTTGTACTTAAGTCGGCATTGTGTCTTTTATATTTAATTCCGATGCAATTTGTGTGTTTCATCGTCAATAAGGAGATCAGAGGGATACAGTAAACCTGAAGTGAAGCATCGGAATCTATAACTAGTGTCACATTAATGGTTCAAAACAAAGACAGTAAGAAGAGCCGATCTTCTTGTACTTGAGTCGGCATTGTGGCTTTTGTATTTAATTCCGATGTAGTTTCTGTGTTTCATCGTTAATAAGAAGGTCTGAGGGATACAGTAAACCCTAAGTGAAGCATCGGAATTTAAAACTAGTGTTACAGGAATGGTTCAAATTATAGACAGTAAGAAGAGTCAGTTTTCTTTTACTTAAGTCGGCATTGTGCCTTTTGTATTTAATTCCGATGCAATTTCTGTGTTTCAACGACAATACGAAGGTCAGAGGGATACAGCAAACCTGAAGTGAAGCATCGGAATCTATAACTAGTGTCACAGGAATGGTTCAAAACATAGAGAGTAAGAAGAGTCAGTCTTTTTGTACTTAAGTCGGCATTGTGCCTTTTATATTTAATTCCAATGCAATTTCTGTGTTTCATCGTCAATAAGGAGATCAGAGGGATACTGTAAACCTGAAGTGAAGCATCGGAATCTATAACTAGTGTCACAGGAATGGATCAAAACATAGAGAGTAAGAAGAGCCAGTCTTCTTGTACTTGAGTCGGCATTGTGCCTATTGTATTTAATTCCGATGCAATTTCTGTGTTTCATCGTCAAATAGAAGGTCAGCTGGATACAGTAAACCTGAAGTGAAGCATCGGAATCTATAACTACTGCCACAGGAATGGTACAAAGCATAGACAGAAGGAAGAGTCAGTCTTCTTGTACTGAAGTCGGCATTGTGCCTTTTGTATTAAATTCCGCTGCAATTTCTGTGTTTCATCGTCAATAAAAAGGTCAGAGGGATACAGTAAACCTGAAGTGAAGTATCGGAATCTGTAACTAGTGTCACAGGAATGGTTCAAAACATAAACAGTAAGTAGAGTCACTTTTCTTGTACTTTAGTCGGCATTGTGCCTTTTGTATTTAATTCCGATGCAATTTATGTGCTTCATCGTCAATAAGAAGGTCAGCTGGATACAGTAAACCTGAAGTGAAGCATCGGAATCTATAACTAGTGTCACAGGAATGGTTCGCAACATAGACAGTAAGAAGAGCCAGTCTTCTTGTACTTGAGTCGCATTGTGCCTTTTGTATTTAATTCCGATGAATTTTCTGTGTTTGATCGTCAATAAGAAGGTCAGAGAGATACAGTAAACCTGAAGTGAAGCATCGGAATCTATAACTAGTGTCACAGGAATGGTTCAAACCATAGACAGTAAGAAGAGTCAGGGTTCTTGTACTGAAGTCGGCATTGTGCCTTTTGTATTTAATTAAGATGCAATTTCTGTGTTTCAACGTCAATAATAAGGTCAGAGGGATACAGTAAACCTAAAGTGAAGCATCGGAATCTATAACTAGTGTCACAGGAATGGTTCAAAACAAAGACAGTAAGAAGAGTCAGTCTTCTTGTACTTATGTCGGCATTGTGCCTTTGGTATATTATTCCGATGCAATTTCTGTGTTTCATCGTCAATAAGAAGCTCAGAGGGATACAGTAAACCTGAAGTGCAGCATCGGAATCTATAACTAGTGTCACAGGAATGGTTCAAAACATAGACAGTAAGAAGAGTCAATTTTCTTGTACTTAAGTCGGAATTGTGCCTTTTGTATTTAATTCCGATGCAATTTCTGTGTTTCATCGTCAATACGACGGTCAGAGGGACACAGTAATTCTGAAGTGAAGCATTGGGATCTATAACTAGTGTCCCAGGAATGGTTCAAAACATAGACAGTAAGAAGAGTCAGTCTTTTTGTACTTAAGTCAGCATTTTGCCTTTTGTATTTAATTCCGATGCAATTTCAGTGATTCATCGTCAATACGAAGGTCAGAGGGATACAGTAAACCTGAAGTTAAGCATCGGAATCTATAACTAGTGTAACAGGAATGGTCCAAATCATAGACAGTAAGAAGAGCCAGTCTTCTTGTACTTGAGTCGGCAATGTGCCTTTTGTATTTAATTCCGATCAATTTTCTGTGTTTGATCGTCAATAAGAAGGTCAGAGGGATACAGTAAACCTGAAGTAAAGCATCGGAATCTATAACTAGTGTCACAGGAATGGTTCAAAACATAGACAGTAAGAAGAGGCAGTCTTCTTGTACTTAAGTCGGCATTGTGCCTTTTGTATTTAATTAAGATGGATTTTTCTGTGTTTCATCGGCAATAAGAAGGTCAGAGGGATTTAGTCAACCTGAGGTGAAGCATCGTAATCAATAACTAGTGTCACAGGAATGGTTCAAAACATAGACAGTAAGAAGAGTCAGTCTTCTTGTACTTAAGTCGGCATTGTGCATTTTGTATATAATTCCGATGCAATTTCTGTGTTTCATCGTCAATAAGAAGGTCAGAGGGATACAGTAAACCTGAAGTGAAGCATAGGAATCTATAACTAGTGTCATAGTAATAGTTCAAATCATAGACAGTAAGAAGAGCAAGTCTTCTTGTACTTGAGTCAGCATTGTGCCTTTTGTATTTAATTCCGATGTAGTTTCTGTGTTTCATCGTCAATAAGAAGGTCTGAAGATACAGTAAACCTGAAGTGAAGCATCGGAATCTATAACTAGTGTCACAGGAATGGTTCAAAACATAGACAGTAAGAAGAGTCAGTCTTCTTGTACTTACGTCTGCATTGTGCCTTTTGTATTTAATTAAGATGCAATTTCTGTGTTTCGTCGTCAATAATAAGGTCAGAGGGATACAGTAAACCTGAACTGAAGCATCGGAATCTATAACTAGTGTCACAGGAATGGTTGAAAACTTAGACAATAAGAAGGGTCAGTTTTCTTGTACTTAAGTCTGCATTGGGCGTTTTGTATATAATCACGATGCAATTTCTGTGTTTCATCGATAATAAAAAGGTCAGAGGGAATCAGAAAACCTGAAGTGAAGCATCGGAATCTGTAACTAGTGTCACAGTAATGGTTCAAAACATAGACAGTAAGAAGAGCCAGTCTTCTTGTACTTGAGTCGATATTGTGCCTTTCGTATTTAATTACGATGCAATTTATGTGTTTCTTCGACAATAAGATGGTCAGAGGGATACAGTAAACCTGAAGTGAAGCATCGGAATCTATAACTAGTGTCACATGAATGGTTCAAAACATAGACACTAAGAAGAGCCAGATTTCTTGTACTTGGGTCGGCATTGTGCCTTTTGAGTTTAATTCGGATGCAATCTCTATGTTTCATCGTCAATCAGAAGGTCAGAGGGATACAGTAAACCTGAAGTGAAACATCTAAATCTATAACTAGTGTCACAGGAATGGTACAAAACATAGACAGAAGGAAGAGGCAGTCTTCTTGTACTTATGTCGGCATTGTGCCTTTTGTATTTAATTCCGCTGCATTTTCTGTGTTTCGTCGTCAATAAGAAGGTCAGAGGGATACAGTAAACCTGAAGTGAAGCATAGGAATCTATAACTAGTGTCACAGGAATAGTTCAAAACATAGACCGTAAGAAGAGCCAGCCTTCTTGTACTTGAGTCTGCATTGTGCCTTTTGTATTTAATTCCGATGTAGTTTCTGTGTTTCATCGTCAATAAGAAGGTCTGAGGGATACAGTAAACCTGAAGTGAAGCATCGGAATCTATAACTAGTGTCACAGGAATGGTTCAAAATATAGACAGTATGAAGAGCCAGTCTTCTTGTACTTGGGTCGGCATCGGGCCTTTTATATATAATTCCGATGCAATTTCTGTGCTACATCGTCAGTAAGAAGCTCAGAGGATACAGTAAACCTGAAGTGAAGCATCGGAATCTATAACTAGTGGCACAGGAATGGTTCTAACCATAGACAGTAAGAAGAGTCAGTGTTCTTGTACTGAAGTCGGCATTGTACCTTTTGAATTTAATTAAGATGCAATTTCTGTGTTTCATCGTCAATAAGAAGGTCAGAGGGATACAGTAAACCTGAAGTGAAGCATCGGAATCTATAACTAGTGTCACAGGAATGGTTCAAAACATAGACAGTAAGAAGAGTCAGTGTTTTTGTACTTAAGTCGGCATTGTGCCTTTTGTATTTAATTCCGATGCAATTTCTGTATTTCATCGTCAATACGAAGCTCAGGGGAATACAGTAAACCTGAAGTGAAGCATCGGAATCTATAACTAATGTCACAGGAATGGTTCAAAACGTAGACAGTAAGAAGGGTCAGTCTTCTTGTACTTAAGTCGGCATTGTGCCTTTTGTATTTAATTCCGATGCAGTTTCTGTGCTTCATCGTCAATAAGAAGGTCAGCTGGATCCAGTAAACATGAAGTGAAGCATCGGAATCTATAACTAGTGTCACAGGAATGGTTCAAAACATAGACAATATGAAGAGCCAGCCTTCTTGTACTTGATTCGGCATTGTGCCTTTTGTATTTAATTCCGATGAATTTTCTGTGTTTGATCGTCAATAAGAAGGTCAGAGGGATACAGCATCCCTGAAGTGAAGCATCGGAATCTATAACTAGTGTCACAGGAATGGTTCAAAACAAAGACAGTAAGAAGAGTCAGTCTTCTTGTACTTATGTCGGCATTGTGCCTTTGGTATATTATTCCGATGCAATTTCTGTGTTTCATCGTCAATAAGAAGCTCAGAGGGATACAGTAAACCTGAAGTGCAGCATCGGAATCTATAACTAGTGTCACAGGAATGGTTCAAAACATAGACAGTAAGAAGAGTCAATTTTCTTGTACTTAAGTCGGAATTGTGCCTTTTGTATTTAATTCCGATGCAATTTCTGTGTTTCATCGTCAATACGACGGTCAGAGGGACACAGTAATTCTGAAGTGAAGCATTGGGATCTATAACTAGTGTCCCAGGAATGGTTCAAAACATAGACAGTAAGAAGAGTCAGTCTTTTTGTACTTAAGTCAGCATTTTGCCTTTTGTATTTAATTCCGATGCAATTTCAGTGATTCATCGTCAATACGAAGGTCAGAGGGATACAGTAAACCTGAAGTGGAGCATCGGAATCTATAACTAGTGTCATAGGAATGGTTCAAATCATAGACGGTAAGAAGGGTCAGTCTTCTTGTACTTAAGTCGGCATAGTGCCTTTTGTATTTAATTCCGATGCAATTTCAGTGTGTCGTCGCCAATACGAAGGTCAGAGGGATACAGTAAACCTGAAGTGGAGCATCGGAATCTATAACTAGTGTCACAGGAATGGTTCAAATCATAGACGGTAAGAAGGGTCAGCCTTCTTGTACTTAAGTCGGCATAATGGACTTTGTATATAATTCCGATGCAATATCTGTGTTTCTTCGTCAATGAGAAGGTCACAGGGATACAGTAAACCTGAAGTGTGGCATCGGAATCTATAACTAGTGTCACAGAAATGGTTCAAAACACAGACAGTAAGAGGAGCCAGTCTACTTGTACTTGAGTCGGCATTGTGCCTTTTGTATTTAATTCCGATGCAATTTATGTGCTTCATCGTCAATAAGAAGGTCAGCTGAATACAGTGAACCTGAAGTTAAGCATCGGAATCTATAACTAGTGTAACAGGAATGGTCCAAATCATAGACAGTAAGAAGAGCCAGTCTTCTTGTACTTGAGTCGGCAATGTGCCTTTTGTATTTAATTCCGATCAATTTTCTGTGTTTGATCGTCAATAAGAAGGTCAGAGGGATACAGTAAACCTGAAGTAAAGCATCGGAATCTATAACTAGTGTCACAGGAATGGTTCAAATCATAGACAGTAAGAAGACGCAGTCTTCTTGTACTTAAGTAGCCATTGTGCCTTTTGTATTTGATTAAGATGGATTTTTCTGTGTTTCATCGGCAATAAGAAGGTCAGAATGATTTAGTCAACCTGAGGTGAAGCATCGTAATCAATAACTAGTGTCACAGGAATGGTTCAAAACATAGACAGTAAGAAGAGTCAGTCTTCTTGTACTTAAGTCGGCATTGTGCATTTTGTGTATAATTCCGATGCAATTTCTGTGTTTCATCGTCAATAAGAAGGTCAGAGGGATACAGTAAACCTGAAGTGAAGCATAGGAATCTATAACTAGTGTCACAGTAATAGTTCAAAACATAGACAGTAAGAAGAGCAAGTCTTCTTGTACTTGAGTCAGCATTGTGCCTTTTGTATTTAATTCCGATGTAGTTTCTGTGTTTCATCGTCAATAAGAAGGTCTGAAGATACAGTAAACCTGAAGTGAAGCATCGGAATCTATAACTAGTGTCACAGGAATGGTTCAAAACATAGACAGTAAGAAGAGTCAGTCTTCTTGTACTTACGTCTGCATTGTGCCTTTTGTATTTAATTAAGATGCAATTTCTGTGTTTCGTCGTCAATAATAAGGTCAGAGGGATACAGTAAACCTGAAGTGAAGCATCGGAATCTATAACTAGTGTCACAGGAATGGTTGAAAACTTAGACAATAAGAAGGGTCAGTTTTCTTGTACTTAAGTCTGCATTGGGCGTTTTGTATATAATCACGATGCAATTTCTGTGTTTCATCGATAATAAAAAGGTCAGAGGGAATCAGAAAACCTGAAGTGAAGCATCGGAATCTGTAACTAGTGTCACAGTAATGGTTCAAAACATAGACAGTAAGAAGAGCCAGTCTTCTTGTACTTGAGTCGATATTGTGCCTTTCGTATTTAATTACGATGCAATTTATGTGTTTCTTCGACAATAAGTTGGTCAGAGGGATACAGTAAACCTGAAGTGAAGCATCGGAATCTATAACTAGTGTCACATGAATGGTTCAAAACATAGACACTAAGAAGAGCCAGATTTCTTGTACTCGGGTCGGCATTGTGCCTTTTGAGTTTAATTCGGATGCAATCTCTATGTTTCATCGTCAATAAGAAGGTCAGAGGGATACAGTAAACCTGAAGTGAAACATCGAAATCTATAACTACTGTCACAGGAATGGTACAAAACATAGACAGAAGGAAGAGTCAGTCTTCTTGTACTTATGTCGGCATTGTGCCTTTTGTATTTAATTCCGCTGCATTTTCTGTGTTTCGTCGTCAATAAGAAGGTCAGAGGGATACAGTAAACCTGAAGTAAAACATAGGAATCTATAACTAGTGTCACAGGAATAGTTCAAAACATAGACCGTAAGAAGAGCCAGCCTTCTTGTACTTGAGTCTGCATTGTGCCTTTTGTATTTAATTCCGATGCAGTTTCTGTGTTTCATCGTCAATAAGAAGGTCTGAGGGATACAGTAAACCTGAAGTGAAGCATCGGAATCTATAACTAGTGTCACAGGAATGGTTCAAAATATAGACAGTATGAAGAGCCAGTCTTCTTGTACTTGGGTCGGCATCGGGCCTTTTATATATAATTCCGATGCAATCTCTGTGCTACATCGTCAGTAAGAAGCTCAGAGGATATAGTAAACCTGAAGTGAAGCATCGGAATCTATAACTAGTGGCACAGGAATGGTTCTAACCATAGACAGTAAGAAGAGTCAGTGTTCTTGTACTGAAGTCGGCATTGTACCTTTTGAATTTAATTAAGATGCAATTTCTGTGTTTCATCGTCAATAAGAAGGTCAGAGGGATACAGTAAACCTGAAGTGAAGCATCGGAATCTATAACTAGTGTCACAGGAATGGTTCAAAACATAGACAGTAAGAAGAGTCAGTGTTTTTGTACTTAAGTCGGCATTGTGCCTTTTGTATTTAATTCCGATGCAATTTCTGTATTCCATCGTCAATACGAAGCTCAGGGGAATACAGTAAACCTGAAGTGAAGCATCGGAATCTATAACTAATGTCACAGGAATGGTTCAAAACGTAGACAGTAAGAAGGGTCAGTCTTCTTGTACTTAAGTCGGCATTGTGCATTTTGTATTTAATTCCGATGCAGTTTCTGTGCTTCATCGTCAACAAGAAGGTCAGCTGGATCCAGTAAACATGAAGTGAAGCATCGGAATCTATAACTAGAGTCACAGGAATGGTTCAAAACATAGACAATAAGAAGAGCCAGCCTTCTTGTACTTGAATCGGCATTGTGCCTTTTGTATTTAATTCCGATGAATTTTCTGTGTTTGATCGTCAATAAGAAGGTCAGAGGGATACAGTATCCCTGAAGTGAAGCATCGGAATCTATAACTAGTGTCACAGGAATGGTTCAAAACATAGACAGTAAGAAGGGTCAGTTTTCTTGTACTTAAGTCGGCATCGCTCCTTTTGTATCTAATTACGATGAAATTTCTGTGTTTCATCGTCAATAAGAAGGTCAGAGGGATACAGTAAACCTGAAGTGAAGCATCGGAATCTATAACTAGTGTCACAGAAATGGTTCAAAACATAGACAGCAAGAAGGGCCAGTCTTCTTGTACTTGAGTCGGCATTGTGCCTTTTGTATTTAATTCCGATGCAATTTATGTGTTTCTTCGTCAATAAGAAGGTCAGAGGGATACAGTAAACCTGAAGTGAAGCATCGGAATCTATAACTAGTGTCACAGGAATAGTTCAAAACATAGACAGTAAGAAGAGCCAGTCTTCTTGTACTTGGGTCGGCATTGTGCCTCTTGTATTTAATTCGGATGCAATTTCTGTGTTTCATCGTCAATAAGAAGGTCAGCTGGATACAGTAAACCTGAAGTGAAGCATCGGAATCTATAACTAGTGTCACAGGAATGGTTCAAAACGTAGACAGTAAGTAGAGTCAGTCTTCTTGTACTTTAATCGGCATTGTGCCTTTTGTATTTAATTAAGATGCAATTTCTGTGTTTCATCGTCAATAATAAGGTCAGAGGGATACAGTAAACCTGAAGTGAAGCATCGGAATCTATAACTAGTGTCACAGGAATGGTTCAATACATAGACAGTAAGAAGAGGCAGTCATCTTGTACTTACGTCGGCATTGTGACGTTTGTATTTAATTCCGATGCAATTTACGTGTTCATCGACAATATGAAGGTCAGAGGGATACAGTAAACCTGAAGTGAAGCATCGGAATCTATAACTAGTGTCACAGGAATGGTTCAAATCATAGACAGTAAGAAGAGCCAGTCTTCTTGTACTTTAGTCGGCATTGTGCCTTTTGTATTTTATTCCGATGCAATTTCTGTGTTTCATCGTCAATAAGAAGGTCAGAGGGATACAGTAAACCTGAAGTGAAGCATCGGAATCTATAACTAGTGTCACAGGAATGGTTCAATACATAGACAGTAAGAAGAGGCAGTCTTCTTGTACTTACGTCGGCATTGTGACCTTTGTATTTAATTCCGATGCAATTTACGTGTTCATCGTCAATATGAAGGTCAGAGGGATACAGTAAACCTGAAGTGAAGCATCGGAATCTATAACTAGCGTCACAGGAATGGTTCAAAACATAGACAGTAAGAAGAGTCAGTCTTCTTGTACTTAAGTCTGCATTGTGCCTTTTGTATATAATTCCGATGCAATTTCTGTGTTTCATCGTCAATAAGAAGCTCAGAGGGATACAGTAAACCTGAAGTGAGGCATCGGAATCCACAACATATGTCACTGGAATGGTTCAAAACATAGACAGTAGGAAGAGCCAGTCATCTTGTGCTTGAGTCGGCAGTGTGCCATTTGTATTTAATTCCGATGGATTTTATGTGTTTGGTCGGATAAGAAGGTCAGAGGGATACAGTAAATCTGAAGTGAAGCATCGGAATCTATAACTAGTGTCACAGGAATGGTTCAACCATAGTCAGCAAGAAGAGTCAGTGTTCTTGTACTGAAGTCGGCATTGTACCTTTTGAATTTAATTAAGATGCAATTTCTGTGTTTCATCGTCAATAAGAAGGTCAGAAAGATACAGTAAACCTGAAGTGAAGCATCGGAATCTATAACTAGTGTCACAGGAATGGTTCAAAACATAGACAGTAAGATGAGTTAGTCTTCTTGTACTTAAGTCGGCATTGTGCCTTTTGTATTTAATTAAGTTGCAATTTCTGTGTTTCATTGTCAATAAGAAGCTCAGAGGGATACAGTAAACCTGAAGTGAAGCATCGGAATCTATAACTAGTGTCACAGGAATGGTACAAAACATAGACAGTAAAAAGAGTCAGTCTTCTTGTACTTAAGTCGGCATTGTGCCTTTTGTATTGAATCCAATGCAATTTACGTGTTTTATCGTTAATAAGGAGGTCAGAGGGATAAAGAAAACCTGAAGTGAAGCATCGGAATATAAAACTAGTGTCACAGGAATGGTTCAAACCATAGTCAGCTAGAAGAGTCAGTGTTCTTGTACTGAAGTCGGCATTGTACCTTTTGAATTTAATTAAGATGCAATTTCTGTGTTTCATCGTCAATAAGAAGGTCAGAGGGATACAGTAAACCTGAAGTGAAGCATCGGAATCTATAACTAGTGTCACGGGAATGGTTCAAAACATAGACAGTAAGATGAGTTAGTCTTCTTGTACTTAAGTCGGCATTGTGCCTTTTGTATTTAATTAAGTTGCAATTTCTGTGTTTCATCGTCAATAAGAAGCTCAGAGGGATACAGTAAACCTGAAGTGAAACATCGGAATCTATAACTAGTGTCACAGGAATGGTTCAAAACATAGACAGTAAAAAGAGTCAGTCTTCTTGTACTTATGTCGGCATCGTGCCTTTTGTATTTAATTCCGATGCAATTTACGTGTTTTATCGTTAA
Organism: Schistocerca americana; assembly: GCF_021461395.2. Classification (NCBI taxonomy): domain Eukaryota; kingdom Metazoa; phylum Arthropoda; class Insecta; order Orthoptera; family Acrididae; genus Schistocerca; species Schistocerca americana. The sequence goes on from NW_025725928.1 coordinate 1,453,190, forward strand.
TAAGGAGGTCAGAGGGATACAGAAAACCTGAAGTGAAGCATCGGAATAAAAAACTAGTGTCACAGGAATGGTTCAAACCATAGTCAGCTAGAAGAGTCAGTGTTCTTGTACTGAAGTCGGCATTGTACCTTTTGAATTTAATTAAGATGCAATTTCTGTGTTTCATCTTCAATAAGAAGGTCAGAGGGATACAGTAAACCTGAAGTGAAGCATCGGAATCTATAACTAGTGCCACGGGAATGGTTCGAAACATAGACAGTAAGATGAGTTAGTCTTCTTGTACTTAAGTCGGCATTGTGCCTTTTGTATTTAATTAAGTTGCAATTTATGTGTTTCATCGTCAATAAGAAGCTCAGAGGGATACAGTAAACCTGAAGTGAAGCATCGGAATCTATAACTAGTGTCACAGGAATGGTTCAAAGCATAGACAGTAAAAAGAGTCAGTTTCTTGTACTTATGTCGGCATCGTGCCTTTTGTATTTAATTCCGATGGAATTTACGTGTTTTATCGTTAATAAGGAGGTCAGCTGGATACAGTAAACTTGAAGTGAAGCATCGGAATCTACAACTAGTGTCACAGGAATGGTTCATAACATAGACAGTAAGAGGAGCCAGTCTTCTTTTACTTGAATCGGCATTGTGCCCTTTGTATGTAATTCCGATGAATTTTCTGTGTTTGATCGTCAATAAGAAGGTCAGAGGGATACAGTAATCCTAAAGTGAAGCATCGGAATGTATAACTAGTGGCACAGGAATGGTTCAAATCATAGACAGTAAGAATAGTCAGTTTTCTTGTACTTAAGTCGGCATTGGGACTTTTGTATATAATTACGATGCAATTTCTGTGTTTCATCGTCAATACGAAGGTCAGAGGGATACAGTAAACCTGAAGTGAAGCATCGGAATCTATAACTAGTGTCACAGAAATGGTTCAAAACATAGACAGTAAGAAGAGCCAGTCTTCTTGGACTTGAGTCGGCATTGTGCTTTTTGTATTTAATTCCGATGCAATTTATGTGTTTCTTCGTCAATAAGATGGTCAGAGGGATACAGTAAACCTGAAGTGAAGCATCGGAATCTATAACTTGTGTCACAGGAATGGTTGAAAACGTAGACAATAAGAAGAGTCAGTTTCCTTGTACTTAAGCCGGCATTGTGCCTCTTGTATTTAATTCCGATGAATTTTCTGTGTTTGATCGTCATTAAGAAGGTCAGAGGGATACAGTATCCCTGAAGTGGAGCATCCGAATCTATAACTAGTGTCACAGGAATGGTTCAAAACATAGACAGTAAGAAGAGTCAGTTTTCTTGTACTTAAGTCGGCATCGGGCCTTTTGTATATAATTACGATGCAATTTCTGTGTTTCATCGTCAATAAGAAGGTCAGGGGGCTACAGTAAACCTGAAGTGAAGCATCGGAGTCTATAACTAGTGTCACAGAAATGGTTCAAAACATAGACTGCAAGAAGGGCCAGTCTTCTTGTACTTGTGTCGGCATTGTGCCCTTTGTATTTAATTCCGATGCAATTTATGTGTTTCTTCGTAAATAAGAAGGTCAGAGGGATACAGTAAACCTGAAGTGAAGCATCGGAATCTATAACTACTGTCACAGGAATGGTTCAAAGCATAGACAGTAAGAAGAGCCAGTCTCCTTGTACTTAGGTCGGCATTGTGCCTTTTGTATTTAATTCCGATGAAATTTCTGTGTTTCTTCGTCAATAAGAAGGTCAGAGGGATACAGTAAGCCTGAAGTGAAGCATCGGAATCTATAACTAGTGTCACAGGAATGGTTCAAAGCACAAACAGTAAGAAGAGTCAGTTATCTTGTACTTAGGTCGGCATTGTGCCTTTTGTATTTACTTCCGATGCAATTTCTGTGTTTCATCATCAATAAGAAGGTCAGAGGGATACAGTAAACCTGAAGTGAAGCATCGGAATCTATAACTAGTGTCACAGGAATGGTTCAAAACATAGACAGTAAGAAGAGTCAGTTTTCTTGTACTTAAGTCGGCATTGTGCCATTTGTATGTAATTCCGATGCAATTTCTGTGTTTCATCGTCAATAAGAAGGTCAGAGGGATACACTAAACCTGAAGTGAAGCATCGGAGCCTATAACTAGTGTCACAGGAATGGTTCAAAACATGGTCAGTAAAAAGAGTCAATTATCTTGTACTTAAGTCGGCATTGTGCCTTTTCTATTTATTTCCGATGCTATTTCTATGTTTCGGCGTCAATAAGAAGGTCCAAGGGATACATTAAACCTGAAGTGAAGCATCGGAATCTAAAACCGGGTTCAGAGGAAAGGCTCAAACCAGAGACAGTAAGAAGCGTTAGTCTTCTTGTACATGAGTCGGCATTGTGCCCTTTGTATTTAATTCCGATGCAATTTCTGTGATTCATCGTCAATAAGATGGTCAGCTGGATACGGTAAACATGAAGTGAAGCATCGGAAACTATAACTAGTGTCACAGGAATCGTTCAAACATAGAAAGGAAGTATAGCCATTCTTCTTGTACTTGAGTGGGCATTGTGCCTTTTGTCTTTAATTCCGATGCAATGTCTGTGTTTCATCGTCAATACGACGGTCAGAGGGATAGAGTAAACCCGAAGTGAAGCATCGGAATCGATAACTAGTGTCACAGGAATGGTTCAAAACATAGACAGTAAGAAGAGTCAGTCTTCTCGTACTTAAGTCTGCATTGTGCCTTTTGTATATAATTCCGATGCAATTTCTGTGTTTCATCGTCAATAAGAAGCTCAGAGGGATACAGTAAACCTGAAGTGAGGCATCGGAATCCATAACATATGTCACAGGAATGGTTCAAATCATAGACAGTAAGAAGAGCCAGTCATCTTGTGCTTGAGTCGGCAGTGTGCCATTTGTATTTAATTCCGATGAATTTTATGTGCTTGATCGGCAATAAGAAGGTCAGAGGGATACAGTAAACCTGAAGTGAAGCATCGGAATCTATAACTAGTGTCACAGGAATGGTTCAAACCATAGTCAGCAAGAAGAGTCAGTGTTCTTGTACTGAAGTCGGCATTGTACCTTTTGAATTTAATTAAGATGCAATTTCTGTGTTTCGTCGTCAATAAGAAGGTCAGAGGGATACAGTAAACCTGAAGTGAAGCATCAGAATCTATAACTAGTGTCACAGGAATGGTTCAAAACATAGACAGTAAGATGAGTTAGTCTTCTTGTACTTAAGTCTTCATTGTGCCTTTTGTATTTAATTAAGTTGCAATTTCTGTGTTTCATCGTCAATAAGAAGCTCAGAGGGATACAGTAAACCTGAAGTGAAGCATCGGAATCTATAACTAGTGTCACAGGAATGGTTCAAAACATAGAGAGTAAAAAGAGTCAGTCTTCTTGTACTTAAGTCGGCATTGTGCCTTTTGTATTTAATTCCGATGCAATTTACGTGTTTTATCGTTAATAAGGAGGTCAGATGGATACAGAAAACCTGAAGTGAAGCATCGGAATATAAAACTAGTGTCACAGGAATGGTTCAAAACATAGACAGTAGGAAGAGTCAGCCTTCTTTTACTTAAGTCGGCATTGTGCCTTTTGTATTCAATTCCGAAGCAATTTCTGTGTTTCATCGTCAATAAGAAGGTCAGAGGGATACAGTAAAAGTTAAGTGAAACATCGGAATCTATAACTAGTGTCACAGGAATGGTTCAAAACATAGACAGTAAGAAGCGTCAGTCTTCTTGTACTTAAGTCGGCATTGTGCCTTTTCTATTTAATTCCGATGCAATTTCTGTGCTTCATCGTCATTAAGAAGGTCAGCTGGATACAGTAAACTTGAAGTGAAGCATCGGAATCTATAACTTGTGTCACAGGAATGGTGGAAAAATAGACAATAAGAAGAGTCAGTTTTCTTGTACTTAAGCCGGCATTGTGCCTCTTGTATTTAATTCCGATGAATTTTCTGTGTTTGATCGTCAATAAGAAGGTCAGAGGGATACAGTATCCCTGAAGTGAAGCATCGGAATCTATAACTAGTGTCACAGGAATGGTTCAAAACATAGACAGTAAGAAGAGTCAGTTTTCTTGTACTTAAGTCGGCATCGGGCCTTTTGTATATAATTACTATGCAATTTCTGTGTTTCATCGTCAATAAGAAGGTCAGGGGGCTACAGTAAACCTGAAGTGAAGCATCGGAGTCTATAACTAGTGTCACAGAAATGGTTCAAAACATAGACAGCAAGAAGGGCCAGTCTTCTTGTACTTGAGGCGGCATTGTGCCTTTTGTATTTAATTCCGATGCAATTTATGTGTTTCTTCGTCAATACGAAGGTCAGAGGGATACAGTAAACCTGAAGTGAAGCATTGGAAACTATAACTAGTGTCACAGGAATGGTTCAAAACATAGACAGTAAGAAGAGCCAGTCTCCTTGTACTTGGGTCGGCATTGTGCCTCTTGTATTTAATTCGGATGCAATTTCTATGTTTCATCGTCAATAAGAAGGTCAGACGGATACAGTAAACCTGTAGTGAAGCATCGGAATATATATATAGTGTCACAGGAAAGGTTCAAAACGTAGACAGTAGGAAGAGTCAGTCTTCTTGTACTTAAGTCGGCATTGTGCCTTTTGTATTTAATTCCGATGCAATTTCTGTGTTTCATCGCCAATAAGAAGGTCACAGGGATACAGTAAACCTGAAGTGAAACATCGGAATCTATAACTAGTGTCACAGGAATGGTCCAAATCATAGACAGTAAGAAGAGTCAGTTTTCTTCCACTTAAGTCGGCATTGTGCCTTATGTATTTAATTCCGATGCAATTTCTGTGTTTCATCGTCAATAAGAAGGTCAGCTGGATGCAGTAAAACTGAAGCGAAGCATCGGCATCTATAACTAGTGTCACAGGAATGGTTCATAACATAGACAGTAAGAAGAGTCAGTTTTCTTGTACTTAAGTCGGCATTGTGCCTTTTGTATTTAATTCCGATGCAATTTTTGTGTTTCATCGTCATTAAGAAGGTCACACGGATACAGTAAACCTGAAGTGAAGCAGCGGAATCTATAACTAGTGTCACAGGAATGGTTCAAAACTTAGACAGTAAGAAGAGCCAGTTTTCTTGTACTTAAGTCGGCATTGTGCCCTTTGTATTTAATTCCGATGCAATTTCTGTGTTTCATCGTCAATAAGAAGGTCAGAGGGATACAGCAAACCTGAAGTGAAGCATCGGAATCTATAACTAATGTCACAGGAACGGTTCAAAACATAGACAGTAAGAAGAGTCTGTTTTCTTGTACTTAAGTCGGCATTGTGCCTTTTGTATTTAATTCCGATGCAATTTGTGTGTTTCATCGTCAATAAAAAAGTTAGAGGGATACAGCAAATCTGAAGTGAAGCATCGGAATCTATAACTAGTGTCACAGGAATGGTTCAAAACATAATCAGTAAGAACTGTCAGATTTCTTGTAGTTAAGTCGGCATTGTGCCTTTTGTGTTCAATTCCGACGCATATTCTTCGTTTCGTCGTCAATAAGAAGGTCCACCGGATACAGTAAACCAGAAGTGAAGCATCGGAATCTAAAACTGTCTCACAGGAAAGGTTCAAATCATAGACGGTAAGAAGAGTCAGATTTCTCCTACTTAAGTCGGTATTGTGCCTTTTGTATTTAATTCCGAAGCAATTTCTGTGTTTCGTCGTCAATACGAAGGTCAGAGGGATACAGTAAACCTGAAGTGAAGCATCGGAATCTATAACTAGTGTCACAGGAATGGTTCACAACATATACAGTAAGAAAAGTCAGTTTTCTTGTACTGTAGTCGGCATAGTGCCTTTTCTATTAAATTCCGATGCAATTTCTCTGTTTCGTCGTCAATAAGAAGGTCCACGGGATACAGTAAACCTGAAGTGAAGCATCGGAATTTAAAACCGGTCTCACAGGAAAGGTTCACAACATAGACAGTAAGAAAAGCCAGCCTTCTTGTATTTGAGTCGGCATTGTGCCTTTTGTATTTAATTCCGATGCAATTTCTGTGTTTCGTCGTCAATAAGAAGGTCAGAGGGATACAGTAAACCTGAAGTGAAGCATCGGAATCTATAACTATGTCGCAGGAATGGTTCACAACATATACAGTAAGCAAAGTCAGTTTTCTTGTACTTTAGTCGGCATTGTGCCTTTTCTATTTAATTCCGATGCAATTTCTGTGTTTCGTCGTCAATAAGAAGGTCCACGGGATACAGTAAACCTGATGTGAAGCATCGGAATCTAAAACCGGTCTCACAGGAAAGGTTCATAACATAGACAGTAAAAAAAGCCAGCCTTCTTGTATTTGAGTCGGCGTTGTTCCTTTTGTATTTAATTCCGATGCAATTTCTGTGTTTCATCGTCAATAAGGAGGTCAGAGGGATACAGTAAGCTTGAAGTGAAGCATCGGAATCTATATCTAGTGTCACAAGAATGGTTCTAAACAAAGACAGTAAGAAAAGTAGGTTTTCTTCTACTTAAGTCGGCATTGTGCCTTTTGTATTTAATTCCGATTCAATATCTGTGTTTCATCGTCAATAAGAAGGTCAGAGGGATACAGTAAGCCTGAAGTCAAGCATCGGAATCTATAACTAGTGTCACAAGAATGGTTCAAAACATAGACAGTAAGAAGAGTCAGTTTTCCTGTACTTAAGACGGCATTGTGCCCTTTGTATATACTTCCGATGCAATATCTGTGTTTCATCGTCATTAAGAAGCTCAGAGGGATACAGTAAACCTGAAGTGAAGCATCGGAATCTAAAACCGGTCTGACAGGAAAGGTACAAACATAGAGAGTAAGAAGAGCCAGTCTACTTTTACATGAGTCGGCATTGTGCCATTTGTATTTAATTCCGATTCAATTTTTGTCTTTCATCGTCAATAAGACGGTCAGAGGGATACAGTAAACCCGAAGTGAAGCATCGGAATGTATTACTAGTGTCACAGGAATGATACAAAACACAGACAGTAGGAAGAGTCAGTTTTCTTGAACTTAAGTCGGCTTTGTGCTTTTGTATTTAATTCCGATGCAATTTCTGTGTTTCGTCGTCAATAAGGAGGTCCAAGGGATACAGTAAATCTGAAGTGAAGCATCGGAATCTATAACTAGTGTCACAAGAATAATTCAAACATAGACAGTAAGAAGAGTCAGTTTTCCTGTACTTAAGACGGCATTGTGAATTTTGTATTTAATTCCGATGCAATTTCTGTGTTTCATCGTCAATAAGAAGGTCAGAGGGAACAGTAAACATATAGTGAAGCATCAGAATCTAAAACGAGTGTCACAGGAATGGTTCATAACATAGACAGTAAGAAGAGTCAGTTTTCTTGTACTTAAGTCGGCATTGTGCCTTTTGTATTTAATTCCGATGCAATTTTTGTCTTTCATCGTCAATAAGAAGGTCACACGGTTACAGTAAACCTGAAGTGAAGCATCGGAATCTATAACTAGTGTCACAGGAATGGTTCAAAACATAGACAGCAAGAAGAGCCAGTTATCTTGTACTTAAGTGGGCATTGTGCCCTTTGTATTTAAGTCCGATGCAATTTCTGTGTTTCATCGTCAATAAGAAGGTCAGAGGGATACAGTAAACCTGAAGTGAAGCATCGGAATCTATAACTAGTGTCACAGGAACGGTTCAAAACATAAACAGTAAGAACTGTCATATTTCTTGTACTTAAGTCGGCATTGTGCATTTTGTATTCAATTCCGATGCATTTTCGGCGTTTCGTCGTCGATAAGAAAGTCCACCGGATACAGTAAACGAGAAGTGAAGCATCGGAATCTAAAACCGGTCTCACAGGAAACGTTCAAAGCATAGACAGTAAGAAGAGCCAGTCTTCTTGTACTTAAGTCGGCATTGTGCCTTTTGTATTTAATTCCGATGCAATTTCTGTGTTTCATCGTCAAGAAGAAGGGCAGAGGGATACAGTAAACCTAAAGTGAAGCATCGGAATCTATAACTAGTGTCACAGGAACGGTTCAATACATAGACAGCAAGAAGAATCAGTTTTCTTGTACTTAAGTCGGTATTGTGCCTTTTGTATCTAATTCCGATGTAATTTCTGTGTTTCGTCGTCAATAAGAAGGTCAGAGGGATACAGTAAGCTTGAAGTGAAGCATCGGAATCTATAACTAGTGTCACAGGAATGGTTCTAAACAAGGACAGTAAGAAAAGTAAGTTTTCTTCTACTTAAGTCGGCATTGTGCCTTTTGTGTTTAATTCCGATTCAATATCTGTGTTTCATCGTCAATAAGAAGGTCGGAGGGATACAGTAAGCCTGAAGTCAAGCATCGGAATCTATAACTAGTGTCACAAGAATGGTTCAAAACAAAGACAGTAAGAAGAGTCAGTTTTCCTGTACTTAAGACAGCATTGTGCCTTTTGTATTTACTTCCGATGCAATTTCTGTGTTTCATCGTCAATAAGAAGGTCAGAGGGATACAGTAAACCTGAAGTGAAGCATCGGAATCTAAAACCGGTCTCACAGGAAAGGTACAAACATAGACAGTAAGAAGAGCCAGTCTAATTTTACTTGAGTCGGCATTGTGCCTTATGTATTTAATTCCGATGCAATTCTTGTGTTTCATAGTCAATGAGACGGTCAGGGGGATATAGTAAACCCGAAGTGAAGCATCGAAACGTATTACTAGTGTCACAGGAATGGTTCAAATCATAGACAGTAACAAGGTTAGTTTTCTTGAACTTAAGTCGGCATTGTGCTTTTTTATTAAATTCCGATGCAATTTCTGTGTTTCGTCGTCAATAAGAAGGTCCAAGGGATACAGTAAACCTGAAGTGAAGCATCGGAATCTATAACTAGTGTCACAAGAATAATTCAAAACATAGACAGTAAGAAGAGTCTGTTTTCCTGTACTTAAGACGGCATTGTGCATTTTGTATTTATTTCCGATGCAATTTCTGTGTTTCATCGTCAATAAGAAGGTCAGAGGGAACAGTGAACACATAGTGAAGCATCAGCATCTAAAACTAGTGTCACAGGAATGGTTCATAACATAGACAGTAAGAAGAGTCAGTTTTCTTGTACTTAAGTCGGCATTGTGCCTTATGTATTTAATTCCGATGCAATTTTTGTCTTTCATCGTCAATAAGAAGGTCAGAGGGATACAGTAAACCTGAAGTGAAGCATCGGAATCTATAACTAGTGTCACAGGAACGGTTCAAAACATAGACAGTAAGAAGAGTCTGTTTTCTTGTACTTAAGTCGGCATTGTGCCTTTTGTATTTAATTCCGTTGCAATTTGTGTGTTTCATCGTCAATAAGAAGGTCAGAGGGATACAGCAAACCTGAAGTGAAGCATCGGAATCTATAACTAGTGTCACAGGAATGGTTCAAAACATAAACAGCATGAACTGTCAGATTTCTGGTACTTAAGTCGGCATTGTGCCTTTTGAATTCAATTCCGATGCATTTTCTGCGTTTTCTCGTCAATAAGAAGGTCCACCGGATACAGTAAACCAGAAGTGAACTATCGGAATCTAAAACCGGTCTCACAGGAAAGGTTCAAAGCCTAGACAGGAAGGAGAGCCAGACTTCTTGTACTTGAGTCGGCATTGTGCCTTTTGTATTTAATTCCGATGCAATTTCTGTGTTTCATCGTCAATAAGAAGGTCAGAGGGATACAGTAAACCTGAAGTGAAGCATCGGAATCTATAACTAGTGTCACAGGAATGGTTCAAAACATAGACAGTAAGAAGAACCAGTTTTCTTGTACTTAAGCCGGTATTGTGCCTTTTGTATTTAATTCCGATGCAATTTCTGTGTTTCGTCGTCAATAAGAAGGTCAGAGGGATACAGTAAACTTGAAGTGAAGCATCGGAATCTATAACTAGTGTCACAGGAATGGTTCACAACATATACTGTAAGAAGAGTCAGTTTTCTTGTACTTTAGTCGGCATTGTTCCTTTTCTATTTAATTCCGATGCAATTTCTGTGTTTCGTCGCCAATAAAAAGGTCCACGGGGTACAGTAAACCTGAAGTGAAGCATCGGAATCTAAAACCGGTCTCACAGGAAAGGTTCATAACATAGACAGTAAGTAAAGCCAGTCTTTTTGTATTTGAGTCTGCGTTGTGCCTTTTGTATTTAATTCCGGTGCAATTTCTGTGTTTCATCGTCAATAAAAATGTCAGCGGGATTCAGTAAGCCTGAAGTGAAGATTCGGAATCTATAACTAGTGTCACAGGAATGGTTCAAAACATAGTCAGTAAGAAGGGTTAGTTTTCTTGAACTTAAGTCGGCATTGTGCTTTTGTATTAAATTCCGATGCAATTTCTGTGTTTCGTCGTCAATAAGAAGGTCCAAGGGATACAGTAAACCTGAAGTGAAGCATCGGAATCTATAACTAGTGTCACAAGAATAATTCAAAACATAGACAGTAAGAAGAGTCAGTTTTCCTGTACTTAAGACGACATTGTGCCTTTTGTATTCAATTCCGATGCAATTTCTGTGTTTCATTGTCAATAAGAAGGTCAGAGGGAACAGTAAACATATAGTGAAGCATCAGAAACTAAAACTAGTGTCACAGGAATGGTTCATAACATAGACAGTAAGAAGAGTCAGTTTTCTTGTACTTAAGCCGGCATTGTGCCTTTTGTATTTAATTCCGATGCAATTTTTGTGTTTCATTGTCAATAAGAAGGTCAGAAGGATACAGTAAACCTGAATTGAAGCATCGGAATCTAAAACTAGTGTCACAGGAATGGTTTAAAACATAGACAGTAAGAAGAGCCAGTCTTCATGTACTTGAGTCGGCATTGTGCCTTTTGTATTTAATTCCGATGCAATTTCTGTGTTTCATCGTCAATAAGGAGGTCAGAGGGATACAGTAAACGGAAGTGAAGCATCGGAATCAATAACTAGTGTCACAGGAATGGTTCAAAGCATAGAAAGTAAGAAGTGTCAGTTTTCTTGAACTTAAGTCGGCATTGTGCTTTTGTATTAAATTCCGATGCAATTTCTGTGTTTCGTCGTCAAGAAGAAGGTCCAAGGGATACAGTAAACCTGAAGTGAAGCATCGGAATCTATAACGAATGTCACAGGAATGGTTCAAAGCATAGACAGTAAGAAGAGTCAGTTTTCTTGTACTTACGACGGCATTGTGCCTTTTGTATGTAATTCCGATGCAATATCTGTTATTCATTGTCAAAAAGAAGGTCAGAGGGATACAGTAAACCTGAAGTGAAGCATCGGAATCTATAACTAGTGGCACAGGAATGGTTCAAAACATAGACAGTAAGAAGAGTCAGTTTTCTTGTGTTTAAGTCGGCATTGTGCCTTTTGTATTTAATTCCGAAGCAATTTCTGTGTTTCGTCGTCAAGAATAAGGTCCAAGGGATACAGTAAACCTGAAGTGAAGCATCGGAATCTGAAACCGGTCTCACAGGAAAGGTTCATAACATAGACAGTAAGAAGAGCCAGTCTTCTTGTATTTGAGTCGGCATTGTGCCTTTTGTATATAATTCCGATGCAATTTCTGTGTTTCATCGTCAATAAGAAGGACAGCGTGATTCAGTAAGCCTTAAGTGAAGAATCGGAATCTATAACTAGTGTTACAGGAATGGATCAAACATAGACAGTAAGAAGAGTCAGTTTTCTTGTACTTATGTCGGCATTGTGCCTTTTGTACACTCCTGGAAATTGAAATAAGAACACCGTGAATTCATTGTCCCAGGAAGGGGAAACTCTATTGACACATTCCTGGGGTCAGATACATCACATGATCACACTGACAGAACCACAGGCACATAGACGCATGCAACAGAGCATGCACAATGTCGGCACTAGTACAGCGTATATCCACTTTTCGCAGCAATGCAGGCTGCTATTCTCCCATGGAGACGATCGTAGAGATGCTGGATGTTGTCCTGTGGAACGGCTTGCCATGCCATTTCCACCTGGCGCCTCAGTTGGACCAGCGTTCGTGCTGGACGTGCAGACCGCGTGAGACGACGCTTCATCCTGTCCCAAACATGGTCAATGGGGGACAGATCCGGCGATCTTGCTTTCCAGGGTAGTTGACTTACACCTTCTAGAGCACGTAGGGACGTGCATTATCCTGTTGGAACAGCAAGTTCCCTTGCCGGTCTAGGAATTGTAGAACGGTGGGTTCGATGACGGTTTGGATGTACCGTGCACCATTCAGTGTCCCCTCGACGATCACCAGTGGTGTACGGCCAGTGTAGGAGATCGCTCCCCACACCATGATGCCGGGTGTTGGCCCTGTGTGCCTCGGTCGTATGCAGTCCTGATTGTGGCGCTCACCTGCACGGCGCCAAACACGCATAAGACCATCATTGGCACCATGGCAGAAGCGACTCTCATCGCTGAAGACGACACGTCTCGATTCGTCCCTCCATTCACGCCTGTCGCGACACCGCTGGAGGCGGGCTGCACGATGTTTGGGCGTGAGCGGTAGACGGCCTAACGGTGTGCGGGACCGTAGCCCAGCTTCATGGAGACGGTTGAGAATGGTCCTCGCCGATACCCCAGGAGCAACAGTGTCCCTAATTTGCTGGAAGTGGCGGTGCAGTCCCCTACGGCACTGCGTAGGATCCTACGGTCTTGGCGTGCATCCGTGCGTCGCTGCAGTCCGGTCCCAGGTCGACGGGCACGTGCACCTTCCGCCGACCACTGGCGACAACATCGATGTACTGTGGAGACCTCACGCCCCACGTGTTGAGAAATTCGGCAGTACGTCCACCCGGCCTCCCGCATGCCCACTATACGCCCTCGCTCAAAGTCCGTCAACTGCACATACGGTTCACGTCCACGCTGTCGCGGCATGCTACCAGTGTTAAAGACCGCGATGGAGCTCCGTATGCCACGGCTAACTGGCTGACACTGACGGCGGCGGTGCACAAATGCTGCGCAGCTAGCGCCATTCGACGGCCAACACCGCGGTTCCTGGTGTGTCCGCTGTGCCGTGCGTGTGATCATTGCTTGTACAGCCCTCTCGCTGTGTCCAGAGCAAGTATGGTGGGTCTGACACACCGGTGTCAATGTGTTCTATATTCCATTTCCAGGAGTGTATATAATTCCGATGCAATTTCTGTGTTTCATCGTCAACAAGAAGGTCAGACTGATACAGTAAATATGAAGTGAAACATCGGAATCTATAACTAGTGTCACAGGAATGGTTCAAGACATAGACAGTAAGAAGAGTCAGTTTTCTTGTACTTACGACGGCATTGTGCCTTTTGTATGTAATTCCGATGCAATATCTGTTATTCATTGTCAAAAAGAAGGTCAGAGGGATACAGTAAACCTGAAGTGAAGCATCGGAATCTATAACTAGTGGCACAGGAATGGTTCAAAACATAGACAGTAAGAAGAGTCAGTTTTCTTGTGTTTAAGTCGGCATTGTGCCTTTTGTATTTAATTCCGAAGCAATTTCTGTGTTTCGTCGTCAAGAATAAGGTCCAAGGGATACAGTAAACCTGAAGTGAAGCATCGGAATCTGAAACCGGTCTCACAGGAAAGGTTCATAACATAGACAGTAAGAAGAGCCAGTCTTCTTGTATTTGAGTCGGCATTGTGCCTTTTGTATTTAATTCCGATGCAATTTCTGTGTTTCATCGTCAATAAGAAGGTCAGAGGGATACAGTAAACCTGAAGTGAAGCATCGGAATCTATAACTAGTGTCACAGGAATGGTTCAAAACATAGACAGTAAGAAGAACAAGTTTTCTTGTACTTAAGCCGGTATTGTGCCTTTTGTATTTAATTCCGATGCAATTTCTGTGTTTCGTCGTCAATAAGAAGGTCAGAGGGATACAGTAAACTTGAAGTGAAGCATCGGAATCTATAACTAGTGTCACAGGAATGGTTCACAACATATACTGTAAGAAGAGTCAGTTTTCTTGTACTTTAGTCGGCATTGTTCCTTTTCTATTTAATTCCGATGCAATTTCTGTGTTTCGTCGCCAATAAAAAGGTCCACGGGGTACAGTAAACCTGAAGTGAAGCATCGGAATCTAAAACCGGTCTCACAGGAAAGGTTCATAACATAGACAGTAAGTAAAGCCAGTCTTTTTGTATTTGAGTCTGCGTTGTGCCTTTTGTATTTAATTCCGGTGCAATTTCTGTGTTTCATCGTCAATAAAAATGTCAGCGGGATTCAGTAAGCCTGAAGTGAAGATTCGGAATCTATAACTAGTGTCACAGGAATGGTTCAAAACATAGTCAGTAAGAAGGGTTAGTTTTCTTGAACTTAAGTCGGCATTGTGCTTTTGTATTAAATTCCGATGCAATTTCTGTGTTTCGTCGTCAATAAGAAGGTCCAAGGGATACAGTAAACCTGAAGTGAAGCATCGGAATCTATAACGAATGTCACAGGAATGGTTCAAAGCATAGACAGTAAGAAGAGTCAGTTTTCTTGTACTTACGACGGCATTGTGCCTTTTGTATGTAATTCCGATGCAATATCTGTTATTCATTGTCAAAAAGAAGGTCAGAGGGATACAGTAAACCTGAAGTGAAGCATCGGAATCTATAACTAGTGGCACAGGAATGGTTCAAAACATAGACAGTAAGAAGAGTCAGTTTTCTTGTGTTTAAGTCGGCATTGTGCCTTTTGTATTTAATTCCGAAGCAATTTCTGTGTTTCGTCGTCAAGAATAAGGTCCAAGGGATACAGTAAACCTGAAGTGAAGCATCGGAATCTGAAACCGGTCTCACAGGAAAGGTTCATAACATAGACAGTAAGAAGAGCCAGTCTTCTTGTATTTGAGTCGGCATTGTGCCTTTTGTATTTAATTCCGATGCAATTTCTGTGTTTCATCGTCAATAAGAAGGTCAGAGGGATACAGTAAACCTGAAGTGAAGCATCGGAATCTATAACTAGTGTCACAGGAATGGTTCAAAACATAGACAGTAAGAAGAACCAGTTTTCTTGTACTTAAGCCGGTATTGTGCCTTTTGTATTTAATTCCGATGCAATTTCTGTGTTTCGTCGTCAATAAGAAGGTCAGAGGGATACAGTAAACTTGAAGTGAAGCATCGGAATCTATAACTAGTGTCACAGGAATGGTTCACAACATATACTGTAAGAAGAGTCAGTTTTCTTGTACTTTAGTCGGCATTGTTCCTTTTCTATTTAATTCCGATGCAATTTCTGTGTTTCGTCGCCCATAAAAAGGTCCACGGGGTACAGTAAACCTGAAGTGAAGCATCGGAATCTAAAACCGGTCTCACAGGAAAGGTTCATAACATAGACAGTAAGTAAAGCCAGTCTTTTTGTATTTGAGTCTGCGTTGTGCCTTTTTTTTTTAATTCCGGTGCAATTTCTGTGTTTCATCGTCAATAAAAATGTCAGCGGGATTCAGTAAGCCTGAAGTGAAGATTCGGAATCTATAACTAGTGTCACAGGAATGGTTCAAAACATAGTCAGTAAGAAGGGTTAGTTTTCTTGAACTTAAGTCGGCATTGTGCTTTTGTATTAAATTCCGATGCAATTTCTGTGTTTCGTCGTCAATAAGAAGGTCCAAGGGATACAGTAAACCTGAAGTGAAGCATCGGAATCTATAACTAGTGTCACAAGAATAATTCAAAACATAGACAGTAAGAAGAGTCAGTTTTCCTGTACTTAAGACGACATTGTGCCTTTTGTATTCAATTCCGATGCAATTTCTGTGTTTCATTGTCAATAAGAAGGTCAGAGGGAACAGTAAACATATAGTGAAGCATCAGAAACTAAAACTAGTGTCACAGGAATGGTTCATAACATAGACAGTAAGAAGAGTCAGTTTTCTTGTACTTAAGCCGGCATTGTGCCTTTTGTATTTAATTCCGATGCAATTTTTGTGTTTCATTGTCAATAAGAAGGTCAGAAGGATACAGTAAACCTGAATTGAAGCATCGGAATCTAAAACTAGTGTCACAGGAATGGTTTAAAACATAGACAGTAAGAAGAGCCAGTCTTCATGTACTTGAGTCGGCATTGTGCCTTTTGTATTTAATTCCGATGCAATTTCTGTGTTTCATCGTCAATAAGGAGGTCAGAGGGATACAGTAAACGGAAGTGAAGCATCGGAATCAATAACTAGTGTCACAGGAATGGTTCAAAGCATAGAAAGTAAGAAGTGTCAGTTTTCTTGAACTTAAGTCGGCATTGTGCTTTTGTATTAAATTCCGATGCAATTTCTGTGTTTCGTCGTCAAGAAGAAGGTCCAAGGGATACAGTAAACCTGAAGTGAAGCATCGGAATCTATAACGAATGTCACAGGAATGGTTCAAAGCATAGACAGTAAGAAGAGTCAGTTTTCTTGTACTTACGACGGCATTGTGCCTTTTGTATGTAATTCCGATGCAATATCTGTTATTCATTGTCAAAAAGAAGGTCAGAGGGATACAGTAAACCTGAAGTGAAGCATCGGAATCTATAACTAGTGGCACAGGAATGGTTCAAAACATAGACAGTAAGAAGAGTCAGTTTTCTTGTGTTTAAGTCGGCATTGTGCCTTTTGTATTTAATTCCGAAGCAATTTCTGTGTTTCGTCGTCAAGAATAAGGTCCAAGGGATACAGTAAACCTGAAGTGAAGCATCGGAATCTGAAACCGGTCTCACAGGAAAGGTTCATAACATAGACAGTAAGAAGAGCCAGTCTTCTTGTATTTGAGTCGGCATTGTGCCTTTTGTATATAATTCCGATGCAATTTCTGTGTTTCATCGTCAATAAGAAGGACAGCGTGATTCAGTAAGCCTTAAGTGAAGAATCGGAATCTATAACTAGTGTTACAGGAATGGATCAAACATAGACAGTAAGAAGAGTCAGTTTTCTTGTATTTGAGTCGGCGTTGTGCCTTTTCTATTCAATTCCGATGCAATTTCTGTGTTTCATCGTCAATAAGAAGGTCAGCGGGATTCAGTAACCCTGAAGTGTAGAATCAGAATCTATAACTTGTGTCACAAGAATGGTTCAAATCATAGACAGTAAGAAGAGTCTGTTTTCCTGTACGTAAGACGGCATTGTGCCTTTTGTAGTTAATTCCGATGCAATTTCTGTGTGTGTTTCATCGTCAATAAGAAGGTCAGAGGGATACAGTAAACCTGAAGTGAAGCATCGGAATCTATAACTAGTGACACAGGAATGGTTCAAAACACAGACAGTAAGAAGAGTCAGTTTTCTTGTACTTAAGTCGGCATTGTGCTTTTTGTATTTAATTCCGATGCAATTTTTGCGTTTCATCGTCAATAAGAAGGTCAGAGGGATACAGTAAACCTGAAGTGAAGCATCGGAATGTATAACTTGTGTCACAGGAATGGTTCAAAACATAGACAGTAAGAAGAGTCAGTTTTCTTGTACTTAAGTCGGCATTGTGCCTGTTCTATTTAATGCCGATGCAATTTCTGTGTTTCGTCGTCAATAATAAGGTCCAAGGGATACAGTAAACCTGAAGTGAAGCATCGGAATCTATAAACAGTGTCACAGGAATGGTTCAAATCATAGACAGTAAGAAGAGTCACTTCTCTTGTACTTAAGTAGGCATTGTGCTTTTTTATTTAATTCCGATGAAATTTCTGTGCTTCATCGTCAATAAGAAGGTCAGAGGGATACAGTAAGGCTGAAGTGAACCATCTGAATCTATAACTAGTGTCACAGGAATGGTTCAATACATAGATAGTGAGATGAGTCAGTTTACTTCTACTTAAGTCGGCATTTTGCCTTTTGTTTAAAATTACAATGGAATTTCTGTGTTTCATCGTCAATAAGAAGGTCAGACTGATACGGTAAACATGAAGTGAAGTGTCGGAATCTATAACTAGTGTCACAGGAATAGTTCAAAACGTAGACAATAGAAGAGTCAGTTTTCTTGTACTTAAGTCGTCATTGCGCTATTTGTATTTAATTCCGATGCAATTTCTGTGTTTCATCGTTAATAAGAAGGTCAGAGGGATACAGTAAGCTTGAAGTGAAACATCGAAATATATAACTAGTGTCACAGGAATGGTTCAAAACATAGACAGTAAGAAGAGTCAGTTTTCTTGTACTTAAGACGGCATTGTGCCTTTTGTATTTAATTCCGAAGCAATTTTTGTGTTTCATCGTCAATAAGAAGGTCATAGGGATACAGTAAAACTGAATTGAAGCATCGGAATCTATAACTAGTGTCACAGGAATGGTTTAAATCATAGACAGTAAGAAGAGCCAGTCTTCTTGTACTTGAGTCGGCATTGTGCATTTTGTATTTAATTCCGATGCAATTTCTGTGTTTCATCGTCAATAAGGAGGTTAGAGGGATACAGTCAACCTGAAGTGAAGCATCGGAATCTATAACTAGTGTCACAGGAATGGTTCAAAACATAGAAAGTAAGAAGAGTCAGTTTTCTTGTACATAAGTAGGCATTGTGCCTTTTGTATTTAATTCCGATGCAATTTCTGTGTTTCGTCGTCAATAATAAGGTCCAAGAGATACAGTAAACCTGAAGTGAAGCATCGGAATCTAAAACCGGTGTCACAGGAAAGGTTCATAACATAGACAGTAAGAAGAGCCAGTCTGCTTGTATTTGGGTCGGCATTGTACCTTTAGTATTTAATTCCGATGCAATTTCTGTGTTTCATCGTCAATAAGAAGGTCAGCGGGATTCAGTAAACCTGAAGTGAAGAATCGGAATCTATAACTAGTGTCACAGGAATGGTTCAAAACATAGACAGTAGAAAGAGTCAGTCTTCTTGTACTTAAGTCGGCATTGTGATTTTTGTATTAATTTGCGATGCAATTTCTATGTTTCATCTTCAACAAGAAGGTCAGAGGGATACAGTAGGCTTGAAGTGAAGCATCGGAATATATAACTAGTGTCACAGGAATGGTTCAAAGCATAGACAGTAAGAAGAGTCAGTTTTCTTGTACTTAAGTCGTCATTGTGCCTTTTGTATTTAATTCCGATGCAATTTCTGAGTTTCATGGTCAATAAGGAGGTCGGAGGGGTACAGTAAAGCTGAAGTGAAGCATCGGAATCTATAACTAGTGTCACAGGAAAGGTTCAAAACGTAGTCAGTGAGAAGAGCCAGTCTTCTTGTACTTGAGTCGGCATTGGGACTTTTGTATTTAATTCCGATGCAATTTCTGTGTTTCATCGTCAATAAGAAGGTCAGAGGGATAAAAGTAAGCTTGAAGTGAAGCATTGGAATATATAACTAGTGTCACAGGAATGATTCAAACATAGACAGTAAGAAGAGTCAGTTTTCTTGTACTTAAGTCGTCATTGTGCCTTTTGTAATTAATTCCGATGCAATTTCTGTGTTTCATCGTCAGTAAGATGGTCAGAGGGATACAGTAGACCTGAAGTGAAGCATCGGAATCTATAACTAGTGTCACAAGAATGGTTCAAATCATAGACAGTAAGAAGAGTCTGTCTTCCTGTACTTAAGACGGCATTGTGCCTTTTGTAATTAATTCCGATGCAATTTCTGTGTTTCATCGTCAATAAGATGGTCATAGGGATACAGTAAACCTGAAGTGAAGCATCGGAATCTATAACTAGTGACACAGGAATGGTTCAAAACACAGACAGTAAGAAGAGTCAGTTTTCTTGTACTTAAGTCGGCATTGTGCCTTTTGTATTTAATTCCGATGCAATTTTTGCGTTTCATCATCAATAAGAAGGTCAGAGGGATACAGTAAACCTGAAGTGAAGCATCGGAATGTATAACTAGTGTCACAGGAATGGTTCAAAACATAGACAGTAAGAAGAGTCAGTTTTCTTTAACTTAAGTCGGCATTGTGCCTTTTGTATTTAATTCAGATGCAATATCTGTGTTTCGTCGTCATTAAGTAGGTCCAAGGGATACAGTAAACCTGAAGTGAAGCTTCGGAATCTATAACTGGTGTCACAAGAATAATTCAAAACATAGACAGTAAGAAGAGTCAGTTTTCCTGTACCTAAGACGACATTGTGCCTTTTGTATTTAATTCCGATGCAATATCTGTGTTTCATCGTCAATAAGAAGGTCAGAGGGATACAGTAAACCTGAAGTGAAGCATCGGAATCTATAACTAGTGTCACAGGAATGGTTCAATACATAGACAGTAAGACGAGTCAGTTTTCTTGTACTTAAGTCGGCATTGTGCCTTTTGTACTTAATTCCGATGCAATTTTTGTGTTTCATCGTCAATAAGAAGGTCAGACTGATACAGTAAACCTGAATTGAAGCATCGGAATCTATAACTAGTGTCACAGGAATGGTTTAAATCATAGACAGTAAGAAGAGCCAGTCTTCTAGTATTTAATTCCGACGCAATTTATGTGTTTGATCGTCAATAAGGAGGTCCGAGGGATACAGTAAACCTGAAGTGAAGCATCGGAATCTATAACTAGTGTCACAGGAATGGTTCAAAACATAGAAAGTAAGAAGAGTCAGTTTTCTTGTACTTAAGTCGGCATTGTGCCTGTTCTATTTAATGCCGATGCAATTTCTGTGTTTCGTCGTCAATGATAAGGTCCAAGGGATACAGTAAACCTGAAGTGAACCATCGGAATCTAAAACCGGTCTCACAGGAAACGTTCATAACATACACAGTAAGAAGAGCCAGTCTTCTTGTATTTGAGTTGGCATTGTGCCTTTTGTATTTAATTCCGATGCAATTTCTGTGTTTCATCGTCAATAAGAAAGTCAGCAGGATTCAGTAAATCTGAAGTGAAGAATCGGAATCCATAACTAATGTCACAGGAATGGTTCAAAACATAGACAAATAGAAGAGTCAGTCTTCTTGTACTTAAGACGGCATTGTGCCTTTTGTATTTAACTCCGATGCAATCTCTGTGTTTCATCGTCAATAAGAAGGTCAGAGGGATACAGTAAACCTGAAGTGAAGCATCGGAATCTATAACTAGTGTCACAGGAATGGTTCAAACATAGACAGTAAGAAGAGTCAGTTTTCTTGTACTTAAGTCGTCATTGGGCCATTTGTATTTAATTCCGATGAAATTTCTGTGTTTCATCGTTAATAAGAAGATCAGAGGGATACAGTAAGCTTGAAGTGAAACATCGAAGTATATAACTAGTGTCACAGGAATGGTTAAAAACATAGACATTAAGAAGAGTCAGTTTTCTTGTACTTAAGACGGCATTGTGCCTTTTGTATTTAATTCCGAAGCAATTTTTGTGTTTCATCGTCAATAAGAAGGTCATAGGGATACAGTAAAACTGAATTGAAGCATCGGGATCTATAACTAGTGCCACAGGAATGGTTTAAAACATAGACAGTAAGAAGACCCAGTCTTCTTGTACTTGAGTCGGCATTGTGCCTTTTGAATTTATTCCGATGCAATTTCTGTGTTTCATCGTCAATAAGGAGGTTAGAGGGATACTGTAAACCTGAAGTGAAGCATCGGAATCTATAACTAGTGTCACAGGAATGGTTCAAAACAGAGAAAGTAAGAAGAGTCAGTTTTCTTGTACATAAGTAGGCATTGTGCATTTTTGTATTTAATTCCGATGCAATTTCTGTGTTTCGTCGTGAATAATAAGGTCCAAGGGATACAGTAAACCTGAAGTGAAGCATCGGAATCTAAAACTGGTGTCACAGGTAAGGTTCATAACATAGACAGTAAGAATAGCCAGTCTTTTAGTATTTGAGTCGGCATTGTGCCTTTAGTATTTAATTTCGATGCAATTTCTGTGTTTCATCGTCAATAAGAAGGTCAGCGCGATTCAGTAAACCTGAAGTGAAGAATCGGAATCTACAACTAGTGTCACAGGAATGGTTCAACGCATTGACAGTAAGAAGAGTCAGTTTTCTTGTACTTAAGTGGGCATTGTGTCTTTTGTTTTTAATTCCGATGAAATTTCTGTGTTTCATAGTCAATAAGAAGGTCAGAGGGAAACAGTAAACCTGAAGTGAAGCATCGGAATCTATAACTAGTGTCACAGGAATGGTTCAAAGTATATAAAGCAAGAAGAGTCAGTTTTCTTGTACTTTAGTCGGCATTGTGGCATTTCTATTTAATTCCGATGCAATTTCTGTGTTTCGTCGTCAATAAGAAGGTCCACGGGACACAGTAAACCTGAAGGCAAGCATCGGAATCTAAAACCGGTCTCACACGAAAGGTTAATAACATAGACAGTAAGAAGAGCCAGTCATCTTGTATTTGAGTCGGCGTTGTGCCTTTTCTATTTAATTCCGATGCAATTTCTGTATTTCATCGTCAATAAGAAGGTCAGCGGGATTCAGTAAACGTGAAGTGTAGAATCAGAATCTATAACTTGTGTCATAGGAATGGTTCAAAACATAGACAGTAAGAAGAGTCAGTCTTCTTGTACTTAAGTCGGCATTGAGCCTTTTGTATTTAAATCCGATGCAATTTCTGTGTTTCATCGTCAATAAGAAGGTCAGAGGGATGCAGTAAGCTTGAAGTGAAGCATCGGAATCTATAACTAGTGTCACAAGAATAAGTCAAAACATAGACAGTAAGAAGAGTCAGTTTTCTTTAACTTAAGTCGGCATTGTGCCCTTTGTATTTAATTCCGATGCAATTTCTGTGTATCGTCGTCATTAAGAAGGTCCAAGGGATATAGTAAACCTGAAGTGAAGCTTCGGAATCTATAACTAGTGTCACAAGAATGGTTCAAATCATAGACAGTAAGAAGAGTCAGTTTTCCTGTACCTACGACGACATTGTGCCTTTTTGTAATTAATTCTGATGCAATATCTGTGTTTCATCGTCAATAAGAATGTCAGAGGGATTCAGTAAACGTGAAGTGAAGCATCGGAATCTATAACTAGTGTCACAGGAATGGTTCAATACATAGACAGTAAGACGAGTCAGTTTTCTTGTACTTAAGTCGGCATTGTGCATTTAGTATTTAATTCCGATGCACTTTCTGTGTTTCATCGTCAATAAGAAGGTCAGAGGGATACAGTAAACCTGAATTGAAGCATCGGAATCTATAACTAGTGTCACAGGAATGGTTTAAATCATAGACAGTAAGAAGAGCCAGTCTTCTTGTATTTAATTCCGATGCAATTTCTGTGTTAATCGTCAATAAGAAGGTCAGAGGGATACAGTAAACCTGAAGTGAAGAATCGGAATCTATAACTAATGACACAGGAATGGCTCTAAACATAGACAGTAAGAAGAGTCAGTTTTCTTGTACTTAAGTCGGTATTCTGCCTTTTTTTATTAATTCCGATGCAATTTTTGCGTTTCATCGTCAATAAGAAGGTCAGAGGGATACAGTAAACCTGAAGTGAAGCATCGGAATGTATAACTAGTGTCATAGGAATGGTTCAAAACATAGACAGTAAGAACAGTCAGTTTTCTTGAACATAAGTCGGCATTGTGCCTTTTGTATTTAATTCCGATGCAATTTCTGTGTTTCGTCGTCAATAAAAAGGGCCAAGGGATACAGTGAACCTGAAGTGAAGCTTCGGAATCTATAACTAGTGTTACAAGAATAATTCAAAGCATAGACAGTAAGAAGAGTCAGTTTTCCTGTACCTACGACGACATTGTGCCTTTTGTAATTAATTCTGATGCAATATCTGTGTTTCATCGTCAATACGAATGTCAGAGGGATACAGTAAACCTGAAGTGAAGCATCGGAATCTATAACTAGTGTCACAGGAATGGTTCAATCCATAGACAGTAAGACGAGTCAGTTTTCTTGTACTTAAGTCGGCATTGTGCATTTAGTATTTAATTCCGATGCAATTTTTGTGTTTCATCGTCAATAAGAAGGTCAGAGGGATACAGCAAACCTGAATTGAAGCATCGGAATCAATAACTAGTGTCACAGGAATGGTTTAAATCATAGACAGTAAGAAGAGCCAGTCTTCTTGTATTTAATTGCGACGCAATTTATGTGTTTCATCGTCATTAAGGACGTCCGAGGGATACAGTAAAAATGAAGTGAAGCATCGGAATCTATAACTAGTGTCACAGGAATGGTTCAAAGCATAGAAAGTAAGAAGAGTCAGTTTTCTTGTTCTTAAGTCGGCATTGTGCCTGTTGTATTTAATTCCGATGCAATTTCTGTGTTTCGTCGTCAATAATAAGGTCCAAGGGATACAGTAAACCTGAAGTGAACCATCGGAATCTAAAACCGGTCTCACAGGAAAGGTTCATAACATACCCAGTAAGAAGAGCCAGTCTTCTTGTATTTGAGTCGGCATTGTGCCTTTTGTATTTAATTCCGATACAATTTCTGTGTTTCATCGTCAATAAGAAAGTCAGCGGGATTCAGTAAACCTGAAGTGAAGAATCGGAATCTATAACTAGTGTCACAGGAATGGTTCAAAACATAGACAAATAGAAGAGTCAGTCTTCTTGTACTTAATCGGCATTGAGCCTTTTGTATTTAATTCCGATGCAATCTCTGTGTTTCATCGTCAATAAGAAGGTCAGAGGGATACAGAAAACCTGAAGTGAAGCATCTGAATCTATAACTAGTGTCACAGGAATGGTTCAATACATAGATAGTGAGATGAGTCAGTTTACTTCTACTTAAGTCGGCATTTTGCTTTTGTTTAAAATTACAATGCAATTTCTGTGTTTCATCGTCAACAAGAAGGTCAGACTGACACGGTAAACAAGAAGTGAAGTGACGGAATCTGTAACTAGTGTCACAGGAATGATTCAAAACATAGACAGTAAGAAGAGTCAGTTTTCTTGTACTTAAGTCGTCATTGTGCCTTTTGTATTTAATTCCGAAGCAATTTTTGTGTTTCATCGTCAATAAGAAGGTCAGAGGGATACAGTAAGCTTGAAGTGAAGCATCGGAATATATAACTAGTGTCACAGGAATGGTTCAAAACATAGACAGTAAGAAGAGTCAGTTTTCTTGTACTTAAGTGGGCATTGTGACTTTTGTATTTCATTCCGATGAAATTTCTGTGTTTCATCGTCAATAAGAAGGTCAGAGGGATACAGTAAACCTGAAGTGAAGCATAAAAATCTATAACTAGTGTCACAGGAATGGTTCAAAACATAGACAGTAAGAAGAGTCGGTTTTCTTGTACTTAAAACGGCATTGCGCCTTTTGTATTTAATTCCGATGCAATATCTGTGTTTCATCGTCAATAAGAAGGTCAGAGGGACACAATAAACCTGATGTGAAGCATCGGAATCTATAACTAGTTTCACAATAATGGTTCAAAACATAGACAGTAAGAAGAGTCAGTTTTCTTGTACTTAAGCAGGCATTGTGCCTTTTGTATTTAATTCTGATGCCATTTCTGAGTTTCATCATCAATAAGAAGGTCAGAGGGATACAGTACACCTGAAGTGAAGCATCAGAATCTATAACTAGTGTCACAGGAATGGTTCAAAACATAGACAGTAAGAAGAGCCAGTTTTCTTGTACTTAAGTAGGCATTGTGCCCTTTGTATATAATTACGATGCAATTTCTGTGTTGCATCGTCAATAAGAAGGTCAGACTGATACAGTAAACGTGAAGTGAAGCATCGGAATCTATAACTAGTGTCACAGGAATGGTTCAAAGCATAGACAGTAAGAAGAGTCAGTTTTCTTGTACTTAAGTCGTCATTGTGCCTTTTGTATATAATTCCGATGCAATTTCTGACTTTCATCGTCAATAAGGAGGTTGGAGGGATACAGTAAACCTTAAGTGAAGCATCGGAATCTATAACTAGTGTCACAGGAATGGTTCAAAACATAGACAGTAGGAAGTGTCAGTCTTCTTGTACTTAAGTAGGCATTGTGCCCTTTGTATATAATTACGATGCAATTTCTGTGTTGCATCGTCAATAAGAAGGTCAGACTGATACAGTAAACGTGAAGTGAAGCATCGGAATCTACAACTAGTGTCACAGGAATGGTTCAAAGCATAGACAGTAAGAAGAGTCAGTTTTCTTGTACTTAAGTCGTCATTGTGCCTTTTGTATATAATTCCGATTCAATTTCTGAGTTTCATCGTCAATAAGGAGGTTGGAGGGATACAGTAAACCTTAAGTGAAGCATCGGAAACTATAACTAGTGTCAGAGGAATGGTTCAAAACATAGACAGTAAGAAGAGTCAGTTTTCTTGTACTTAAGTCGGCATTGTGCCTTTTGTATTTAATTCCGATGCAATTTCTGTGTTTCATCGTCAATAAGAAGGTCAGAGGGATACAATCAACCTGATGTGAAGCATCGAAATCTGTAACTAGTGGCACAGGAATGGTTCAAAAGGTAGACAGTAAGAAGAGTCAGTTTTCGTGTACTTAAGACGGCATTGTGCCTCTTTTGTATTTAATTCCGATGCAATATCTGTGTTTCATCGTCAATAAGAAGGTCAGAGGGCTACAATCAACCTGATGTGAAGCATCGAAATCTGTAACTAGTGGCACAGGAATGGTTCAAATGGTAGACAGTAAGAAGAGTCAGTTATCTTGTACTTAAGTAGGCATTGTGCTTTTGTATTTAATTCCGATGCAATTTCTGTGTTTCATCGTCAATAAGATCGTCAGAGGTTACAGTAAACCTGAAGTGAAGCATCGGAATCCATAACTAGTGTCACAGGAATGGTTCAAAACATAGACAGTAAGAAGAGTCAGTTTACTTGTACTTAATTAGGCATTGTGCCTTTTGTATTTAATTCCGATGCAATTTCTGTGTTTCATCGTCAATAAGAAGGTCAGAGGGATACAGAAAAGCTGAAGTGAAGCATCGGAATCTATAACTAGTGTCACAGGAATGGTTCAAAACTTAGACAGTAAGAAGAGTCAGTTTTCTTGTACTTAAGTCGGCATTGTGCTTTTTCTATTCAATTCTGATGCAAGTTCTGTGTTTCATCGTCAATAAGAAGGTCAGAGGGATACAGTAAAACTGAATTGAAGCATCGGAATCTATTACTAGTGTCACAGGAATGGTATAAAACATAGACAGTAAGAAGAGCCAGTCTTCTTGTACTTGAGTCGGCATTGTGCCTTTTGTACTTAATGTCGATGCAATTTCTGTGTTTAATCGTCAATAAGGAGGTCAGAGGAATAGAGTAAACCTGAAGTGAAGCATCGAAATCTATAACTAGTGTCACAGGTAGGTTCAAAACATAGAAAGTAAGATGAGTCAGTTATATTTGTACTTAAGTTCGCATTGTGATTTTTGTATTTAATTCCGGTGCAATTTCTGTGTTTAGTCGTCAATAATAAGGTCCAAGGGATACAGTAAACCTGAAGTGAAGCATCGGAATCAAAACCGGTGTCACAGGAAAGGTTCATAACATAGACAGTAAGAAGAGCCAGTCTTCTTGTATTTGAGTCGGCATTGTGCCTTTTAAATTTTATTCCGATGCAATTTCTGTGTTTCCTCGTCACAAAGAAGGTCAGCGGGATTCAGTAAACCTGAAGTGATGAATCGGAATCAATAACTAGTGTCACAGGAATGGTTCAAGGCATAGACAGTGAGAAGAGTCAGTCTTCTTGAACTTAAGTCGGCATTGAGCCATTTGTATTTAATTCCGATGCAATTTCTGTGTTTCATCGTCAATAAGAAGGTCAGAGGAATACAGTAAGCTTGACGTGAGGCATCGGAATAAATAACTAGTGTCATAGGAATGGTTCAAAATATAGACAGTAAGACGAGTCAGTTTTCTTGTACTTAAGTGGGCATTGTGTCTTTTGTATTTAATTCCGATGAAATTTCTGTGTTTCATCGTCAATAAGAAGGTCAGAAGGATACAGTAAACCTGAAGTGAAGCATCGGAATCTATAACTAGTGTCTCAGGAATGGTTCAAAGCATAGACAGTAAGATGATTCAGATTTCTTGTACTTAAGACAGCATTATGCCTTAGGATTTAATTCCGATGCAATATCTGTGTTTCATCGTCAATAAGAAGGTCAGAGGGATACAATAAACCTGATGCGATGCATCGTAATCAATAACTACTGGCACAGGAATGGTTCAAAGCATAGACAGTAAGAAGAGTCAGTTATCTTGTACTTAAGTAGGCATTGTGCTTTTTATTTAATTCCGATGCAATTTCTGTGTTTCATCGTCAATAACAAGGTCAGAGGGATGCAGTACACCTGAAGTGAAGCATTAGAACCTATAACTAGTGTCACAGGAATGGTTCAAAACATAGACAGTAAGAGGAGTCAGTTTTCTTGTACTTAAGTAGGCATTGTGCCTTTTGTATGTAATTCCGATGCAATTTCTGTGTTTCATCGTCAATAAGAAGGTCAGACTGATACAGTAAACATGAAGTGAAGTATCGGAATCTATAACTAGTGTCACAGGAATAGTTCAAAACTTAGACAGTAGGAAGAGTCAGTTTTCTTGTACTTAAGTCGTCATTGTGCCTTTTGTTTTTAATTCCGATGCAATTTCTGAGTTTCATCGTCAATAAGGAGGTCGGAAGGATACAGTAAACCTAAAGTGAAGAATCGGAATCTATAACTAGTGTCACATAAATGGTTCAAAACATAGACAGTAAAAAGAGTCAGTCTCCTTTTACTTAAGTCGGCATTGCGCCTTTTGTATTAAATTCCGATGCAATTTCTATGTTTCGTCTTGAATAAGAAGGTCCGTGGGATTCAGTAAACCTGAAGTGAAGCATCCGAAACTATAACTAGTGTCACAGGAGTCATTCAAAACATAGACACTAAGAAGAGTCAGTTTTCTTGTACTTAAGTCGGCATTGTGCCTTTTGTATTTAATTCTGTTGCAATCTCTGTGTTTCCTCGTCAATAAGAAGGACAGAGGGATACAGTAAACCTGAAGTGAAGCATCGGAATCTATAACTAGTGTCACAGGAATGGTTCAACGCATAGAGAGTAAGAAGAGCCAGACTTCTTGTACTTGAGTCGGCATTGTGCCTTTTGTATTTAATTCCGATGCAATTTCTGTGTTTCATCGACAATATAGAGGTCAGAGGGATACAGTAAACCTGAAGTGAAGCATCGGAATCTATAACTAGTGTCACAGGAATGGTTCAAAACATAGACAGTAAGAAGAGCTAGTCTTCTTGTACTTGAGTAGGAATGTGCCTTTTGTATTTAATTCCGATGCAATTTCTGTGTTTCGTCGTAAATAAGAAGGTCAGAGGGCTACAGTGGACCTGAAGTGAAGCATCGGAATCTATAACTAGTGTCACATGAATGGTTCAAATCATAGACAGTAAGAAGAGTCAGTTTTCTTGTACCTAAGTCGGCATTGTGACTTTTGTATTCAATTCCGATGCAATCTCTGTGTTTCCTCGTCAATAAGAAGGACAGAGGGATACAGTAAACCTTAAGTGAAGCATCGGAATCTATAACTAGTGTCACAGGAATGGTTCAAAACATAGACAGTATGAAGAGTCAGTTTTCTAGTACTTAAGTAGGCATTGTGCCTTTTGTATCTAATTCCGATGCAATTTCTGTGCTTCATCGTCAATATATGGTCAGAGGGATACAGTAAACCTGAAGTGAAGCATCGGAATCTATAACTAGTGTCACAGGAATGGTTCAAAACATAGACAGTAAGAAGAGTCAGTTTTCTTGTACTTAAGTCGGCAATGTGCCTTTTGTATATAATTCCGATGCAATTTCTGTGTTTCATCGTCAATAAGAAGGTCAGAGGGATACAGTAAACCTGAAGTGAAGCATCGGAATCTATAACTAGTGTCACAGGAATGGTTCAAAACTTAGACACCAAGAAGAGTCAGTTTTCTTGTACTTATGTCGGCATTGTGCTTTTTGTATTTAATTCCGATGCAATTTCTGTGTTTCATCGTCAATAAGAAGGTCAGAGGGATACAGTAAACCTGAAGTGAAGCATCGGAATCTATAACTAGTGTCAGAGGAATGGTTCAAACATAGACAGTAAGAAGAGTCAGATTTCTTGTACTTAAGTCGACATTGTGCCTTTTGTATTTAATTCCGTTGCAATTTCTGTGTTTCATAGTGAATACGAAGGTCAGAGGGATACAGTAAACCTGATGTGAAGCATCGGAATCTATAACTAGTGTCACAGGAATGGTTCAAAACATAGACAGTAAGAAGAGTCAATTTTCGTGTACGTAAGTCGGCATTGTGCCTTTTCTATTTAATTCCGATGCAATTTCTGCGTTTCATCGTCAATAAAAAGGTCAGAGGGATACGGTAAACCTGAAGTGAAGCATCGGAATCTATAACTAGTGTCACAGGAATGGTTCAAAACATAGACAGTAACAAGAGTCAGTTTTCTTGTACTTAAGTCGGAATTGTGCCCTTTGTATTTAATTCCGTTGAAATTTCTGTGTTTCATCGTGAATAAGGTCAGAGGGATAAAGTAAACCTGAAGTGAAGCATCGGAATTTATAACTAGGTCACATGAATGGTTCAAAACATAGACAGTAAGAAGAGTCAGTTTTCTTGTACCTAAGTCGGCATTGTGCCTTTTGTATTTAATTCCGATGCAATCTCTGTGTTTTCTCGTCAATAAGAAGGACAGAGGGATACAGTAAACCTGAAGTGAAGCATCGGAATCTATAACTAGTGTCACAGGAATGGTTCAAAACATAAACAGTAGGAAGAGTCAGTTTTCTTATACTGAAGTCGGCATTGTAGCTTTTGTATTTAATTCCGATGCAATTACTGTGTTTCACCACCAATAAGAAGTTCAGAGGGAGGCAGTGAACCTGAAGTCGAGCATCCGAATCCATAACTAGTGTGACAGGAATGCTTCAAAACATAGACAGTACGAAGAGCCAGACTTCTTGTACTTGAGTCGGCATTGTGCCTTTTGTATTTAATTCCGGTGCAATTTCTGTGTTTCATCTACAATAAGGAGGTCAGAGGGATACAGTAAACCTGAAGTGAAGCATCGGAATCTATAACTAGTTTCACAGGAATGGTTAAAACATAGACAGTAAGAAGAGTCAGTTTTTCCTTGTACTTAAGTCGGCATTGTGCCTTTTGTATTTAATTCTGATGCAATCTCTGTGTTTCCTCGTCAATAAGAGGGACAGAGGGATACAGTAAACCTGAAGTGAAGCATCGGAATCTATAACTAGTTTCACAGGAATGGTTCAAAACATAGACAGTAAGAAGAGACAGTTTTCTTGTACTTAAGACGGCATTGTGCCTTTTGTATTTAATTCCGAAGCATTTTCTGTGTTTCATCGTCAATATGAAGGTCAGACTGATACAGTAAACATGAAGTGAAGCATCGGAATCTATAACTAGTGTCACAGGAATGGTTCAAAACTTAGACAGTAAGAAGAGTCAGTTTTCTTGTACTTAAGTCGTCATTGTGCCTTTTGTATTTAATTCCGATGCAATTTCTGAGTTTCATCGTCAATAAGGAGGTCGGAGGGATACAGTAATCCTAAAGTGAAGAATCGGAATCTATAACTAGTGTCACAGGAATGGTTCAAAACGTGGACAGTAAGAAGAGTCAGTCTTCTTTTACATAAGTCGACATTGTGCCCTTTGTATTAAATTCCGATGCAATATCTATGTTTCATCTTCAATAAGAAGGTCCGAGGGATACAGTACCTGAAGTGAAGCATCCGAAACTATAACTAGTGTCACAGGAGTGATTCAAAACATAGACAGTAAGAAGAGTCAGTTTTCTTGTACTTAAGTCGGCATTGTGCCTTTTGTATTTAATTCCGATGCAATTTCTGTGTTTCATCGTCAATAAGAAGGTCAGAGGGATACAGTAAACCTTAAGTGAAGCATCGGAATCTATAACTAGTGTCACAGGAATGGTTCAAAACATAGACAGTAAGAAGAGTCAGTTTTCCTGTACTTAAGTCGGCATTGTGCCTTTTGTATTTAATTCCGATGCAATTTCTGTGTTTCATCGTCAATAAGAAGGTCAGAGGGATACAGTAAAACTTAAGTGAAGCATCGGAATCTATAACTAGTGTCACAGGAATGGTTCAAAACATAGACAGTAAGAAGAGTCAGTTTTCTTGTACTTAAGTCGGCATTGTACCTTTTGTATTTAATTCCGATGCAATGACTGTGTTTCACCGCCAATAAGAAGTTCAGAGGGAGGCAGTGAACCTGAAGTCGAGCATCCGAATCCATAACTAGTGTGACAGGAATGCTTCAAAACATAGACAGTACGAAGAGCCAGACTTCTTGTACTTGAGTCGGCATTGTGCCTTTTGTATTTAATTCCGATGCAATTTCTGTGTTCCATCTACAATAAGGAGGTCAGAGGGATACAGTAAACCTGAAGTGAAGCATCGGAATCTATAACTAGTGTCACAGGAATGGTTCAAAACATAGACAGTAAGAAGAGCCAGTCTTCTTGTACTTGAGTCGGATTTGTGCCTTTTGTATTTAATTCCGATGCAATTTCTGTGTTTCATCGTAAATAAGAAGGTCAGAGGGCTACAGTTAACCTGAAGTGAAGCATCGGAATCTATAACTAGTTTCACAGGAATGGTTCAAAACATAGACAGTAAGAAGAGTCAGTTTTCTTGTACTTAAGACGGCATTGTGCCTTTTGTATTTAATTCCGAAGCATTTTCTGTGTTTCATCGTCAATATGAAGGTCAGACTGATACAGTAAACCTGAAGTGAAGCATCGGAATCTATAACTAGTGTCACAGGAATGGTTGAAAACATAGACAGTAAGAAGAGTCAGTTTTCTTGTACTTAAGTCGGCATTGTGCCTTTTGAATTTAATTCCGATGCAAATTCTGTGTTTCGTCGTCAATAAGAAGGTCCAAGGGATACATTAAACCTGAAGTGAAGCATCGGAATCTATAACTAGTGTCACAGGAATGGTTCAAAACATAGACAGTAAGAAGAGTTAGTTTTCTTGTACTTATGTTGGCGTTGTCCCATTTATATTTAATTCCGATTCAATTTCTGTGTTTCATCGTCAATAAGATCGTCAGAGGGTACAGTAAACCTGACGTGAAGCATCGGAATCTATAACTAGTGTCACAGGAATGGTTCAAAACATAGACAGTAAGAAGAGTCAGTTCTCTAGTACTTAAGTAGGCATTGAGCCGTTTGTATCAAATTCCGATGCAATTTCTGTGTTTCATCGTCAATATAAGGTCAGAGGGATACAGTAAACCTGAAGTGAAGCATCGGAATCTATAACTAGTGTCACAGGAATGATTCAAAACATAGACAGTAAGAAGAGTCAATTTTCTTGTACTTAAGTCGGCATTGTGCTTTTGTATATAATTCCGATGCAATTTCTGTAATTCATCGTCAATAAGAAGGTCAGAGGGATACAGTAAACCTGAAGTGAAGCATCGGAATCTATAACTAGTGTCACAGGAATGGTTCAAAACTTAGACACCAAGAAGAGTCAGTTTTCCTGTACTTATGTCGGCATTGTGCTTTTTGTATTTAATTCCGATGCAATTTCTGTGTTTCATCGTCAATAAGAAGGTCAGAGGGATACAGTAAACCTGAAGTGAAGCATCGAAATCTATAGCTAGTGTCACAGGAATGGTTCAAACATAGACAGTAAGAAGAGTCAGATTTCTAGTACTTAAGTCGACATTGTGCTTTTGTATATAATTCCGTTGCAATTTCTGTGTTTCATAGTGAATACTAAGGTCAGAGGGATACAGTAAACCTGAGGTGAAGTATCGGAATCTATAACTAGTGTCACAGGAATGGTTCAAAACATAGACAGTAAGAAGAGTCAATTTTCGTGTACTTAAGTCGGCATTGTGCCTTTTCTATTTAATTCCGATGCAATTTCTGCGTTTCATCGTCAATAAAAAGGTCAGAGGGATACGGTAAACCTGAAGTGAAGCATCGGAATCTATAACTAGTGTCGCAGAAATGGTTCAAAACATAGACAGTAACAAGAGTCAGTTTTCTTGTACTTAAGTCGGAATTGTGCCCTTTGTATTTAATTCCGTTGAAATTTCTGTGTTTCATCGTCAATAAGAAGGTCAGAGGGCTACAGTAAAGCTGAAGTGAAGCATCGGAATCTATAACTAGCGTCACGGGAATGGTTCAAAACATAGAGAGTAAGATGAGACAGTCTTCTTGTACTTAAGTCGGCATTGAGCATTTTGTATTTAATTCCGATGCAATTTCTGTGTTTCATCGTCAATATAAGGTCAGAGGGATACAGTAAGCCTGAAGTGAAGCGTCGGAATCTATAACTAGTGTCACAGGAATGGTTCAAAACATAGACAGTAAGAAGAGTCAGTCTTCTTGTACTTAAGTCGGCATTGCGCCTTTTGAATTTAATTCCGATGCAAATTCTGTGTTTCGTCGTCAATAAGAAGGTCCAAGGGATACATTAAACCTGAAGTGAAGCATCGTAATCTATAGCTAGTGTCACAGGAATGGTTCAAACATAGACAGTAAGAAGAGTCAGATTTCTTGTACTTATGTTGGCATTGTCCCATTTATATTTAATTCCAATTCAATTTCTGTGTTTCATCGTCAATAAGATCGTCAGAGGGTACAGTAAAACTGACGTGAAGCATCGGATTCTATAACTAGTGTCACAGGAATGGTTCAAAACATAGACAGTAAGAAGAGTCAGTTTTCTAGTACTTAAGTAGGCATTGTGCCTTTTGTATCTAATTCCGATGCAATTTCTGTGCTTCATCGTCAATATATGGTCAGAGGGATACAGTAAACCTGAAGTGAAGCATCGGAATCTATAACTAGTGTCACAGGAATGGTTCAAACATAGACAGTAAGAAGAGTCAGATTTCTTGTACTTAAGTCGACATTGTGCCTTCTCTATTTAATTCCGTTGCAATTTCTGTGTTTCATAGTGAATACGAAGGTCAGAGGGATACAGTAAACCTGAGTTGAAGCATCGGAATCTATAACTAGTGTCACAGGAATGGTTCAAAACATAGACAGTAAGAAGAGTCAATTTTCGTGTACTTAAGTCGGCATTGTGCATTTTCTATTTAATTCCGATGCAATTTCTGCGTTTCATCGTCAGTAAAAAGGTCAGAGGGATACGGTAAACCTGAAGTGAAGCATCGGAATCTATAACTAGTGTCACAGGATCGGATCAAATTATAGACAGTAACAAGAGTCAGTTTTCTTGTACTTAAATCGGAATTGTGCCTTTTGTATTTAATTCCGTTGAAATTTCTGTGTTTCAGCGTCAATAAGAAGGTCAGAGGGATACATTAAACCTGAAGTGAAGCGTCGGAATTCATAACTATGTCACATGAATGGTTCAAAAAATAGACAGTAAGAAGAGTCAGTTTTCTTGTACTTAAGTCGGCATTGTGCCTTTTGTATTTAATTCCGATGCAATCTCTGTGTTTCCTCGACAATAAGAAGGACAGAGGGATACAGTAAACCTGAAGTGAAACATCGGAATCTATTACTAGTTTCACAGGAATGGTTAAATCATAGACAGTAAGAAGAGTCAGTTTTTCCTTGTACTTAAGTCGGCATTGTGCCTTTTGTATTTAATTCCGATGCAATTTCTGTGTTTCATCGCCAATAAGAAGGTCAGGGGGATACAGTAAACCTTAAGTGAAGCATCGGAATCTATAACTAGTGTCACAGGAGTGGTTCAAAACATAGACAGTAACAAGAGTCAGTTTTCTTGTACTTAAGTCGGAATTGTGCTTTTTGTATTTAATTCCGATGCAATTTCTGAGTTTCATCGACAATAAGGAGGTCGGATAGATACAGTAAACCTAAAGTGAAGCATCGGAATCTATAACTAGTGTCACAGGAATGGTTCAGAACATAGACAGTAAGAAGAGTCAGTCTTCTTTTACTTAGGTCGGCATTGTGCCTTTTGTATTAAATTCCGATGCAATTTCTATGTTTCATCTTCAATAAGAAGGTCCGAGGGATACTGTAAACCTGAAGTGAAGCATCCGAAACTATAACTAGTGTCACAGGAGTGATTCAAAACATAGACAGTAAGAAGAGTCAGTTTTCTTGTACTCAAGTCGGCATTGTGCCTTTTGTATTTAATTCCGATGCAATTTCTGTGTTTCATCGCCAATAAGAAGGTCAGGGGGATACAGTAAACCTTAAGTGAAGCATCGGAATCTATAACTAGTGTCACAGGAACGGTTCAAAACTTAGACACCAAGAAGAGTCAGTTTTCTTGTACTTATGTCGGCATTGTGCTTTTTGTATTTAATTCCGATGCAATTTCTGTGTTTCATCGCCAATAAGAAGGTCAGAGGGATACAGTAAACCTGAAGTGAAGCATCGAAATCTATAACTAGTGTCACAGGAATGGATCAAACATAGACAGTAAGAAGAGTCAGATTTCTAGTACTTAAGTCGACATTGCTCCTTTTGTATATAATTCCGTTGCAATTTCTGTGTTTCATAGTGAATACGAAGGTCAGAGGGATACAGTAAACCTGAGGTGAAGCATCGGAATCTATAACTAGTGTCACAGGAATGGTTCAAAACATAGACAGTAAGAAGAGTCAATTTTCGTGTACTTAAGTCGGCATTGTGCCTCTTCTATTTAATTCCGATGCAATATCTGCGTTTCATCGTCAATAAAAAGGTCAGAGGGATACGGTAAACCTGAAGTGAAGCATCGGAATCTATAACTAGTGTCACAGAAATGGTTCAAAACATAGACAGTAACAAGAGTCAGTTTTCTTGTACGTAAGTCGGAATTGTGTCCCTTGTATTTAATTCCGTTAAAATTTCTGTGTTTCATCGTCAATAAGAAGGTCAGAGGGATACAGAAAACCTGAAGTGAAGCATCGGAATTTATAACTATGTCACATGAATGGTTCAAAACATAGACAGTAACAAGACTCAGTTTCCAGAATGAGATTTTCACTCTGCAGCGGAGTGTGCGCTGATATGAAACTTCCTGGCAGATTAAAACTGTGTGCCTGACCGAGACTCGAACTCGGGACCTTTGCCTTTCACGGGCAAGTGCTCTACCATCTGAGCTACCGATGCACGACTCACGCCCGGTACTCACAGCTTTATTTCTGCGAGTACCTCGTCTCCTACCTTCCAAAATTTACAGAAGCTCTCCTGCGAACCTTGCAGAACTAGCACTCCTGAAAGAAAGGATATTGCGGAGACATGGCTTAGCCACAGCCTGGGGGATGTTTCCAGAATGAGATTTTCACTCTGCAGCGGAGTGTGCGCTGATATGAAACTTCCTGGCAGATTAAAACTGTGTGCCCGACCGAGACTCGAACTCGGGACCTTTGCCTTTCACGGGCAAGTGCTCTACCATCTGAACTACCGATGCACGACTCACGCCCGGTACTCACAGCTTTATTTCTGCCAGTACCTCGTCTCCTACCTTCCAAACTTTACAGAAGCTCTCCTGCGAACCTTGCAGAACTAGCACTCCTGAAAGAAAGGATATTGCGGAGACATGGCTTAGCCACAGCCTGGGGGATGTTTCCAGAATGAGATTTTCACTCTGCAGCGGAGTGTGCGCTGATATGAAACTTCCTGGCAGATTAAAACTGTGTGCCCGACCGAGACTCGAACTCGGGACCTTTGCCTTTCACGGGCAAGTGCTCTACCATCTGAGCTACCGATGCACGACTCACGCCCGGTACTCACAGCTTTATTTCTGCCAGTACCTCGTCTCCTACCTTCCAAACTTTACAGAAGCTCTCCTGCGAACCTTGCAGAACTAGCACTCCTGAAAGAAAGGATATTGCGGAGACATGGCTTAGCCACAGCCTGGGGGATGTTTCCAGAATGAGATTTTCACTCTGCAGCGGAGTGTGCGCTGATATGAAACTTCCTGGCAGATTAAAACTGTGTGCCCGACCGAGACTCGAACTCGGGACCTTTGCCTTTCACGGGCAAGTGCTCTACCATCTGAGCTACCGATGCACGACTCACGCCCGGTACTCACAGCTTTATTTCTGCCAGTACCTCGTCTCCTACCTTCCAAACTTTACAGAAGCTCTCCTGCGAACCTTGCAGAACTAGCACTCCTGAAAGAAAGGATATTGCGGAGACATGGCTTAGCCACAGCCTGGGGGATGTTTCCAGAATGAGATTTTCACTCTGCAGCGGAGTGTGCGCTGATATGAAACTTCCTGGCAGATTAAAACTGTGTGCCCGACCGAGACTCGAACTCGGGACCTTTGCCTTTCACGGGCAAGTGCTCTACCATCTGAGCTACCGATGCACGACTCACGCCCGGTACTCACAGCTTTATTTCTGCCAGTACCTCGTCTCCTACCTTCCAAACTTTGCAGAAGCTCTCCTGCGAACCTTGCAGAACTAGCACTCCGGAAAGAAAGGATATTGCGGAGACATGGCTTAGCCACAGCCTGGGGGATGTTTCCAGAATGAGATTTCCACTCTGCAGCGGAGTGTGCGCTGATATGAAACTTCCTGGCAGATTAAAACTGTGTGCCCGACCGAGACTCGAACTCGGGACCTTTGCCTTTCACGGGCAAGTGCTCTACCATCTGAGCTACCGATGCACGACTCACGCCCGGTACTCACAGCTTTATTTCTGCCAGTACCTCGTCTCCTACCTTCCAAACTTTACAGAAGCTCTCCTGCGAACCTTGCAGAACTAGCACTCCTGAAAGAAAGGATATTGCGGAGACATGGCTTAGCCACAGCCTGGGGGATGTTTCCAGAATGAGATTTTCACTCTGCAGCGAAGTGTGCGCTGATATGAAACTTCCTGGCAGATTAAAACTGTGTGCCCGACCGAGACTCGAACTCGGGACCTTTGCCTTTCACGGGCAAGTGCTCTACCATCTGAGCTACCGATGCACGACTCACGCCCGGTACTCACAGCTTTATTTCTGCCAGTACCTCGTCTCCTACCTTCCAAACTTTACAGAAGCTCTCCTGCGAACCTTGCAGAACTAGCACTCCTGAAAGAAAGGATATTGCGGAGACATGGCTTAGCCACAGCCTGGGGGATGTTTCCAGAATGAGATTTTCACTCTGCAGCGGAGTGTGCGCTGATATGAAACTTCCTGGCAGATTAAAACTGTGTGCCCGACCGAGACTCGAACTCGGGACCTTTGCCTTTCACGGGCAAGTGCTCTACCATCTGAGCTACCGATGCACGACTCACGCCCGGTACTCACAGCTTTATTTCTGCCAGTACCTCGTCTCCTACCTTCCAAACTTTACAGAAGCTCTCCTGCGAACCTTGCAGAACTAGCACTCCTGAAAGAAAGGATATTGCGGAGACATGGCTTAGCCACAGCCTGGGGTATGTTTCCAGAATGAGATTTTCACTCTGCAGCGGAGTGTGCGCTGATATGAAACTTCCTGGAAGATTAAAACTGTGTGCCCGACCGAGACTCGAACTCTGGACCTTTGCCTTTCACGGGCAAGTGCTCTACCATCTGAGCTACCGATGCACGACTCACGCCCGGTACTCACAGCTTTATTTCTGCCAGAACCTTGTCTCCTACCTTCCAAACTTTACAGAAGCACTCCTGCGACCCTTGCAGAACTAGCACTCCTGAAAGAAAGGATATTGCGGAGACATGGCTTAGCCACAGCCTGGGGGATATTTCCAAAATGAGATTTTCACTCTGCAGCGGAGTGTGCGCTGATATGAAACTTCCTGGCAGATTAAAACTGTGTGCGCGTCCGAGACTCGAACTCGGGACCTTTGCCTTTCACGGGCAAGTGCTCTACCATCTGAGCTACCGATGCACGACTCACGCCCGGTACTCACAGCTTTATTTCTGCCAGTACCTCGTCTCCTACCTTCCAAACTTTACAGAAGCTCTCCTGCGAACCTTGCAGAACTAGCACTCCTGAAAGAAAGGATATTGCGGAGACATGGCTTAGCCACAGCCTGGGGGATGTTTCCAGAATGAGATTTTCACTCTGCAGCGGAGTGTGCGCTGATATGAAACTTCCTGGCAGATTAAAACTGTGTGCCCGTCCGAGACTCGAACGCGGGACCTTTGCCTTTCACGGGCAAGTGCTCTACCATCTGAGCTACCGATGCACGACTCACGCCCGGTACTCACAGCTTTATTTCTGCCAGTACCTCGTCTCCTACCTTCCAAACTTTACAGAAGCTCTCCTGCGAACCTTGCAGAACTAGCACTCCTGAAAGAAAGGATATTGCGGAGACATGGCTTAGCCACAGCCTGGGGGATGTTTCCAGAATGAGATTTTCACTCTGCAGCGGAGTGTGCGCTGATATGAAACTTCCTGGCAGATTAAAACTGTGTGCCCGACCGAGACTCGAACTCGGGACCTTTGCCTTTCACGGGCAAGTGCTCTACCATCTGAGCTACCGATGCACGACTCACGCCCGGTACTCACAGGTTTATTTCTGCCAGTACCTCGTCTCCTACCTTCCAAACTTTACAGAAGCGCTCCTGCGAACCTTGCAGAACTAGCACTCCTGAAAGAAAGGATATTGCGGAGACATGGCTTAGCCACAGCCTGGGGGATGTTTCCAGAATGAGATTTTCACTCTGCAGCGGAGTGTGCGCTGATATGAAACTTCCTGGCAGATTAAAACTGTGTGCCCGACCGAGACTCGATCTCGGGACCTTTGCCTTTCACGGGCAAGTGCTCTACCATCTGAGCTACCGATGCACGACTCACGCCCGGTACTCACAGCTTTATTTCTGCCAGTACCTCGTCTCCTACCTTCCAAACTTTACAGAAGCTCTCCTGCGAACCTTGCAGAACTAGCACTCCTGAAAGAAAGGATATTGCGGAGACATGGCTTAGCCACAGCCTGGGGGATGTTTCCAGAATGAGATTTTCACTCTGCAGCGGAGTGTGCGCTGATATGAAACTTCCTGGCAGATTAAAACTGTGTGCCCGACCGAGACTCGAACTCGGGACCTTTGCCTTTCACGGGCAAGTGCTCTACCATCTGAGCTACCGATGCACGACTCACGCCCGGTACTCACAGCTTTATTTCTGCCAGTACCTCGTCTCCTACCTTCCAAACTTTACAGAAGCTCTCCTGCGAACCTTGCAGAACTAGCACTCCTGAAAGAAAGGACATTGCGGAGACATGGCTTAGCCACAGCCGGGGGGATGTTTCCAGAATGAGATTTTCACTCTGCAGCGGAGTGTGCGCTGATAAGAAACTTCCTGGCAGATTAAAACTGTGTGCCCGACGGAGACTCGAACTCGGGACCTTTGCCTTTCACGGGCAAGTGCTCTACCATCTGAGCTACCGATGCACGACTCACGCCCGGTACTCACAGCTTTATTTCTGCCAGTACCTCGTCTCCTACCTTCCAAACTTTACAGAAGCTCTCCTGCGAACGTTGCAGAACTAGCACTCCTGAAAGAAAGGATATTGCGGAGACATGGCTTAGCCACAGCCTGGGGGATGTTTCCAGAATGAGATTTTCACTCTGCAGCGGAGTGTGCGCTGATATGAAACTTCCTGGCAGATTAAAACTGTGTGCCCGACCGACACTCGAACTCGGGACCTTTGCCTTTCACGGGCAAGTGCTCTACCATCTGAGCTACCGATGCACGACTCACGCCCGGTACTCACAGCTTTATTTCTGCCAGTACCTCGTCTCCTACCTTCCAAACTTTGCAGAAGCTCTCCTGCGAACCTTGCAGAACTAGCACTCCTGAAAGAAAGGATATTGCGGAGACATGGCTTAGCCACAGCCTGGGGGATGTTTCCAGAATGAGATTTCCACTCTGCAGCGGAGTGTGCGCTGATATGAAACTTCCTGGCAGATTAAAACTGTGTGCCCGAACGAGACTCGAACTCGGGACCTTTGCCTTTCACGGGCAAGTGCTCTACCATCTGAGCTACCGATGCACGACTCACGCCCGGTACTCACAGCTTTATTTCTGCCAGTACCTCGTCTCCTACCTTCCAAACTTTACAGAAGCTCTCCTGCGAACCTTGCAGAACTAGCACTCCTGAAAGAAAGGATATTGCGGAGACATGGCTTAGCCACAGCCTGGGGGATGTTTCCAGAATGAGATTTTCACTCTGCAGCGAAGTGTGCGCTGATATGAAACTTCCTGGCAGATTAAAACTGTGTGCCCGACCGAGACTCGAACTCGGGACCTTTGCCTTTCACGGGCAAGTGCTCTACCATCTGAGCTACCGATGCACGACTCACGCCCGGTACTCACAGCTTTATTTCTGCCAGTACCTCGTCTCCTACCTTCCAAACTTTACAGAAGCTCTCCTGCGAACCTTGCAGAACTACCACTCCTGAAAGAAAGGATATTGCGGAGACATGGCTTAGCCACAGCCTGGGGGATGTTTCCAGAATGAGATTTTCACTCTGCAGCGGAGTGTGCGCTGATATGAAACTTCCTGGCAGATTAAAACTGTGTGCCCGACCGAGACTCGAACTCGGGACCTTTGCCTTTCACGGGCAAGTGCTCTACCATCTGAGCTACCGATGCACGACTCACGCCCGGTACTCACAGCTTTATTTCTGCCAGTACCTCGTCTCCTACCTTCCAAACTTTACAGAAGCTCTCCTGCGAACCTTGCAGAACTAGCACTCCTGAAAGAAAGGATATTGCGGAGACATGGCTTAGCCACAGCCTGGGGGATGTTTCCAGAATGAGATTTTCACTCTGCAGCAGAGTGTGCGCTGATATGAAACTTCCTGGCAGATTAAAACTGTGTGCCCGACCGAGACTCGAACTCGGGACCTTTGCCTTTCACGGGCAAGTGCTCTACCATCTGAGCTACCGATGCACGACTCACGCCCGGTACTCACAGCTTTATTTCTGCCAGAACCTTGTCTCCTACCTTCCAAACTTTACAGAAGCACTCCTGCGACCCTTGCAGAACTAGCACTCCTGAAAGAAAGGATATTGCGGAGACATGGCTTAGCCACAGCCTGGGGGATATTTCCAAAATGAGATTTTCACTCTGCAGCGGAGTGTGCGCTGATATGAAACTTCCTGGCAGATTAAAACTGTGTGCCCGTCCGAGACTCGAACTCGGGACCTTTGCCTTTCACGGGCAAGTGCTCTACCATCTGAGCTACCGATGCACGACTCACGCCCGGTACTCACAGCTTTATTTCTGCCAGTACCTCGTCTCCTACCTTCCAAACTTTACAGAAGCTCTCCTGCGAACCTTGCAGAACTAGCACTCCTGAAAGAAAGGATATTGCGGAGACATGGCTTAGCCACAGCCTGGGGGATGTTTCCAGAATGCGATTTTCACTCTGCAGCGGAGTGTGCGCTGATATGAAACTTCCTGGCAGATTAAAACTGTGTGCCCGACCGAGACTCGAACTCGGGACCTTTGCCTTTCACGGGCAAGTGCTCTACCATCTGAGCTACCGATGCACGACTCACGCCCGGTACTCACAGCTTTATTTCTGCCAGTACCTCGTCTCCTACCTTCCAAACTTTACAGAAGCTCTCCTGCGAACCTTGCAGAACTAGCACTCCTGAAAGAAAGGATATTGCGGAGACATGGCTTAGCCACAGCCTGGGGGATGTTTCCAGAATGAGATTTTCACTCTGCAGCGGAGTGTGCGCTGATATGAAACTTCCTGGCAGATTAAAACTGTGTGCCCGACCGAGACTCGAACTCGGGACCTTTGCCTTTCACGGGCAAGTGCTCTACCATCTGAGCTACCGATGCACGACTCACGCCCGGTACTCACAGGTTTATTTCTGCCAGTACCTCGTCTCCTACCTTCCAAACTTTACAGAAGCTCTCCTGCGAACCTTGCAGAACTAGCACTCCTGAAAGAAAGGATATTGCGGAGACATGGCTTAGCCACAGCCTGGGGGATGTTTCCAGAATGAGATTTTCACTCTGCAGCGGAGTGTGCGCTGATATGAAACTTCCTGGCAGATTAAAACTGTGTGCCCGACCGAGACTCGATCTCGGGACCTTTGCCTTTCACGGGCAAGTGCTCTACCATCTGAGCTACCGATGCACGACTCACGCCCGGTACTCTCAGCTTTATTTCTGCCAGTACCTCGTCTCCTACCTTCCAAACTTTACAGAAGCTCTCCTGCGAACCTTGCAGAACTAGCACTCCTGAAAGAAAGGATATTGCGGAGACATGGCTTACCCACAGCCTGGGGGATGTTTCCAGAATGAGATTTTCACTCTGCAGCGGAGTGTGCGCTGATATGAAACTTCCTGGCAGATTAAAACTGTGTGCCCGACCGACACTCGAACTCGGGACCTTTGCCTTTCACGGGCAGGTGCCATACCATCTGAGCTACCGATGCACCACTCACGCCCGGTACTCACAGCTTTATTTCTGCCAGTACCTCGTCTCCTACCTTCCAAACTTTACAGAAGCTCTCCTGCGAACCTTGCAGAACTAGCACTCCTGAAAGAAAGGATATTTCGGAGACATGGCTTAGCCACAGCCTGGGGGAAGTTTCCAGAATGAGATTTTCACTCTGCAGCGGAGTGTGCGCTGATATGAAACTTCCTGGCAGATTAAAACTGTGTGCCCGACCGAGACTCGAACTCGGGACCTTTGCCTTTCACGGGCAAGTGCTCTACCATCTGAGCTACCGATGCACGACTCACGCCCGGTACTCACAGCTTTATTTCTGCCAGTACCTCGTCTCCTACCTTCCAAACTTTACAGAAGCTCTCCTGCGAACCTTGCAGAACTAGCACTCCTGAAAGAAAGGATATTGCGGAGACATGGCTTAGCCACAGCCTGGGGGATGTTTCCAGAATGAGATTTTCACTCTGCAGCGGAGTGTGCGCTGATATGAAACTTCCTGGCAGATTAAAACTGTGTGCCCGACCGAGACTCGAACTCGGGACCTTTGCCTTTCACGGGCAAGTGCTCTACCATCTGAGCTACCGATGCACGACTCACGCCCGGTACTCACAGCTTTATTTCTGCCAGTACTTCGTCTCCTACCTTCCAAACTTTACAGAAGCTCTCCTGCGAACCTTGCAGAACTAGCACTCCTGAAAGAAAGGATATTGCGGAGACATGGCTTAGCCACAGCCTGGGGGATGTTTCCAGAATGAGATTTTCACTCTGCAGCGGAGTGTGCGCTGATATGAAACTTCCTGGCAGATTAAAACTGTGTGCCCGACGGAGACTCGAACTCGGGACCTTTGCCTTTCACGGGCAAGTGCTCTACCATCTGAGCTACCGATGCACGACTCACGCCCGGTACTCACAGCTTTATTTCTGCCAGT
This sequence comes from Schistocerca americana, assembly GCF_021461395.2. NCBI lineage: Eukaryota > Metazoa > Arthropoda > Insecta > Orthoptera > Acrididae > Schistocerca > Schistocerca americana. The sequence continues at coordinate 1,498,140 of NW_025725928.1, forward strand.
ACCTCGTCTCCTACCTTCCAAACTTTACAGAAGCTCTCCTGCGAACCTTGCAGAACTAGCACTCCTGAAAGAAAGGATATTGCGGAGACATGGCTTAGCCACAGCCTGGGGGATGTTTCCAGAATGAGATTTTCACTCTGCAGCGGAGTGTGCGCTGATATGAAACTTCCTGGCAGATTAAAACTGTGTGCCCGACCGAGACTCGAACTCGGGACCTTTGCCTTTCACGGGCAAGTGCTCTACCATCTGAGCTACCGATGCACGACTCACGCCCGGTACTCACAGCTTTATTTCTGCCAGTACCTCGTCTCCTACCTTCCAAACTTTACAGAAGCTCTCCTGCGAACCTTGCAGAACTACCACTCCTGAAAGAAAGGATATTGCGGAGACATGGCTTAGCCACAGCCTGGGGGATGTTTCCAGAATGAGATTTTCACTCTGCAGCGGAGTGTGCGCTGATATGAAACTTCCTGGCAGATTAAAACTGTGTGCCCGTCCGAGACTCGAACTCGGGACCTTTGCCTTTCACGGGCAAGTGCTCTACCATCTGAGCTACCGATGCACGACTCACGCCCGGTACTCACAGCTTTATTTCTGCCAGTACCTCGTCTCCTACCTTCCAAACTTTACAGAAGCTCTCCTGCGAACCTTGCAGAACTAGCACTCCTGAAAGAAAGGATATTGCGGAGACATGGCTTAGCCACAGCCTGGGGGATGTTTCCAGAATGAGATTTTCACTCTGCAGCGGAGTGTGCGCTGATATGAAACTTCCTGGCAGATTAAAACTGTGTGCCCGACCGAGACTCGAACTCGGGAATTTTGCCTTTCACGGGCAAGTGCTCTACCATCTGAGCTACCGATGCACGACTCACGCCCGGTACTCACAGCTTTATTTCTGCCAGTACCTCGTCTCCTACCTTCCAAACTTTACAGAAGCTCTCCTGCGAACCTTGCAGAACTAGCACTCCTGAAAGAAAGGATATTGCGGAGACATGGCTTAGCCACAGCCTGGGGGATGTTTCCAGAATGAGATTTTCACTCTGCAGCGGAGTGTGCGCTGATATGAAACTTCCTGGCAGATTAAAACTGTGTGCCCGACCGAGACTCGAACTCGGGACCTTTGCCTTTCACGGGCAAGTGCTCTACCATCTGAGCTACCGATGCACGACTCACGCCCGGTACTCACAGCTTTATTTCTGCTAGTTCTGCAAGGTTCGCAGGAGAGCTTCTGTAAAGTTTGGAAGGTAGGAGACGAGGTACTGGCAGAAATAAAGCTGTGAGTACCGGGCGTGAGTCGTGCATCGGTAGCTCAGATGGTAGAGCACTTGCCCGTGAAAGGCAAAGGTCCCGAGTTCGAGTCTCGGTCGGGCACACAGTTTTAATCTGCCAGGAAGTTTCATATCAGCGCACACTCCGCTGCAGAGTGAAAATCTCATTCTGGAAACATCCCCCAGGCTGTGGCTAAGCCATGTCTCCGCAATATCCTTTCTTTCAGGAGTGCTAGTTCTGCAAGGTTCGCAGGAGAGCATCTGTAAAGTTTGGAAGGTAGGAGACGAGGTACTGGCAGAAATAAAGCTGTGAGTACCGGGCGTGAGTCGTGCATCGGTAGCTCAGATGGTAGAGCACTTGCCCGTGAAAGGCAAAGGTCCCGAGTTCGAGTCTCGGTCGGGCACACAGTTTTAATCTGCCAGGAAGTTTCATATCAGCGCACACTCCGCTGCAGAGTGAAAATCTCATTCTGGAAACATCCCCCAGGCTGTGGCTAAGCCATGTCTCCGCAATATCCTTTCTTTCAGGAGTGCTAGTTCTGCAAGGTTCGCAGGAGAGCTTCTGTAAAGTTTGGAAGGTAGGAGACGAGGTACTGGCAGAAATAAAGCTGTGAGTACCGAGCGTGAGTCGTGCATCGGTAGCTCAGATGGTAGAGCACTTGCACGTGAAAGGCAGAGGTCCCGAGTTCGAGTCTCGGTCGGGCACACAGTTTTAATCTGCCAGGAAGTTTCATATCAGCGCACACTCCGCTGCAGAGTGAAAATCTCATTCTGGAAACATCCCCCAGGCTGTGGCTAAGCCATGTCTCCGCAATATCCTTTCTTTCAGGAGTGCTAGTTCTGCAAGGTTCGCAGGAGAGCTTCTGTAAAGTTTGGAAGGTAGGAGACGAGGTACTGGCAGAAATAAAGCTGTGAGTACCGGGCGTGAGTCGTGCATCGGTAGCTCAGATGGTAGAGCACTTGCCCGTGAAAGGCAAAGGTCCCGAGTTCGAGTCTCCGTCGGGCACACAGTTTTAATCTGCCAGGAAGTTTCATATCAGCGCACACTCCGCTGCAGAGTGAAAATCTCATTCTGGAAACATCCCCCAGGCTGTGGCTAAGCCATGTCTCCGCAATATCCTTTCTTTCAGGAGTGCTAGTTCTGCAAGGTTCGCAGGAGAGCTTCTGTAAAGTTTGGAAGGTAGGAGACGAGGTACTGGCAGAAATAAAGCTGTGAGTACCGGGCGTGAGTCGTGCATCGGTAGCTCAGATGGTAGAGCACTTGCCCGTGAAAGGCAAAGGTCCCGAGTTCGAGTCTCGGTCGGGCACACAGTTTTAATCTGCCAGGAAGTTTCATATCAGCGCACACTCCGCTGCAGAGTGAAAATCTCATTCTGGAAACATCCCCCAGGCTGTGGCTAAGCCATGTCTCCGCAATATCCTTTCTTTCAGGAGTGGTAGTTCTGCAAGGTTCGCAGGAGAGCTTCTGTAAAGTTTGGAAGGTAGGAGACGAGGTACTGGCAGAAATAAAGCTGTGAGTACCGGGCGTGAGTCGTGCATCGGTAGCTCAGATGTTAGAGCACTTGCCCGTGAAAGGCAAAGGTCCCGAGTTCGAGTCTCGGTCGGGCACACAGTTTTAATCTGCCAGGAAGTTTCATATCAGCGCACACTCCGCTGCAGAGTGAAAATCTCATTCTGGAAACATCCCCCAGGCTGTGGCTAAGCCATGTCTCCGCAATATCCTTTCTTTCAGGAGTGCTAGTTCTGCAAGTTTCGCAGGAGAGCTTCTGTAAAGTTTGGAAGGTAGGAGACGAGGTACTGGCAGAAATAAAGCTGTGAGTACCGGGCGTGAGTCGTGCATCGGTAGCTCAGATGGTAGAGCACTTGCCCGTGAAAGGCAAAGGTCCCGAGTTCGAGTCTCGGTCGGGCACACAGTTTTAATCTGCCAGGAAGTTTCATATCAGCGCTCACTCCGCTGCAGAGTGGAAATCTCATTCTGGAAACATCCCCCAGGCTGTGGCTAAACCATGTCTCCGCAATATCCTTTCTTTCAGGAGTGCTAGTTCTGCAAGGTTCGCAGGAGAGCTTCTGCAAAGTATGGAAGGTAGGAGACGAGGTACTGGCAGAAATAAAGCTGTGAGTACCGGGCGTGAGTCGTGCATCGGTAGCTCAGATGGTAGAGCACTTGCCCGTGAAAGGCAAAGGTCCCGAGTTCGAGTCTCGGTCGGGCACACAGTTTTAATCTGCCAGGAAGTTTCATATCAGCGCACACTCCGCTGCAGAGTGAAAATCTCATTCTGGAAACATCCCCCAGGCTGTGGCTAAGCCATGTCTCCGCAATATCCTTTCTTTCAGGAGTGCTAGTTCTGCAAGGTTCGCAGGAGAGCTTCTGTAAAGTTTGGAAGGTAGGAGACGAGGTACTGGCAGAAATAAAGCTGTGAGTACCGGGCGTGAGTCGTGCATCGGTAGCTCAGATGGTAGAGCACTTGCCCGTGAAAGGCAAAGGTCCCGAGTTCGAGTCTCGGTCGGGCACACAGTTTTAATCTGCCAGGAAGTTTCATATCAGCGCACACTCCGCTGCAGAGTGAAAATCTCATTCTGGAAACATCCCCCAGGCTGTGGCTAAGCCATGTCTCCGCAATATCCTTTCTTTCAGGAGTGCTAGTTCTGCAAGGTTCGCAGGAGAGCTTCTGTAAAGTTTGGAAGGTAGGAGACGAGGTACTGGCAGAAATAAAGCTGTGAGTACCGGGCGTGAGTCGTGCATCGGTAGCTCAGATGGTAGAGCACTTGCCCGTGAAAGGCAAAGGTCCCGAGTTCGAGTCTGGGTCGGGCACACAGTTTTAATCTGCCAGGAAGTTTCATATCAGCGCACACTCCGCTGCAGAGTGAAAATCTCATTCTGGAAACATCCCCCAGGCTGTGGCTAAGCCATGTCTCCGCAATATCCTTTCTTTCAGGAGTGCTAGTTCTGCAAGGTTCGCAGGGGAGCTTCTGTAAAGTTTGGAAGGTAGGAGACGAGGTACTGGCAGAAATAAAGCTGTGAGTACAGGGCGTGAGTCGTGCATCGGTAGCTCAGATGGTAGAGCACTTGCCCGTGAAAGGCAAAGGTCCCGAGTTCGAGTCTCGGTCGGGCACACAGTTTTAATCTGCCAGGAAGTTTCATATCAGCGCACACTCCGCTGCAGAGTGAAAATCTCATTCTGGAAACATCCCCCAGGCTGTGGCTAAGCCATGTCTCCGCAATATCCTTTCTTTCAGGAGTGGTAGTTCTGCAAGGTTCGCAGGAGAGCTTCTGTAAAGTTTGGAAGGTAGGAGACGAGGTACTGGCAGAAATAAAGCTGTGAGTACCGGGCGTGAGTCGTGCATCGGTAGCTCAGATGGTAGAGCACTTGCCCGTGAAAGGCAAAGGTCCCGAGTTCGAGTCTTGGTCGGCACACAGTTTTAATCTGCCAGGAAGTTTCATATCAGCGCACACTCCGCTGCAGAGTGAAAATCTCATTCTGGAAACATCCCCCAGGCTGTGGCTAAGCCATGTCTCCGCAATATCCTTTCTTTCAGGAGTGCTAGTTCTGCAAGGTTCGCAGGAGAGCTTCTGTAAAGTTTGGAAGGTAGATGACGAGGTACTGGCAGAAATAAAGCTGTGAGTACCGGGCGTGAGTGGTGCATCGGTAGCTCAGATGGTAGAGCACTTGCCCGTGAAAGGCAAAGGTCCCGAGTTCGAGTCTCGGTCGGGCACACAGTTTTAATCTGCCAGGAAGTTTCATATCAGCGCACACTCCGCTGCAGAGTGGAAATCTCATTCTGGAAACATCCCCCAGGCTGTGGCTAAGCCATGTCTCCGCAATATCCTTTCTTTCAGGAGTGCTAGTTCTGCAAGGTTCGCAGGAGAGCTTCTGTAAAGTTTGGAAGGTAGGAGACGAGGTACTGGCAGAAATAAAGCTGTGAGTACCGGGCGTGAGTCGTGCATCGGTAGCTCAGATGGTAGAGCACTTGCCCGTGAAAGGCAAAGGTCCCGAGTTCGAGTCTCGGTCGGGCACACAGTTTTAATCTGCCAGGAAGTTTCATATCAGCGCACACTCCGCTGCAGAGTGAAAATCTCATTCTGGAAACATCCCCCAGGCTGTGGCTAAGCCATGTCTCCGCAATATCCTTTCTTTCAGGAGTGGTAGTTCTGCAAGGTTCGCAGGAGAGCTTCTGTAAAGTTTGGAAGGTAGGAGATGAGGTACTGGCAGAAATAAAGCTGTGAGTACCGGGCGTGAGTCGTGCATCGGTAGCTCAGATGGTAGAGCACTTGCCCGTGAAAGGCAAAGGTCCCGAGTTCGAGTCTCGGTCGGGCACACAGTTTTAATCTGCCAGGAAGTTTCATATCAGCGCACACTCCGCTGCAGAGTGAAAATCTCATTCTGGAAACATCCCCCAGGCTGTGGCTAAGCCATGTCTCCGCAATATCCTTTCTTTCAGGAGTGCTAGTTCTGCAAGGTTCGCAGGAGAGCTTCTGTAAAGTTTGGAAGGTAGGAGACGAGGTACTGGCAGAAATAAAGCTGTGAGTACCGGGCGTGAGTCGTGCATCGGTAGCTCAGATGGTAGAGCACTTGCCCGTGAAAGGCAAAGGTCCCGAGTTCGAGTCTGGGTCGGGCACACAGTTTTAATCTGCCAGGAAGTTTCATATCAGCGCACACTCCGCTGCAGAGTGAAAATCTCATTCTGGAAACATCCCCCAGGCTGTGGCTAAGCCATGTCTCCGCAATATCCTTTCTTTCAGGAGTGCTATTTCTGCAAGGTTCGCAGGAGAGCTTCTGTAAAGTTTGGAAGGTAGATGACGAGGTACTGGCAGAAATAAAGCTGTGAGTACCGGGCGTGATTGGTGCATCGGTAGCTCAGATGGTAGAGCACTTGCCCGTGAAAGGCAAAGGTCCCGAGTTCGAGTCTCGGTCGGGCACACAGTTTTAATCTGCCAGGAAGTTTCATATCAGCGCACACTCCGCTGCAGAGTGGAAATCTCATTCTGGAAACATCCCCCAGGCTGTGGCTAAGCCATGTCTCCGCAATATCCTTTCTTTCAGGAGTGCTAGTTCTGCAAGGTTCGCAGGAGAGCTTCTGTAAAGTTTGGAAGGTAGGAGACGAGGTACTGGCAGAAATAAAGCTGTGAGTACCGGGCGTGAGTCGTGCATCGGTAGCTCAGATGGTAGAGCACTTGCCCGTGAAAGGCAAAGGTCCCGAGTTCGAGTCTCGGTCGGGCACACAGTTTTAATCTGCCAGGAAGTTTCATATCAGCGCACACTCCGCTGCAGAGTGAAAATCTCATTCTGGAAACACCCCCAGGCTGTGGCTAAGCCATGTCTCCGCAATATCCTTTCTTTCAGGAGTGGTAGTTCTGCAAGGTTCGCAGGAGAGCTTCTGTAAAGTTTGGAAGGTAGGAGACGAGGTACTGGCAGAAATAAAGCTGTGAGTACCGGGCGTGAGTCGTGCATCGGTAGCTCAGATGGTAGAGCACTTGCCCGTGAAAGGCAAAGGTCCCGAGTTCGAGTCTCGGTCGGGCACACAGTTTTAATCTGCCAGGAAGTTTCATATCAGCGCACACTCCGCTGCAGAGTGAAAATCTCATTCTGGAAACATCCCCCAGGCTGTGGCTAAGCCGTGTCTCCGCAATATCCTTTCTTTCAGGAGTGCTAGTTCTGCAAGGTTCGCAGGAGAGCTTCTGTAAAGTTTGGAAGGTAGATGACGATGTACTGGCAGAAATAAAGCTGTGAGTACCGGGCGTGAGTGGTGCATCGGTAGCTCAGATGGTAGAGCACTTGCCCGTGAAAGGCAAAGGTCCCGAGTTCGAGTCTCGGTCGGGCACACAGTTTTAATCTGCCAGGAAGTTTCATATCAGCGCACACTCCGCTGCAGAGTGGAAATCTCATTCTGGAAACATCCCCCAGGCTGTGGCTAAGCCATGTCTCCGCAATATCCTTTCTTTCAGGAGTGGTAGTTCTGCAAGGTTCGCAGGAGAGCTTCTGTAAAGTTTGGAAGGTAGGAGACGAGGTACTGGCAGAAATAAAGCTGTGAGTACCGGGCGTGAGTCGTGCATCGGTAGCTCAGATGGTAGAGCACTTGCCCGTGAAAGGCAAAGGTCCCGAGTTCGAGTCTCGGTCGGGCACACAGTTTTAATCTGCCAGGAAGTTTCATATCAGCGCACACTCCGCTGCAGAGTGAAAATCTCATTCTGGAAACATCCCCCAGGCTGTGGCTAAGCCATGTCTCCGCAATATCCTTTCTTTCAGGAGTGGTAGTTCTGCAAGGTTCGCAGGAGAGCTTCTGTAAAGTTTGGAAGGTAGGAGACGAGGTACTGGCAGAAATAAAGCTGTGAGTACCGGGCGTGAGTCGTGCATCGGTAGCTCAGATGGTAGAGCACTTGCCCGTGAAAGGCAAAGGTCCCGAGTTCGAGTCTCGGTCGGGCACACAGTTTTAATCTGCCAGGAAGTTTCATATCAGCGCACACTCCGCTGCAGAGTGAAAATCTCATTCTGGAAACATCCCCCAGGCTGTGGCTAAGCCATGTCTCCGCAATATCCTTTCTTTCAGGAGTGCTAGTTCTGCAAGGTTCGCAGGAGAGCTTCTGTAAAGTTTGGAAGGTAGGAGACGAGGTACTGGCAGAAATAAATTGTGAGTACCGGGCGTGAGTCGTGCATCGGTAGCTCAGATGGTAGAGCACTTGACCGTGAAAGGCAAAGGTCCCGAGTTCGAGTCTCGGTCGGGCACACAGTTTTAATCTGCCAGGAAGTTTCAAGACTCAGTTTTCTTGTACTTGAGTCGGAATTGTGCCTTTTGTATTTAATTCCGATGCAATTTCTGTGTTTCATCGTAAATAAGAAGGTCAGAGGGCTACAGTAAAGCTGAAGTGAAGCATCGGAATCTATAACTAGCGTCACAGGAATGGTTCAAAACATAGAGAGTAAGATGAGACAGTCTTCTTGTACTTAAGTCGGCATTGAGCCTTTTGTATTTAATTCCGATGCAATTTCTGTGTTTCATCGTCAATATAAGGTCAGAGGGATACAGTAAGCCTGAAGTGAAGCATCGGTGTCTATAACTAGTGTCACAGGAATGGTTCAAAACATAGACAGTAAGAAGAGTCAGTTTTCTTGTACTTAAGTCGTCATTGCGCCTTTTGAATTTAATTCCGATGCAAATTCTGTGTTTCGTCGTCAATAAGAAGGTCCAAGGAATACATTAAACCTGAAGTGAAGCATCGGAATCTATAACTAGTGTCACATGAATAGTTCAAATCATAGACAGTAAGAAGAGTCAGTTTTCTTGTACTTATGTTGGCATTGTCCCATTTATATTTAATTCCGATTCAATTTCTGTGTTTCATCGTCAATAAGATCGTCAGAGGGTACAGTAAAACTGACGTGAAGCATCGGAATCTATAACTAGTGTCACAGGAATGGTTCAAAACATAGACAGTAAGAAGAGTCAGTTTTCTAGTACTTAAGTAGGCATTGTGCCTTTTGTCTCTAATTCCGATGCAATTTCCGTGCTTCATCGTCAATATATGGTCAGAGGGATACACTAAACCTGAAGTGAAGCGGAATCTATAACTAGTGTCACAGGAATGGTTCAAAACACAGACAGTAAGAAGAGTCAGTTTTCTTGTACTTAAGTCGGCATTGTGCCTTTTGTATATAATTCCGATGCAATTTCTGTGTTTCATCGTCAATAAGAAGGTCAGAGGGATACAGTAAACCTGAAGTGAAGCAAGGGAATCTATAACTAGTGTCACAGGAAAGGTTCAAAACTTAGACACCAAGAAGAGTCAGTTTTCTTCTACTTATGTCGGCATTGTGCTTTTTGTATTTAATTCCGATGGAATTTCTGTGTTTCATCGTCAATAAGAAGGTCAGAGGGATACAGTAAACCTGAAGTGAAGCATCGAAATCTATAACTAGTGTCACAGGAATGGTTCAAACATAGACAGTAAGAAGAGTCAGATTTCTTGTACTTAAGTCGACATTGTGCATTTTCTATTTAATTCCGTTTTAATTTCTGTGTTTCATAGTGAATACGAAGGTCAGAGGGATACAGTAAACCTGAGGTGAAGCATCGGAATCTATAACTAGTGTCACAGGAATGGTTCAAAACATAGACAGTAAGAAGAGTCAATTTTCGTTTACTTAAGTCGGCATTGTGCCTTTTCTATTTAATTCCGATGCAATTTCTGCGTTTCATCGTCAATAATAAGGTCAGAGGGATACGGTAAACCTGAAGTGAAGCATCGGAATCTATAACTAGTGTCACAGGAATGGTTCAAACATAGACAGTAACAGGAGTCAGTTTTCTTGTATTTAAGTCGGAATTGTGCCCTGTGTATTTAATTCCGATGAAATTTCTGTGTTTCAGCGTCAATAAGAAGGTCAGAGGGATACAGTAAATCTGAAGTGAAGCGTCGGATTTTATAACTATGTCACATGAATGGTTCAAAACATAGACAGTAAGAAGAGTCAGTTTTCTTGTACTTAAGTCGGATTGTGCCTTTTGTATTTAATTCCGATGCAATCTCTGTGTTTCCTCGACAATAAGAAATACAGAGGGATACAGTAAACCTGAAGTGAAGCATCGGAATCTATAACTAGTTTCACAGGAATGGTTAAATCATAGACAGTAAGAAGAGTCAGTTTTTCCTTGTACTTAAGTCGGCATTGTGCCTTTTGTATTTAATTCCGATGCAATTTCTGTGTTTCATCGCCAATAAGAAGGTCAGGGGGATACAGTAAACCTTAAGTGAAGCATCGGAATCTATAACTAGTGTCACAGGAATGGTTCAAAACATAGAGAGTAAGAAGAGTCAGTTTTCTTGTACTTAAGTCGGCATTTTGCCTTTTGTATTTAATTCCGATGCAATTTCTGTGTTTCATCGTCAATAAGAAGGTCAGAGGGATACAGTAAAACTTAAGTGAAGCATCGGAATCTACAACTAGTGTCACAGGAATGGTTCAAACATAGACAGTAAGAAGAGTCAGATTTCTAGTACTTAAGTCGACATTGTTCCTTTTGTATACAATTCCGTTGCAATTTCTGTGTTTCATAGTGAATACGAAGGTCAGAGGGTTACAGTAAACCTGAGGTGAAGCATCGGAATCTATAACTAGTGTCACAGGAATGGTTCAAAACATAGACAGTAAGAAGAGTCAATTTTCGTGTACTTAAGTCGGCATTGTGCCTTTTCTATTTAATTCCGATGCAATATCTGCGATTCATCGTCAATAAAAAGGTCAGAGGGACACGGTAAACCTGAAGTGAAGCATCGGAATCTATAACTAGTGTCACAGAAATGGTTCAAAACGTAGACAGTAACAAGAGTCAGTTTTCTTGTACTTCAGTCGGAATTGTGACCCTTGTATTTAATTCCGTTGAAATTTCTGTGTTTCATCGTCAATAAGGAGGTCAGAGGGATACAGAAAACCTGAAGTGAAGCATCGGAATTTATAACTATGTCACATGAATGGTTCAAAACATAGACAGTAACAAGACTCAGTTTTCTTGTACTTGAGTCGGAATTGTGCCTTTTGTATTTAATCCCGATGCAATTTCTGTGTTTCATCGTAAATAAGAAGGTCAGAGGGCTACAGTAAAGCTGAAGTGAGGCATCGGAATCTATAACTAGCGTCACAGGAATGGTTCAAAACATAGAGAGTAAGTTGAGACAGTCTTCTTGTACTTAAGTCGGCATTGAGCCTTTTGTATTTAATTCCGATGCAATTTCTGTGTTTCATCGTCAATATAAGGTCAGAGGGATACAGTAAGCCTGAAGTGAAGCATCGGAATCTATAACTAGTGTCACAGGAATGGTTCAAAAACATAGACAGTAAGAAGAGTCAGTTTTCTTGTACTTAAGTCGTCATTGCGCCTTTGAATTTAATTCCGATGCAAATTCTGTGTTTCGTCGTCAATAAGAAGGTCCAAGGGATACATTAAACCTGAAGTGAAGCATCGGAATCTATAACTAGTGTCACATGAATAGTTCAAATCATAGACAGTAAGAAGAGTCAGTTTTCTTGTACTTATGTTGGCATTGTCCCATTTATATTTAATTCCGATTCAATTTCTGTGTTTCATCGTCAATAAGATCGTCAGAGGGTACAGTAAAACTGACGTGAAGCATCGGAATCTATAACTAGTGTCACAGGAATGGTTCAAAACATAGACAGTAAGAAGAGTCAGTTTTCTAGTACTTAAGTAGGCATTGTGCCTTTTGTCTCTAATTCCGATGCAATTTCTGTGCTTCATCGTCAATATATGGTCAGAGGGATACAGTAAACCTGAAGTGAAGCGGAATCTGTAACTAGTGTCACAGGAATGGTTCAAAACATAGACAGTAAGAAGAGTCAGTTTTCTTGTACTTAAGTCGGCATTGTGCCTTTTGTATATAATTCCGATGCAATTTCTGTGTTTCATCGTCAATAAGAAGGTCAGAGGGATACAGTAAACCTGAAGTGAAGCAAGGGAATCTATAACTAGTGTCACAGGAATGGTTCAAAACTTAGACACCAAGAAGAGTCAGTTTTCTTGTACTTAAGTCGTCATTGCGCCTTTGAATTTAATTCCGATGCAAATTCTGTGTTTCGTCGTCAATAAGAAGGTCCAAGGGATACATTAAACCTGAAGTGAAGCATCGGAATCTATAACTAGTGTCACATGAATAGTTCAAATCATAGACACCAAGAAGAGTCAGTTTTCTTCTACTTATGTCGGCATTGTGCTTTTTGTGTTTAATTCCGATGGAATTTCTGTGTTTCATCGTCAATAAGAAGGTCAGAGGGATACAGTAAACCTGAAGTGAAGCATCGAAATCTATAACTAGTGTCACAGGAATGGTTCAAACATAGACAGTAAGAAGAGTCAGATTTCTTGTACTTAAGTCGACATTGTGCCTTTTCTATTTAATTCCGTTTTAATTTCTGTGTTTCATAGTGAATACGAAGGTCAGAGGGATACAGTAAACCTGAGGTGAAGCATCGGAATCTATAACTAGTGTCACAGGAATGGTTCAAAACATAGACAGTAAGAAGAGTCAATTTTCGTGTACTTAAGTCGGCATTGTGCCTTTTCTATTTTATTCCGATGCAATTTCTGCGTTTCATCGTCAATAAAAAGGTCAGAGGGATACGGTAAACCTGAAGTGAAGCATCGGAATCTATAACTAGTGTCACAGGAATGGTTCAAAACATAGACAGTAACAAGAGTCAGTTTTCTTGTACTTAAGTCGGAATTGTGCCCTTTGTATTTAATTCCGTTGAAATTTCTGTGTTTCAGCGTCAATAAGAAGGTCAGAGGGATACAGTAAACCTGAAGTGAAGCATCGGAATCCATTACCTAGTGTCACAGGAATGGTTCAAAACATAGACAGTAAGAAGAGTCAGTTTTCTTGTACATAAGTCGGATTGTGCCATTTGTATTTAATTCCGATGCAATCTCTGTGTTTCCTCGACAATAAGAAGGACAGAGGGATACAGTAAACCTGAAGTGAAGCATCGGAATCTATAACTAATTTCACAGGAATGGTTAAATCATAGACAGTAAGAAGAGTCAGTTTTTCCTTGTACTTAAGTCGGCATTGTGCCTTTTGTATTTAATTCCGATGCAATTTCTGTGTTTCATCGCCAATAAGAAGGTCAGGGGGATACAGTAAATATTAAGTGAAGCATCGGAATCTATAACTAGTGTCACAGGAATGGTTCAAACCGTAGACAGTAACAAGAGTCAGTATTCTTGTACTTAAGTCGGAATTGTGCTTTTTGTATTTAATTCCGATGCAATTTCTGAGTTTCATCGTCAATAAGGAGGTCGGAGGGATACAGTAAACCTAAAGTGAAGCATCGGAATCTATAGCTAGTGTCACAGGAATGGTTCAGAACATAGACAGTAAGAAGTGTCAGTCTTCTTTTACTTAAGTCGGCATTGTGCCTTTTGTATTAAATTCCGATGCAATTTCTATGTTTCATCTTCAATAAGAAGGTCCGAGGGATACAGTAAACCTGAAGTGAAGCATCCGAAACTATAACTAGTGTCACAGGAGTGATTCAAAACATAGACAGTAAGAAGAGTCAGTTTTCTTGTACTTAAGTCGGCATTGTGCCTTTTGTATTTAATTCCGATGCAATTTCTGTGTTTCATCGCCAATAAGAAGGTCAGGGGGATACAGTAAACCTTAAGTGAAGCATCGGAATCTATAACTAGTGTCACAAGAATGGTTCAAAACATAGAGAGTAAGAAGATCCAGTTTTCTTGTACTTAAGTCGGCATTTTGCCTTTTGTATACAATTCCGTTGCAATTTCTGTGTTTCATAGTGAATACGAAGGTCAGAGGGTTACAGTAATCCTGAGGTGAAGCATCGGAATCTATAACTAGTGTCACAGGAATGGTTCAAAACATAGACAGTAAGAAGAGTCAATTTTCGTGTACTTAAGTCGGCATTGTGCCTTTTCTATTTAATTCCGATGCAATATCTGCGTTTCATCGTCAATAAAAAGGTCAGAGGGATACGGTAAACCTGAAATGAAGCATCGGAATCTATAACTAGTGTCACAGAAATGGTTCAAAACATAGACAGTAACAAGAGTCAGTTTTCTTGTACTTAAGTCGGAATTGTGCCCCTTGTATTTAATTCCGTTGAAATTTCTGTGTTTCATCGTCAATAAGAAGGTCAGAGGGATACAGAAAACCTGAAGTGAAGCATCGGAATTTATAACTATGTCACATGAATGGTTCAAAACATAGACAGTAACATGACTCAGTTTTCTTGTACTTGAGTCGGATTTGTGCCTTTTGTATTTAATTCCGATGCAATTTCTGTGTTTGATCGTAAATAAGAAGGTCAGAGGGCTACAGTAAAGCTGAAGTGAAGCATCGGAATCTATAACTAGCGTCACAGGAATGGTTCAAAACATAGAGAGTAAGTTGAGACAGTCTTCTTGTACTTAAGTCGGCATTGAGCCTTTTGTATTTAATTCCGATGCAATTTCTGTGTTTCATCGTCAATATAAGGTCAGAGGGATACAGTAAGCCTGAAGTGAAGCATCGGAATCTATAACTAGTGTCACAGGACTGGTTCAAAACATAGACAGTAAGAAGAGTCAGTTTTCTTGTACTTAAGTCGTCATTGCGCCTTTTGAATTTAATTCCGATGCAAATTCTGTGTTTCGTCGTCAATAAGAAGGTCCAAGGGATACATTAAACCTGAAGTGAAGCATCGGAATCTATAACTAGTGTCACATGAATAGTTCAAATCATAGACAGTAAGAAGAGTCAGTTTTCTTGTACTTATGTTGGCATTGTCCCATTTATATTTAATTCCGATTCAATTTCTGTGTTTCATCGTCAATAAGATCGTCAGAGGGTACAGTAAAACTGACGTGAAGCATCGGAATCTATAACTAGTGTCACAGGAATGGTTCAAAACATAGACAGTAAGAAGAGTCAGTTTTCTAGTACTTAAGTAGGCATTGTGCCTTTTGTCTCTAATTCCGATGCAATTTCTGTGCTTCATCGTCAATATATGGTCAGAGGGATACAGTAAACCTGAAGTGAAGCGGAATCTGTAACTAGTGTCACAGGAATGGTTCAAAACATAGACAGTAAGAAGAGTCAGTTTTCTTGTACTTAAGTTGGCATTGTGCCTTTTGTATATAATTCCGATGCAATTTCTGTGTTTCATCGTGAATAAGAAGGTCAGAGGGATACAGTAAACCTGAAGTGAAGCAAGGGAATCTATAACTAGTGTCACAGGAAAGGTTCAAAACTTAGACACCAAGAAGAGTCAGTTTTCTTCTACTTATGTCGGCATTGTGCTTTTTGTGTTTAATTCCGATGGAATTTCTGTGTTTCATCGTCAATAAGAAGGTCAGAGGGATACAGTAAACCTGAAGTGAAGCATCGATATCTATAACTAGTGTCACAGGAATGGTTCAAACATAGACAGTAAGAAGAGTCAGATTTCTTGTACTTAAGTCGACATTGTGCCTTTTCTATTTAATTCCGTTTTAATTTCTGTGTTTCATAGTGAATACGAAGGTCAGAGGGATACAGTAAACCTGAGGTGAAGCATCGGAATCTATAACTAGTGTCACAGGAATGGTTCAAAACATAGACAGTAAGAAGACTCAATTTTCGTGTACTTAAGTCGGCATTGTGCCTTTTCTATTTAATTCCGATGCAATTTCTGCGTTTCATCGTCAATAAAAAGGTCAGAGGGATATGGTAAACCTGAAGTGAAGCATCGGAATCTATAACTAGTGTCACAGGAATGGTTCAAAACATAGACAGTAACAAGAGTCAGTTTTCTTGTACTTAAGTCGGAATTGTGCCCTTTGTATTTAATTCCGTTGAAATTTCTGTGTTTCAGCGTCAATAAGAAGGTCAGAGGGATACAGTAAACCTGAAGTGAAGCGTCGGATTTTATAACTATGTCACATGAATGGTTCAAAACATAGACAGTAAGAAGAGTCAGTTTTCTTGTACTTCAGTCAGATTGTGCCTTTTGTATTTAATTCCGATGCAATCTCTGTGTTTCCTCGACAATAAGAAGGACAGAGGGATACAGTAAACTTGAAGTGAAGCATCGGAATCTATAACTAGTTTCACAGGAATGGTTAAATCATAGACAGTAAGAAGAGTCAGTTTTTCCTTGTACTTAAGTCGGCATTGTGCCTTTTGTATTTAATTCCGATGCAATTTCTGTGTTTCATCGCCAATAAGAAGGTCAGGGGGATACAGTAAACCTTAAGTGAAGCATCGGAATCTATAACTAGTGTCACAGGAATGGTTCAAAACGTAGACAGAAACAAGAGTCAGTTTTCTTGTACTTAAGTCGGAATTGTGCCTTTTGTATTTAATTCCGATGCATATTCTGAGTTTCATCGTCAATAAGGAGGTCGGAGGGATACAGTAAACCTAAAGTGGAGCATCGGAATCTATAACTAGTGTCACAGGAATGGTTCAGAACATAGACAGTAAGAAGAGTCAGTCTTCTTTTACTTAAGTCGGCATTGTGCCTTTTGTATCAAATTCCGATGCAATTTCTATGTTTCATCTTCAATAAGAAGGTCCGAGGGATACAGTAAACCTGAAGTGAAGCATCCGAAACTATAACTAGTGTCACAGGAGTGATTCAAAACATAGACAGTAAGAAGAGGCAGTTTTCTTGTACTTAAGTCGGCATTGTGCCTTTTGTATTTAATTCCGATGCAATTTCTGTGTTTCATCGCCAATTAGAAGGTCAGGGGGATACAGTAAATCTTAAGTGAAGCATCGGAATCTATAACTAGTGTCACAGGAATGGTTCAAAACATAGACAGTAAGAAGAGTCAGTTTTCTTGTACTTAAGTCGGCATTTTGCCTTTTGTATTTAATTCCGATGCAATTTCTGTGTTTCATCGTCAAAAAGAAGGTCAGAGGGATACAGTAAAACTTAAGTGAAGCATCGGAATCTATAACTAGTGTCACAGGAATGGTTCAAAACATAGACAGTAAGAAGAGTCAGTTTTCTTGTACTTAAGTCGGCATTGTGCCTTTTGTATTTAATTCCGATGCAAAATCTGTGTTCCATCGTCTATAAGAAGGTCAGAGGGATACTATAAACCTGAAGTGAAGCATCGGAATCTATAAATAGTGTCACAGGAATGGTTCAAAACATAGACAGTAAGAAGAGTCAGTTTTCTTATACTGAAGTCGGCATTGTATCTTTTGTATTTAATTCCGATGCAATTACTGTGTTTCGCCGCCAATAAGAAGTTCAGAGGGAGACAGTGAACCTGAAGTCGAGCATCCGAATCCATAACTAGTGTGACAGGAATGCTTCAAAACATAGACAGTACGAAGAGCCAGACTTCTTGTACTTGAGTCGGCATTGTGCCTTTTGTATTTAATTCCGATGCAATTTCTGAGTTTCATCGTAAACAAGAAGGTCAGAGGGCTACAGTAAAGCTGAAGTGAAGCATCGGAATCTATAACTAGCGTCACAGGAATGGTTCAAAACATAGAGAGTAAGATGAGACAGTCTTCTTGTACTTAAGTCGGCATTGAGCCTTTTGTATTTAATTCCGATGTAATTTCTGTCTTTCATCGTCAATATAAGGTCAGAGGGATACAGTAAACCTGAAGTGAAGCATCGGAATCTATAACTAGTGTCACAGGAATGGTTCAACACATAGACAGTAAGAAGAGTCAGTTTTCTTGTACTTATGTTGGCGTTGTCCCATTTATATTTAATTCCGATTCAATATCTGTGTTTCATCGTCAATAAGATCGTCAGAGGGTACAGTAAACCTGACGTGAAGCATCGGAATCTATAACTAGTGTCACAGGAATGGTTCAAAACATAGACAGTAAGAAGAGTCAGTTTTCTGGTACTTAAGTAGGCATTGTGCCGTTTGCATCTAATTCCGATGCAATTTCTGTGTTTCATCGTCAATATAAGGTCAGAGGGATACAGTAAACCTGAAGTGAAGCATCGGATTCTATAACTAGTGTCACAGGAATGGTTCAAAACATATACAGTAAGAAGAGTCAGTTTTCTTGTACTTAAGTCGGCTTTGTGCCTTTTGTATATAATTCCGATGCAATTTCTGTGTTTCCTCGTCAATAAGAAGGACAGATGGTTACAGTAAACCTGAAGTGAAGCATCGGAATCTATAACTAGTGTCACAGGAATGGTTCAAAACATAGACACCAAGAAGAGTCAGTTTTCTTGTACTTATGTCGGCATTGTGCTTTTTGTATTTAATTCCGATGCAATTTCTGTGTTTCATCGTCAATAAGAAGGTTAGAGGGATACAGTAAACCTAAAGTGAAGCATCGAAATGTATAACTAGTGTCACAGGAATTTTTCGAACATAGACAGTAACAAGAGTCAGTTTTCTTGTACTTTAGTCTGAATTGTGACCTTTGTATTTAATTCCGTTGAAATTTCTGTGTTTCATCGTCAATAAGAAGGTCAGAGGGATACAGAAAACCTGAAGTGAATCATCGGAATTTATAACTATGTCACATGAATGGTTCAAAACATAGACAGTAACAAGAGTCAGTTTTCTTGTACTTGAGTCGGAATTGTGTCTTTTGTATTTAATTCCGATGCAATTTCTGTGTTTCATCGTAAATAAGAAGGTCAGAGGGCCACAGTAAAGCTGAAGTGAAGCATCGGAAACTTTAACTAGCGTCACAGGAATAGTTCAAAACATAGAGAGTAAGAAGAGTCAGTTTTCTTGTACTTAAGTCTTCATTGTGCCTTTTGTATATAATTCCGATGCAATTTCTGTGTTTCATCGTCAATAAGAAGGTCAGAGGGAACAGTGAACACATAGTGAAGCATCAGCATCTAAAACTAGTGTCACAGGAATGGTTCAAAACATAGACAGTAAGAAGAGTCAGTTTTCTTGTACTTAAGTCGGCATTGTGCCTTTTGAATTTAATTCCGATGCAATATCTGTGTTTCGTCGTCAATAAGAAGGTCCAAGGGATACATTAAACCTGAAGTGAAGCATCGGAATCTATAACTAGTGTCACATGAATAGTTCAAATCATAGACAGTAAGGAGAGTCAGTTTTCTTGTACTTATGTTGGCATTGTCCCATTTACATTTAATTCCGATTCAATTTCTGTGTTTCATCGTCAATAAGATCGTCAGAGGGTACAGTAAAACTGACGTGAAGCATCGGAATCTATAACTATGTCACAGGAATGGTTCAAAACACAGACCGTAAGAAGAGTCAGTTTTCTAGTACTTAAGTAGGCATTGTGCCTTTTGTATCTAATTCCGATGCAATTTCTGTGTTTCATCGTCAATATAAGGTCAGAGGTATACAGTAAACCTGAAGTGAAGCATCGGAATCTATAACTAGTGTCACAGGAATGGTTCAAAACATAGACAGTAAGAAGAGTCAGTTTTCTTGTACTTAAGTCAACATTGTGCCTTTTGTATATAATTCCGATGCAATTTCTGTGTTTCATCGTCAATAAGAAGGTCACAGGAATACAGTAAACCTGAAGTGAAGCATGGGAATCTATAACTAGTGTCACAGGAATGGTTCAAAACTTAGGCACCAAGAAGAGTCAGTTTTCTTGTACTTATGTCGGCATAGTGCTTTTTGTATTTAATTCCGATGCAATTTCTGTGTTTCATCGTCAATAAGAAGGTCAGGGGGATACAGTAAACCTGAAGTGAAGCATCGGAATCTATAACTAGTGTCACAGGAATGGTTCAAAGCATAGACAGTAAGAAGAGTCAGTTTTCTTGTACTTAAGTCGTCATTGTGCCTTTTGTATTTAATTCCGATGCAATTTCTGAGTTTCATCGTCAGTAAGGAGGTCGGAGGGATACAGTAAACCTAAAGTGAAGAATCGGAATCTATAACTAGTGTCACAGGAATGGTTCAGAACATAGACAGTAAGAAGAGTCAGTCTTCTTGTACTTGAGTCGGAATTGTGCCTTTTGTATTTAATTCCGATGCAATTTCTGTGTTTCATCTACAATAAGGAGGTCAGAGGGATACAGTAAACTTGAAGTGAAGCATCGGAATCTATAACTAGTGTCACAGGAATGGTTCAAAACATAGACAGTAAGAAGAGCCAGTCTTCTTGTACTTGAGTCGGAATTATGCCTTTTGTATTTAATTCCGATGCAATTTCTGTGTTTCATCGTAAATAAGAAGGTCAGAGGGCTACAGTAAAGCTGAGTGAAGCATCGGAATCTATAACTAGCGTCACAGGAATGGTTCAAAACATAGAGAGTAAGATGAGACAGTCTTCTTGTACTTAAGTCGGCATTGAGCCTTTTGTATTTAATTCCGATACAATTTCTGTGTTTCATCGTCAATATAAGGTCAGACGGATACAGTAAACCTGAAGTGAAGCATCGGAATCTATAACTAGTGTCACAGGAATGGTTCAAAACATAGACAGTAAGAAGAGTCAGTTTTCTTGTACTTAAGTCGGCATTGTGCCTTTTCAATTTAATTCCGATGCAAATTCTGTGTTTCGTCGTCAATAAGAAGGTCCAAGGGATACATTAAACCTGAAGTGAAGCATCGGAATCTATAACTAGTGTCACATGAATGGTTCAAATCATAGACAGTAAGAAGAGTCAGTTTTCTTGTACGTATGTTGGCATTGTCCCATTTATATTTAATTCCGATTCAATTTCTGTGTTTCATCGTCAATAAGATCGTCAGAGGGTACAGTAAACCTGAAGTGAAGCATCGGAAACTATAACTAGTGTCACAGGAATGGTTCAAAACTTAGACACCAAGAAGAGTCAGTTTTCTTGTACTTATGTCGGTATTGTGCTTTTTGTATTTAATTCCGATGCAATTTCTGTGTTTCATCGTCAATAAGAAGGTCAGAGGGATACAGTAAACCTGAAGTGAAGCATCGAAATCTATAACTAGTGTCACAGGAATGGTTCAAACATAGACAGTAAGAAGAGTCAGATTTCTTGTACTTAAGTCGACATTGTGCCTTTTGTATTTAATTCCGTTGCAATTTCTGTGTTTGATAGTGAATACGAAGGTAAGAGGGATACAGTAAACCTGAGGTGAAGCATCGGAATCTATAACTAGTGTCACAGGAATGGTTCAAAACATAGACAGTAAGAAGAGTCAGTTTTCTTGTACTTAAGTCTTCATTGTGCCTTTTGTATATAATTCCGATGCAATTTCTGTGTTTCATCGTCAATAAGAAGGTCAGAGGGATACAGTAAACCTGAAGTGAAGCATGGGAATCTATAAGTAGTGTCACAGGAATGGTTCAAAACTTAGACACCAAGAAGAGTCAGTTTTCTTGTACTTATGTCGGCATTGTGCTTTTTGTATTTAATTCCGATGCAATTTCTGTGTTTCATCGTCAATAAGAAGGTCAGGGGGATACAGTAAACCTGAAGTGAAGCATCGGAATCTATAACGAGTTTCACAGGAATGGTTAAAACATAGACAGTAAGAAGCGTCCGTTTTCCCTTGTACTTAAGTCGGCATTGTGCCTTTTGTATTTCATTCCGATGCTATTTCTGTGTTTCATCGTCAATATGAAGGTCAGAGGGATACAGTAAACCGGAAGTGAAGCATCGGAATCTATAACTAGTATCACAGGAATGGTTCAAAACATAGACAGTAAGAAGAGTCAGTTTTCTTGTACTTAAGTGGGCATTGAGTCTTTTGTATTTAATTCCGATGAAATTTCTGCGTTTCATCGTCAATAAGAAGGTCAGAGGGATACAGAAAACCTGAGGTGCAGCATCGGAATCTATAACTACTGTCACAGGAATGGTTCAAAACATAGACAGTAAGAAGAGTCAGTTTACTTGTACTTAAGACGACATTGTGCCTTTTGTATTTAATTCCGAAGCATTTTCTGTGTTTCATCGTCAATAAGAAGGTCAGAGGTATACAGTAAACCTGAAGTGAAGCATCGGAATCTATAACTAGTGTCACAGGAATGGTTCAAAACATAGACAGTAAGAAGAGTCAGTTTTCTTGTACTTAAGTCAACATTGTGCCTTTTGTATATAATTCCGATGCAATTTCTGTGTTTCATCGTCAATAAGAAGGTCACAGGAATACAGTAAACCTGAAGTGAAGCATGGGAATCTATAACTAGTGTCACAGGAATGGTTCAAAACTTAGGCACCAAGAAGAGTCAGTTTTCTTGTACTTATGTCGGCATAGTGCTTTTTGTATTTAATTCCGATGCAATTTCTGTGTTTCATCGTCAATAAGAAGGTCAGGGGGATACAGTAAACCTGAAGTGAAGCATCGGAATCTATAACTAGTGTCACAGGAATGGTTCAAAGCATAGACAGTAAGAAGAGTCAGTTTTCTTGTACTTAAGTCGTCATTGTGCCTTTTGTATTTAATTCCGATGCAATTTCTGAGTTTCATCGTCAGTAAGGAGGTCGGAGGGATACAGTAAACCTAAAGTGAAGAATCGGAATCTATAACTAGTGTCACAGGAATGGTTCAGAACATAGACAGTAAGAAGAGTCAGTCTTCTTGTACTTGAGTCGGAATTGTGCCTTTTGTATTTAATTCCGATGCAATTTCTGTGTTTCATCTACAATAAGGAGGTCAGAGGGATACAGTAAACTTGAAGTGAAGCATCGGAATCTATAACTAGTGTCACAGGAATGGTTCAAAACATAGACAGTAAGAAGAGCCAGTCTTCTTGTACTTGAGTCGGAATTATGCCTTTTGTATTTAATTCCGATGCAATTTCTGTGTTTCATCGTAAATAAGAAGGTCAGAGGGCTACAGTAAAGCTGAGTGAAGCATCGGAATCTATAACTAGCGTCACAGGAATGGTTCAAAACATAGAGAGTAAGATGAGACAGTCTTCTTGTACTTAAGTCGGCATTGAGCCTTTTGTATTTAATTCCGATACAATTTCTGTGTTTCATCGTCAATATAAGGTCAGAGGGATACAGTAAACCTGAAGTGAAGCATCGGAATCTATAACTAGTGTCACAGGAATGGTTCAAAACATAGACAGTAAGAAGAGTCAGTTTTCTTGTACTTAAGTCGGCATTGTGCCTTTTCAATTTAATTCCGATGCAAATTCTGTGTTTCGTCGTCAATAAGAAGGTCCAAGGGATACATTAAACCTGAAGTGAAGCATCGGAATCTATAACTAGTGTCACATGAATGGTTCAAATCATAGACAGTAAGAAGAGTCAGTTTTCTTGTACGTATGTTGGCATTGTCCCATTTATATTTAATTCCGATTCAATTTCTGTGTTTCATCGTCAATAAGATCGTCAGAGGGTACAGTAAAAATGAAGTGAAGCATCGGAAACTATAACTAGTGTCACAGGAATGGTTCAAAACTTAGACACCAAGAAGAGTCAGTTTTCTTGTACTTATGTCGGTATTGTGCTTTTTCTATTTAATTCCGATGCAATTTCTGTGTTTCATCGTCAATAAGAAGGTCAGAGGGATACAGTAAACCTGAAGTGAAGCATCGAAATCTATAACTAGTGTCACAGGAATGGTTCAAACATAGACAGTAAGAAGAGTCAGATTTCTTGTACTTAAGTCGACATTGTGCCTTTTGTATTTAATTCCGTTGCAATTTCTGTGTTTGATAGTGAATACGAAGGTAAGAGGGATACAGTAAACCTGAGGTGAAGCATCGGAATCTATAACTAGTGTCACAGGAATGGTTCAAAACATAGACAGTAAGAAGAGTCAGTTTTCTTGTACTTAAGTCTTCATTGTGCCTTTTGTATATAATTCCGATGCAATTTCTGTGTTTCATCGTCAATAAGAAGGTCAGAGGGATACAGTAAACCTGAAGTGAAGCATGGGAATCTATAAGTAGTGTCACAGGAATGGTTCAAAACTTAGACACCAAGAAGAGTCAGTTTTCTTGTACTTATGTCGGCATTGTGCTTTTTGTATTTAATTCCGATGCAATTTCTGTGTTTCATCGTCAATAAGAAGGTCAGGGGGATACAGTAAACCTGAAGTGAAGCATCGGAATCTATAACGAGTTTCACAGGAATGGTTAAAACATAGACAGTAAGAAGCGTCCGTTTTCCCTTGTACTTAAGTCGGCATTGTGCCTTTTGTATTTCATTCCGATGCTATTTCTGTGTTTCATCGTCAATATGAAGGTCAGAGGGATACAGTAAACCGGAAGTGAAGCATCGGAATCTATAACTAGTATCACAGGAATGGTTCAAAACATAGACAGTAAGAAGAGTCAGTTTTCTTGTACTTAAGTGGGCATTGAGTCTTTTGTATTTAATTCCGATGAAATTTCTGCGTTTCATCGTCAATAAGAAGGTCAGAGGGATACAGAAAACCTGAGGTGCAGCATCGGAATCTATAACTACTGTCACAGGAATGGTTCAAAACATAGACAGTAAGAAGAGTCAGTTTACTTGTACTTAAGACGACATTGTGCCTTTTGTATTTAATTCCGAAGCATTTTCTGTGTTTCATCGTCAATAAGAAGGTCAGAGGGGTACAGTAAACCTTAAGTGAAGCATCGGAATCTATAACTAGTGTCACAGGAATGGTTCAAAACATAGACAGTAAATAGAGTCAGTTTTCTTGTACTTAAGTCGGCATTGTTCCTTTTGTATTTAAATGCGATGCAATATCTGTGTTCCATCGTCTATAAGAAGGTCAGAGGGATACTATAAACCTGAAGTGAAGCATCGGAATCTATAACTAGTGTCACAGGAATGGTTCAAAACATAGACAGTAAGAAGAGTCAATTTTCGTGTACTTAAGTCGGCATTGTGCCTTTTCTATTTAATTCCGATGCAATTTCTGCGTTTCATCGTCAATAAAAAGGTCAGAGGGATACGGTAAACCTGAAGTGAAGCATCGGAGTCTATAACTAGTGTCA
Organism: Schistocerca americana; assembly: GCF_021461395.2. Lineage (NCBI taxonomy): Eukaryota > Metazoa > Arthropoda > Insecta > Orthoptera > Acrididae > Schistocerca > Schistocerca americana. The sequence goes on from NW_025725928.1 coordinate 1,522,770, forward strand.
CAGGAATGGTTCAAAACATAGACAGTAACAAGAGTCAGTTTTCTTGTACTTAAGTCGGAATTGTGCCCTTTGTATTTAATTCCGTTGAAATTTCTGCGTTTCATCGTCAATAAGAAGGTCAGAGGGATACAGTAAACCTGAAGTGAAGCATCGGAATTTATAACTATGTCACATGAATGGTTCAAAACATAGACAGTAAGAAGAGTCAGTTTTCTTGTACTTAAGTCGGCTTTGTGCATGTTGTATTTAATTCCGATGCAATCTCTGTGTCTCCTCGTCAATAAGAAGGACAGAGGGATACAGTAAACCCGAAGTGAAGCATCGGAATCTATAACAAGTTTCACAGGAATGGTTAAAACATAGACAGTAAGAAGCGTCAGTTTTCCCTTGTACTTAAGTCGGCATTGTGCCTTTTGTATTTCATTCCGATGCAATTTCTGTGTTTCATCGTCAATATGAAGGTCAGAGGGATACAGTAAACCGGAAGTGAAGCATCGGAATCTATAACTAGTATCACAGGAATGGTTCAAAACATAGACAGTAAGAAGAGTCAGTTTTCTTGTACTTAAGTGGGCATTGAGTCTTTTGTATTTAATTCCGATGAAATTTCTGCGTTTCATCGTCAGTAAGAAGGACAGAGGGATACAGAAAACCTGAGGTGCAGCATCGGAATCTATAACTACTGTCACAGGAATGGTTCAAAACATAGACAGTAAGAAGAGTCAGTTTACTTGTACTTAAGACGACATTGTGCCTTTTGTATTTAATTCCGAATCATTTTCTGTGTTTCATCGTCAATAAGAAGGTCAGAGGGGTACAGTAAACCTTAAGTGAAGCATCGGAATCTACAACTAGTGTCACAGGAATGGTTCAAAACATAGACAGTAAATAGAGTCAGTTTTCTTGTACTTAAGTCGTCATTGTGGCTTTTGTATTTAAATCCGATGCAATATCTGTGTTCCATCGTCTATAAGAAGGTCAGAGGGATACTATAAACCTGAAGTGAAGCATCGGAATCTATAACTAGTGTCACATGAATGGTTCAAATCATAGACAGTAAGAAGAGTCAGTTTTCTTGTACTTATGTTGGCATTGTCCCATTTATATTTAATTCCGATTCAATTTCTTTGTTTCACCGTCAATAAGATCGTCAGAGGGTACAGTAAACCTGACGTGAAGCATCGGAATCTGTAACTAGTGTCACAGGAATGGTTCAAAACATAGACAGTAAGAAGAGTCAGTTTTCTAGTACTTAAGTCGGCATTGTGCCTTTTGTATATAATTCCGATGCAATTTCTGTGTTTCATCGTCAATAAGAAGGTCAGAGGGATACAGTAAACCTGAAGTGAAGCATCGGAATCTATAACTAGTGTCACAGGAATGGTTCAAAACTTAGACACCAAGAAGAGTCAGTTTTCTTGTACTTATGTCGGCATTGTGCTTTTTGTATTTAATTCCGATGCAATTTCTGTGTTTCATCGTCAATAAGAAGGTCAGAGGGATACAGTAAACCTGAAGTGAAGCATCGAAATCCATAACTAGTGTCACAGGAATGGTTCAAACATAGACAGTAAGAAGAGTCAGATTTCTTGTACTTAAGTCGACATTGTGCCTTTTCTATTTAATTCCGTTGCAATTTCTGTGTTTGATAGTGAATACGAAGGTCAGAGGGATACAGTAAACCTGAGGTGAAGCATCGGAATCCATAACTAGTGTCACAGGAATGGTTCAAAACGTAGACAGTAAGAAGAGTCAATTTTCGTGTACTTAAGTCTTCATTGTGGGTTTTCTATTTAATTCCGATGCAATTTCTGCGTTTCATCGTCAATAAAAAGGTCAGAGGGATACAGTAAACCTGAAGTAAAGCATCGGAATCTATAACTAGTGTCACTGGAATGGTTCAAAACATAGACAGTAACAAGAGTCAGTTTTCTTGTACTTAAGTCGGAATTGTGCCCTTTGTATTTAATTCCGTTGAAATTTCTGTGTTTCATCGTCAATAAGAAGGTCAGAGGGATACAGAAAACCTGAAGTGAAGCATCGGAATTTATAACTATGTCACATGAATGGTTCAAAACATAGACAATAAGAAGAGTCAGTTTCTTTGTACTTAAGTCGGCATTGTGCCTTTTGTATTTAATTCCGATGCAATCTCTGTGTTTCCTCGTCAATAAGATGGACAGAGGGATACAGTAAACCTGACGTGAAGAATCGGAATCTATAACTAGTGTCACAGGAATGGTTCAAAACATAGACAGTAAGAAGAGTCAGTTTTCTTGTACTTAAGTGGGCATTGTGTCTTTTGTATTTAATTCCGATGAAATTTCTGCGTTTCATCGTCAATAAGAAGGTCAGAGGGATACAGAAAACCTGAGGTGAAGCATCGGAATCTATAACTAGTGTCACAGGAATGGTTCAAAACACAGACAGTAAGAAGAGTCAGTTTTCTTGTACTTAAGACGGCATTGTGCCGTTTGTATTTAATTCCGATGCAATTTCTGTGTTTCGTCGTCAATAATAAGGTCCAAGGGATACAGTAAACCTGAAGTGAAGCATCGGAATCTAAAACCGGTGTCACAGGAAAGGTTCATAAGATAGACAGTAAGAAGAGCCAGTCTTCTTGTATTTCTGTCGGCAATGTGCCTTTAGTATTTAATTCCGATGCAATTTCTGTGTTTCATCGTCAACAAGAAGGTCAGAGGGATACAGTAAACCTGAAGTGAAGCATCGGAATCTATAACTAGTGTCACAGGAATGGTTCAAAACTTAGACAGTAAGAAGAGTCAGTTTTCTTGTACTTAAGTCGGCATTGTGCCTTTTGTATTTAATTCCGATGCAATATCTGTGTTTCATCGTCAATAACAAGGTCAGAGGGATACAATAAACCTGATGTGAAGCATCGGAATCTATAACTAGAGGCACAGTAATGGTTCAAAACATAGACAGTAAGAAGAGTCAGTTATCTTGTACTTATGTAGGCATTGTGCCTTTTGTATTTAATTCCGATGCAACTTCTGTGTTTCATCGTCAATAATAAGGTCAGAGGGATACAGTACACCTAAAGTGAAGCATCAGAATCTATAACTAGTGTCACCGAAATGGTTCAAAACATAGACAGTAAGAAGAGCCAGTTTTCTTGTACTTAAGTAGGCATTGTGCTTTTTGTATATAATTACGAAGCAATTTCTGTGTTTCATCGTCAATAAGAAGGTCAGACTGATACAGTAAACATGAAGTGAAGCATCGGAATCTATAACTAGTGTCACAGGAATGGTTCAAAACATAGACAGTAAGAAGAGTCAGTCTTCTTGTACTTAAGTCGGTATTGTGCCTTTTGTATTAATTTCCGATGCAATTTCTATGTTTCATCTTCAATAAGAAGGTCCGAGGGATACAGTAAACCTGAAGTGAAGCATCGGAAACTATAACTAGTGTCACAGGAGTGGTTCAAAATATAGACAGTAAGAAGAGTCAGTTTTCTTGTACTTAAGTCGGCATTGTGCCTTTTGTATTTAATTCCGATGCAATTTCTGTGTTTCATCGTCAATAAAAGGTCAGAGGGATACAGTAAACCTGAAGTGAAGCATCGGAATCTATAACTAGTGTCACTGGAATGGTTCAAAACATAGACAGTAAGAAGAGTCAGTTTTCTTGTACTTAAGTCTTCATTGTGCCTTTTGTATATAATTCCGATGCAATTTCTGTGTTTCATCGTCAATAAGATGGTCAGAGGGATACAGTAAACCTGAGGTGAAGCATCGGAATCTATAACTAGTGTCACAGGAATGGTTCAAACATAGACAGTAAGAAGAGTCAATTTTCGTGTACTTAAGTCGGCATTGTGCTTTTTCTATTTGATTCCGATGCAATTTCTGCGTTTCATCGGCATTAAAAAGGTCAGAGGGATACGGTAAACCTGAAGTGAAGCATCGGAATCTATAACTAGTGTCACAGGAATGGTTCAAAACATAGACAGTAACAAGAGTCAGTTTTCTTGCACTTAAGTCGGAATTGTGCCCTTTGTATTTAATTCCGATGCAATATCTGTGTTTCATCGTCAATAACAAGGTCAGAGGGATACAATAAACCTGATGTGAAGCATCGGAATCTATAACTAGAGGCACAGTAATGGTTCAAAACATAGACAGTAAGAAGAGTCAGTTATCTTGTACTTATGTAGGCATTGTGGCTTTTGTATTTAATTCCGATGCAACTTCTGTGTTTCATCGTCAATAATAAGGTCAGAGGGATACAGTACACCTAAAGTGAAGCATCAGAATCTATAACTAGTGTCACGGAAATGGTTCAAAACATAGACAGTAAGAAGAGCCAGTTTTCTTGTACTTAAGTAGGCATTGTGCTTTTTGTATATAATTACGAAGCAATTTCTGTGTTTCATCGTCAATAAGAAGGTCAGACTGATACAGTAAACGTGAAGTGAAGCATCGGAATCTATAACTAGTGTCACAGGAATGGTTCAAAACATAGACAGTAAGAAGAGTCAGTCTTCTTGTACTTAAGTCGGTATTGTGCCTTTTGTATTAATTTCCGATGCAATTTCTATGTTTCATCTTCAATAAGAAGGTCCGAGGGATACAGTAAACCTGAAGTGAAGCATCGGAAACTATAACTAGTGTCACAGGAGTGGTTCAAAATATAGACAGTAAGAAGAGTCAGTTTTCTTGTACTTAAGTCGGCATTGTGCCTTTTGTATTTAATTCCGATGCAATTTCTGTGTTTCATCGTCAATAAAAGGTCAGAGGGATACAGTAAACCTGAAGTGAAGCATCGGAATCTATAACTAGTGTCACAGGAATGGTTCAAAACATAGACAGTAAGAAGAGTCAGTTTTCTTGTACTTAAGTCTTCATTGTGCCTTTTGTATATAATTCCGATGCAATTTCTGTGTTTCATCGTCAATAAGATGGTCAGAGGGATACAGTAAACCTGAAGTGAAGCATCGGAATTTATAACTATGTCACATGAATGGTTCAAAACATAGACAGTAAGAAGAGTCAGTTTTCTTGTACTTAAGTCGGCATTGTGCCTTTTGTATTTAATTCCGATGCAATCTCTGTGTTTCCTCGTCAATAAGAAGGACAGAGGGATACAGTAAACCTGAAGTGAAGCATCGGAATCTATAACTAGTTTCACAGGAATGGTTAAAACATAGACAGTAAGAAGAGTCAATTTTTCCTTGTACTTAAGTCGGCATTGTGCCTTTTGTATTTAATTCCGATGCTATTTCTGTGTGTCATCGTCAATATGAAGGTCAGAGGGATACAGTAAACCGGAAGTGAAGCATCGGAATCTATAACTAGTATCACAGGAATGGTTCAAAACATAGACAGTAAGAAGAGTCAATTTTCTTGTACTTAAGTGGGCATTGTGTCTTTTGTATTTAATTCCGATGAAATTTCTGCGTTTCATCGTCAATAAGAAGGTCAGAGGGATACAGAAAACCTGAGGTGAAGCATCGGAATATATAACTAGTGTCACAGGAATGGTTCAAAACTTAGACAGTAAGAAGAGTCAGTTTTCTTGTACTTAAGTCGTCATTGTGCCTTTTGTGTTTAATTCCGATGCAATTTCTGAGTTTCATCGTCAATAAGGAGGTCGGAGGGATACAGTAAACCTAAAGTGAAGAATCGGAATCTATAACTCGTGTCACAGGAATGGTTCAGAACATAGACAGTAGGAAGATTCAGTCTTCTTTTACTTAAGTCGGCATTGTGCCTTTTGTATTAAATTCCGATGCAATTTCTATGTTTCATCTACAATAAGAAGGTCCGAGGGATACAGTAAACCTGAAGTGAAGCATCCGAAACTATAACTAGTGTCACAGGAGTGATTCAAAACATAGACAGTAAGAAGAGTCAGTTTTCTTGTACTTAAGTCGGCATTGTGCCTTTTGTATTTAATTCCGATGCAACTTCTGTGTTTCATCGTCAATAATAAGGTCAGAGGGATACAGTACACCTAAAGTGAAGCATCAGAATCTATAACTAGTGTCACCGAAATGGTTCAAAACATAGACAGTAAGAAGAGCCAGTTTTCTTGTACTTAAGTAGGCATTGTGCTTTTTGTATATAATTACGAAGCAATTTCTGTGTTTCATCGTCAGTAAGAAGGTCAGACTGATACAGTAAACGTGAAGTGAAGCATCGGAATCTATAACTAGTGTCACAGGAATGGTTCAAAACATAGACAGTAAGAAGAGTCAGTCTTCTTGTACTTAAGTCGGTATTGTGCCTTTTGTATTAATTTCCGATGCAATTTCTATGTTTCATCTTCAATAAGAAGGTCCGAGGGATACAGTAAACCTGAAGTGAAGCATCGGAAACTATAACTAGTGTCACAGGAGTGGTTCAAAATATAGACAGTAAGAAGAGTCAGTTTTCTTGTACTTAAGTCGGCATTGTGCCTTTTGTATTTAATTCCGATGCAATTTCTGTGTTTCATCGTCAATAAAAGGTCAGAGGGATACAGTAAACCTGAAGTGAAGCATCGGAATCTATAACTAGTGTCACTGGAATGGTTCAAAACATAGACAGTAAGAAGAGTCAGTTTTCTTGTACTTAAGTCTTCATTGTGCCCTTTGTATATAATTCCGATGCAATTTCTGTGTTTCATCGTCAATAAGATGGTCAGAGGGATACAGTAAACCTGAGGTGAAGCATCGGAATCTATAACTAGTGTCACAGGAATGATTCAAACATAGACAGTAAGAAGAGTCAATTTTCGTGTACTTAAGTCGGCATTGTGCTTTTTCTATTTGATTCCGATGCAATTTCTGCGTTTCATCGTCATTAAAAAGGTCAGAGGGATACGGTAAACCTGAAGTGAAGCATCGGAATCTATAACTAGTGTCACAGGAATGGTTCAAAACATAGACAGTAACAAGAGTCAGTTTTCTTGCACTTAAGTCGGAATTGTGCCCTTTGTATTTAATTCCGATGCAATATCTGTGTTTCATCGTCAATAACAAGGTCAGAGGGATACAATAAACCTGATGTGAAGCATCGGAATCTATAACTAGAGGCACAGTAATGGTTCAAAACATAGACAGTAAGAAGAGTCAGTTATCTTGTACTTATGTAGGCATTGTGGCTTTTGTATTTAATTCCGATGCAACTTCTGTGTTTCATCGTCAATAATAAGGTCAGAGGGATACAGTACACTTAAAGTGAAGCATCAGAATCTGTAACTAGTGTCACGGAAATGGTTCAAAACATAGACAGTAAGAAGAGCCAGTTTTCTTGTACTTAAGTAGGCATTGTGCTTTTTGTATATAATTACGAAGCAATTTCTGTGTTTCATCGTCAATAAGAAGGTCAGACTGATACAGTAAACGTGAAGTGAAGCATCGGAATCTATAACTAGTGTCACAGGAATGGTTCAAAACATAGACAGTAAGAAGAGTCAGTCTTCTTGTACTTAAGTCGGTATTGTGCCTTTTGTATTAATTTCCGATGCAATTTCTATGTTTCATCTTCAATAAGAAGGTCCGAGGGATACAGTAAACCTGAAGTGAAGCATCGGAAACTATAACTAGTGTCACAGGAGTGGTTCAAAATATAGACAGTAAGAAGAGTCAGTTTTCTTGTACTTAAGTCGGCATTGTGCCTTTTGTATTTAATTCCGATGCAATTTCTGTGTTTCATCGTCAATAAAAGGTCAGAGGGATACAGTAAACCTGAAGTGAAGCATCGGAATCTATAACTAGTGTCACAGGAATGGTTCAAAACATAGACAGTAAGAAGAGTCAGTTTTCTTGTACTTAAGTCTTCATTGTGCCTTTTGTATATAATTCCGATGCAATTTCTGTGTTTCATCGTCAATAAGATGGTCAGAGGGATACAGTAAACCTGAAGTGAAGCATCGGAATTTATAACTATGTCACATGAATGGTTCAAAACATAGACAGTAAGAAGAGTCAGTTTTCTTGTACTTAAGTCGGCATTGTGCCTTTTGTATTTAATTCCGATGCAATCTCTGTGTTTCCTCGTCAATAAGAAGGACAGAGGGATACAGTAAACCTGAAGTGAAGCATCGGAATCTATAACTAGTTTCACAGGAATGGTTAAAACATAGACAGTAAGAAGAGTCAATTTTTCCTTGTACTTAAGTCGGCATTGTGCCTTTTGTATTTAATTCCGATGCTATTTCTGTGTGTCATCGTCAATATGAAGGTCAGAGGGATACAGTAAACCGGAAGTGAAGCATCGGAATCTATAACTAGTATCACAGGAATGGTTCAAAACATAGACAGTAAGAAGAGTCAATTTTCTTGTACTTAAGTGGGCATTGTGTCTTTTGTATTTAATTCCGATGAAATTTCTGCGTTTCATCGTCAATAAGAAGGTCAGAGGGATACAGAAAACCTGAGGTGAAGCATCGGAATATATAACTAGTGTCACAGGAATTGTTCAAAACTTAGACAGTAAGAAGAGTCAGTTTTCTTGTACTTAAGTCGTCATTGTGCCTTTTGTGTTTAATTCCGATGCAATTTCTGAGTTTCATCGTCAATAAGGAGGTCGGAGGGATACAGTAAACCTAAAGTGAAGAATCGGAATCTATAACTCGTGTCACAGGAATGGTTCAGAACATAGACAGTAGGAAGATTCAGTCTTCTTTTACTTAAGTCGGCATTGTGCCTTTTGTATTAAATTCCGATGCAATTTCTATGTTTCATCTACAATAAGAAGGTCCGAGGGATACAGTAAACCTGAAGTGAAGCATCCGAAACTATAACTAGTGTCACAGGAGTGATTCAAAACATAGACAGTAAGAAGAGTCAGTTTTCTTGTACTTAAGTCGGCATTGTGCCTTTTGTATTTAATTCCGATGCAATTTCTGTGTTTCATCGTCAATAATAAGGTCAGATGGATACAGTAAACCTTAAGTGAAGCATCGGAATCTATAACTAGTGTCACAGTTATGGTTCAAAACACAGACAGTAAGAAGAGTCAGTTTTCTTGTACTTAAGTCTGCATTGTGCCTTTTGTATTTAATTCCGATGCAATTTCTGTGTTTCATCGTCAATAAGAAGGTCAGAGGGATACAGTAAAACTCAAGTGAAGCATCGGAATCTATAACTAGTGTCACAGGAATGGTTCAAAACAGGGACAGTAACAAGAGTCAGTTTTCTTGTACTTAAGTCGGCATTGTGCCTTTTGTATTTAAATCCGATGCAATATCTGTGTTCCGTCGTCTATAAGAATGTCAGAGGGATACTATAAACCTGAAGTGAAGCATCGGAATCTATAACTAGTGTCACAGGAATGGTTCAAAACATAGACAGTAAGAAGAGTCAGTCTTCTTGTACTTGAGTCGGAATTGTGCCTTTTGTATTTAATTCCGATGCAATTTCTGTGTTTCATATACAATAAGGAGGTCAGAGGGATACAGTAAACCTGAAGTGAAGCATCGGAATCTATAACTAGTGTCACAGGAATGGTTCAAAACATAGACAGTAAGAGGAGCCAGTCTTCTTGTACTTGAGTCGGAATTGTGCCTTTTGTATTTAATTCCGATGCAATTTCTGTGTTTCATCGTAAATAAGAAGGTCAGAGGGCTACAGTAAAGCTGAAGTGAAGCATCGGAATCTATAACTAGCGTCACAGGAATGGTTCAAAACATAGAGAGTAAGATGAGACAGTCTTCTTGTACTTAAGTCGGCATTGAGCCTTTTGTATTTAATTCCGATACAATTTCTGTGTTTTATCGTCAATATAAGGTCAGAGGGATACAGTAAACCTGAAGTGAAGCATCGGAATCTACAACTAGTGTAACAGGAATGGTTCAAAACTTAGACAGTAAGAAGAGTCAGTTTTCTTGTACTTAAGTCGGCATTGTGCCTTTTGAATTTAATTCCGATGCAAATTCTGTGTTTCGTCGTAAATAAGAAGGTCCAAGGTATACATTAAACCTGAAGTGAAGCATCGGAATCTATAACTAGTGTCACATGAATGGTTCAAATCATAGACAGTAAGAAGAGTCAGTTTTCTTGTACTTATGTTGGCATTGTCCCATTTATATTTAATTCCGATTCAAGTTCTGTGTTTCATCGTCAATAAGATCGTCAGAGGGTACAGAAAACCTGACGTGAAGCATCGGAATCTATAACTAGTGTCACAGGAATGGTTCAAAACATAGACAGTAAGAAGTGTCAGTTTTCTAGTACTTAAGTAGGCATTGTGCCTTGTGTATCTAATTCCGATGCAATTTCTGTGTTTCATCGTCAATAAGAAGGTCAGAGGGATACAGTAAACCTGAAGCGAAGCATCGGAATCTATAACTAGTGTCACAGGAATGGTTCAAAGCTTAGACACCAAGAAGAGTCAGTTTTCTTGTACTTATGTCGGCATTGTGCTTTTTGTATTTAATTCAGATGCAATTTCTGTGTTTCATTGTCAATAAGATGGTCAGAGGGATACAGTAAACCTGAAGTGAAGCATCGAAATCTATAATTAGTGTCACAGGAATGGTTCAAACATAGACAGTAAGAAGAGTCAGATTTCTTGTACTTAAGTCGACATTGTGCCTTTTGTATTTAATTCCGTTGCAATTTCTGTGTTTGATAGTGAATACGAAGGTCAGAGGGATACAGTAAACCTGAGGTGAAGCATCGGAATCTATAACTAGTGTCACAGGAATGGTTCAAAACATAGATAGTAAGAAGAGTCAATTTTCGTGTACTTAAGTCGGCATTGTGCCTTTTCGTTTTAATTCCGATGCAATTTCTGCGTTTCATCGTCAATAAAAAGGTCAGAGGGATACGGTAAACCTGAAGTGAAGCATCGGAATCTATAACTAGTGTCACAGGAATGGTTCAAAGCATAGACAGTAACAAGAGTCAGTTTCCTTGTACTTAAGTCGGAATTGTGCCCTTTGTATTTAATTCCATTGAAATTTCTGTGTTTCATCGTCAATAAGAAGGTCAGAGGGATACAGAAAACCTGAAGTGAAGCATCGGAATTTATAACTATGTCACATGAATGGTTCAAAACATAGACAGTAAGAAGAGTCAGTTTTCTTGTACTTAAGTCGGCATTGTGCCTTTTGTATTTAATTCCGATGCAATCTCTGTGTTTCCTCGTCAATAAGAAGGACAGAGGGATACAGTAAACCTGAAGTGAAGCATTGGAATCTATAACTAGTTTCACAGGAATGGTTAAAACATAGACAGTAAGAAGAGTCAGTTATTCCTTGTACTTAAGTCGGCATTGTGCCTTTTGTATTTAATTCCGATGCAATTTCTGTGATTCATCGTCAATAAGAAGGTCAGAGGGATACAGTAAACCGGAAGTGAAGCATCGGAATCTATAACTAGTGTCACAGGAATGGTTCAAATCATAGACAGTAAGAAGAGTCAGTTTTCTTGTACTTAAGTGGGCATTGTGTCTTTTGTATTTAATTCCGATGAAATTTCTGCGTTTCATCGTCAATAAGAAGGTCAGAGGGATACAGAAAACCTGAGGTGAAGCATCGGAATCTATAACTAGTGTCACAGGAATGGTTCAAAACTTAGACAGTAAGAAGAGTCAGTTTTCTTGTACTTAAGTCGTCATTGTGCCTTTTGTGTTTAATTCCGATGCGATTTCTGAGTTTCATCGTCAATAAGGAGGTCGGAGGGATACAGTAAACCTAAAGTGAAGAATCGGAATCTATAACTAGTGTCACAGGAATGGTTCAGAACATAGACAGTAAGAAGAGTCAGTCTTCTTTTACTTAAGTCGGCATTGTGCCTTTTGTATTAAATTCCGATGCAATTTCTATGTTTCATCTTCAATAAGAAGGTCCGAGGGATACAGTAAACCTGAAGTGAAGCATCCGAAACTATAACTAGTGTCACAGGAGTGATTCAAAACATAGACAGTAAGAAGAGTCAGTTTTCTTGTACTTAAGTCGGCATTGTGCCTTTTGTATTTAATTCCGATGCAATTTCTGTGTTTCATCGTCAATAAGAAGGTCAGAGGGATACAGTAAACCTTAAGTGAAGCATCGGAATCTATAACTAGTGTCACAGGAACGGTTCAAAACATAGACAGTAAGAAGAGTCAGTTTTCTTGTACTTAAGTCGGCATTGTGCCTTTTGTATTTAATTCCGATGCAATTTCTGTGTTTCATCGTCAATAAGAAGGTCAGAGGGATACAGTAAAACTTAAGTGAAGCATCGGAATCTGTAACTAGTGTCACAGGAATGATTCAAAACATAGATAGTAACAAGAGTCAGTTTTCTTGTACTTAAGTCGGCATTGTGCCTTTTGTATTTAAATCTGATGCAATATCTGTGTTCCATCGTCTATAAGAAGGTCAGAGGGATACTATAAACCTGAAGTGAAGCATCGGAATCTATAACTAGTGTCACAGGAATGGTTCAAAACATAGACAGTAAGAAGAGTCAGTCTTCTTGTACTTGAGTCGGAATTGTGCCTTTTGTATTTATTTGCGATGCAATTTCTGTGTTTCATATACAATAAGGAGGTCAGAGGGATACAGTAAACCTGAAGTGAAGCATCGGAATCTATAACTAGTGTCACATGAATGGTTCAAATCATAGGCAGTAAGAAGAGTCAGTTTTCTTGTACTTATGTTGGCATTGTCCCATTTATATTTAATTCCGATTCAATTTCTGTGTTTCATCGTCAATAAGATCGTCAGAGGGTGCAGTAAACCTGACGTAAAGCATCGGAATCTATAACTAGTGTCACAGGAATGGTTCAAAACATAGACAGTAAGAAGAGTCAGTTCTCTAGTACTTAAGTAGGCATTGTGCCTTTTGTATCTAATTCCGATGCAATTTCTGTGTTTCATCGTCAATATACGGTCAGAGGGATACAGTAAACCTGAAGTGAAGCATCGGAATCTATAACTAGTGTCACAGGAATGGTTCAAAACATAGACAGTAACAAGAGTCAGTTTTCTTGTACTTAAGTCGGCATTGTGCATTTTGTATATAATTCCGATGCAATTTCTGTGTTTCATCGTCAATAAGAAGGTCAGAGGGATACAGTAAACCTGAAGTGAAGCATCGGAATCTATAACTAGTGTCACAGGAATGGTTCAAAACTTAGACACCAAGAAGAGTCAGTTTTCTTGTACTTATGTCGGCATTGTGCTTTTTGTATTTAATTCCGATGCAATTTCTGTGTTTCATTGTCAATAAGAAGGTCAGAGGGATACAGTAAACCTGAAGTGAAGCATCGAAATCTATAATTAGTGTCACAGGAATGGTTCAAACATAAAAAGTAAGAAGAGTCAGATTTCTTGTACTTAAGTAGACATTGTGCCTTTTGTATTTAATTCCGTTGCAATTTCTGTGTTTGATAGTGAATACGACGGTCAGAGGGATACAGTAAACCTGAGGTGAAGCATCGGAATCTATAACTAGTGTCACAGGAATGGTTCAAAACATAGACAGTAAGAAGAGTCAATTTTCGTGTACTTAAGTCGGCATTGTGCCTTTTCTATTTAATTCCGATGCAATTTCTGCGTTTCATCGTCAATAAAAAGGTCAGAGGGATACGGTAAACCTGAAGTGAAGCATCGGAATCTATAACTAGTGTCACAGGAATGGTTCAAACATAGGCAGTAACAAGAGTCAGTTTTCTTGTACTAAAGTCGGAATTGTGCCCTTTGTATTTAATTCCGTTGAAATTTCTGTGTTTCATCGTCAATAAGAAGGTCAGAGGGATACGGAAAACCTGAAGTGAAGCATCGGAATTTATAACTATGTCACATGAATGGTTCAAAACATAGACAGTAAGAAGAGTCAGTTTTCTTGTACTTAAGTCGGCATTGTGCCTTTTGTATTTAATTCCGATGCAATCTCTGTGATTCATCGTCAATAAGAAGGTCAGAGGGATACAGTAAACCGGAAGTGAAGCATCGGAATCTATAACTAGTGTCACAGGAATGGTTCAAAACATAGACAGTAAGAAGAGTCAGTTTTCTTGTACTTAAGTGGGCATTGTGTCTTTTGTATTTAATTCCGATGAAATTTCTGCGTTTCATCGTCAATAAGAAGGTCAGAGGGATACAGAAAACCTGAGGTGAAGCATCGGAATCTATAACTAGTGTCACAGGAAAGATTCAAAACACAGACAGTAAGAAGAGTCAGTTTTCTTGTACTTAAGACGGCATTGTGCCTTTTGTATTTAATTCCGAAGCAATTTTTGTGTTTCATCGTCAATAAGAAGGTCATAGGGATACAGTAAAACTGAATTGAAGCATCGGAATCTATAATTAGTGTCACAGGAATGGTTTAAATTATAGACAGTAAGAAGAGACAGTCTTCTTGTACTTGAGTCGGCATTGTGCCTTTTGTATATAATTCAGATGCAATTTCTGTGTTTCATCGTCAATAAGAAGGTCAGCGGGATACAGTACACCTGAAGTGAAGAATCGGGATCTATAACTAGTGTCACAATAATGGTTCAAAGCATAGACAGTAAGAAGAGTCAGTCTTCTTGTACTAAAGTTGGCATTGAGCCTTTTGTATTTAATTCCGATGCAATTTCTGTGTTTCATCGTCAATAAGAAGGTCAGAGGGATACAGTAAGCTTGAAGTGAAGCATCGGAACATATAACTAGTGTCACAGGAATGTTTCAAAACATAGACAGTAAGAAGAATCAGTTTTCTTGTACTTAAGTGGGCATTGTGTCTTTTGTATTTAATTCCGATGAGATTTCTGTGTTTCATCGTCAACAAGAAGGTTAGAGGGATACAGTAAACCTGAAGTTAAGCATCGGAATCTATAACTAGTGTCACAGGAATGGTTCGAAACATAGAAAGTAAGAAGAGTCAGTTTTCTTGTACATAAGTCGGCATTGTGCCTTTTGTATTTAATTCCGATGCAATTTCTGTGTTTCGTCGTCAATAATAAGGTCCAAGGGATACAGTAAACCTGAAGTGAAGCATCGGAATCTAAAACCGGTGTCACAGGAAAGGTTCATAACATAGACAGTAAGAAGAGCCAGTCTTCTTGTATTTCTGTCGGCAATGTGCCTTTAGTATTTAATTCCGATGCAATTTCTGTGTTTCATCGTCAATAAGAAGGTCAGCGGGATACAGTACACCTGAAGTGAAGAGTCGGAATCTATAACTAGTGTCACAATAATGGTTCAAAGCATAGACAGTAAGAAGAGTCAGTCTTCTTGTACTAAAGTCGGCATTGAGCCTTTTGTATTTAATTCCGATGCAATATCTGTGATTCATCGTCAATAAGAAGGTCAGACTGATACAGTAAACGTGAAGTGAAGCATCGGAATCTATAACTAGTGTCACTGGAATGGTTCAAAACATAGACAGTAAGAAGAGTCAGTCTTCTTGTACTTCAGTCGGCATTGTGCCTTTTGTATTAATTTCCGATGCAATTTCTATGTTTCATCTTCAATAAGAAGGTCCTAGGGATACAGTAAACCTGAAGTGAAGCATCGGAATCAAAACCGGTGTCACAGAAAAGGTTTATAATAAAGACAGTAAGAAGAGCCAGTCTTCTTGTATTTGAGTCGGCATTGTGCCTTTTGTATTTAATTCCGATGCCATTTCTGTGTTTCATCGTCAATAAGAAGGTCAGCTGGATTCAGTAAATCTGAAGTGAAGAATCGGAATCCATAACTAGGGTCACAGGATTGGTTCAAAGCATAGACAGTAAGAAGAGTCAGTCTTCTTGTACTTAAGTCGGCATTGAGCCATTTGTTTTTTATTCCGATGCAATTTCTGTGTTTCATCGTCAATAAGAAGGTCAGAGGGATACAGTAAGCTTGAAGTGAAGCATCGGAATAAATAACTAGTGTCACAGGAATGGTTCAAACATAGACAGTAAGACTAGTCAGTTTTCTTGTACCTAAGTGGGCATTGTGTATTTTGAATTTAATTCCGATGAAATTTCTGTGTTTCATCGTCAATAAGAAAGTCAGAGGGATACAGTAAACCTGAAGTGAAGCATCGGAATCTATAACTAGTGTGACAGGAATGGTTCAAAACACAGACAGTAAGAAGTGTCAATTTTCATGTACCTAAGTAGGCATTGTGCCTTTTGTATTTAATTCCGATGCATTTTCTGTGTTTCGTGGTCAATAAGATGGTCCATGGGATACAGTAAACCTGAAGTGAAGCATCGGAATCTAAAACGGGTCTCACAGGAAAGGTTCAAAACGTAGACAGTATGAAGGGCCAGCCCTCTTGTACATGAGTCGGCATTGTGCCTTTTGTATTTAATTCCGATGCAATTTCTGTGTTTCATCGTCAATAAGAAGGTCAGTGGGATACAATAAAGCTGAAGTGAAGCATCTGAATTTATAACTAGTGTCACAGGAATGGTTCAAAACTTAGACAGTAAGAGGAGTCAGTTTTCTTGTACATATGTCGGCATTGTGCTTTTTGTAATTAATTCCGATGCAAATTCTGTGTTTCATCGTCAATAAGAAGGTGAGAGGGATACAGTAAAACTGAATTGAAGCATGGGAATCTATAACTAGTGTCACAGGAATGGTTTAAGACATAGACAGTAAGAGGAGCCAGTCTTCTTGTAGTTGAGTCGGCATTGTGCCTTTTGTATTTAATTCCCATGCAATTTCTGTGTTTCATCGTCTATAAGGAGGTCAGAGGGATACATTAAACCTGAAGTGAAGCATCGGAATCAATAACTAGTGTCACAGGAATGGTTCAAAACATAGATAGTAGGAAGAGTCAGTTTTTGTGTACTTAAGTCGGCATTGTGCCTTTTGTATTTAATTCCGATGCAATTTCTGTGTTTCGTCGTCATTAATAGGGTCCAAGGGATACGGTAAACCTGAAGTGAAGAATCGGTATCTATAACTAGTGTCACAGGAATGGTTCAAAGCATAGACAGTAAGTAGAGTCAGTCTTCTTGTACTTAAGTCGGCATTGAGCATTTTGTATTTAATTCCGATGCAATTTCTGTGTTTCATCGTCAATAAGAAGGTCAGAGGAATACAGTAAGCTTTAAGTGAAGCATCGGAATATATAACTAGTGTCACAGGAATGGTTCAAATCATAGACAGTAAGACAAGTCAGTTTTCTTGTACTTAAGTGGACATTGTGACTTTTGCATTTAATTCCGACAAAATTTCGGTGTTTCATCGTCAATACGAAGGTCAGAGGGATACAGTGAACCTGAAGTGAAGCATCAGAATCCATAACTAGTGTCACAGGAATGGTTTAAAACATAGACAGTAAGAAGAGCCAGTCTTCTTGTACATGAGTCGGCATTGTGCCTTTTGAATTAAATTCCGATGCAAATTGTGTGTTTCGCCGTCAATAAGAAGGTCCAAGAAATACATTAAACCTGAAGTGAATCATCGGAATCTATAACTAGTGTCACATGAATGGTTCAAAACATAGACAGTAAGAAGAGTCAGTTTTCTTGTACCTAAGTTGGCATTGTCCCTTTTGATTTTTAATTCCGATGCAATTTCTGTGTTTCATCGTCAATAAGATCGTCAGAGGGTACAGTAAACCTGAAGTGATGCATCGGAATCTAAAACCGGTCTCACAGGAAAGGTTCAAAACATAGACAGTATGAAGAGCCAGCCTTCTTGTACTTGAGTCGGCATTGTGCATTTTGTATTTAATTCCGATGCCATTTCTGTGTTTCATCGTCAATAAGAAGGTCAGCGGGATACAGTAAACCTGAAGTGAAGAATCGGAATCCATAACTAGTGTCACAGGAATGGTTCAAAACATAGACAGTAAGAAGAGTCAGTTTTTTTGTACTTAAGTTCGCATTGTGCCTTTTGTATTTAATTCCGGTGCAATTTCTGTGTTTCATCGTTAATAAGGAGGTCAGAGGGATACAGTAAACCTGAAGTGAAGCATCGGAATCTATAACTAGTGTCACAGGAATGGTTCAAAACATAGAAAGTAAGAAGAGTCAGTTTTTTTGTACTTAAGTTCGCATTGTGCCTTTTGTATTTAATTCCGGTGCAATTTCTGTGTTTCGTCGTCAATACTAAGGTCCTAGGGATACAGTAAACCTGAAGTGAAGAATCGGAATCTATAACTAGTGTCACAGGAATGGTTCAAAACATAGACAAATAGAAGAGTCAGTCTTCTTGTACTTAATCGGCATTGAGCCTTTTGTATTTAATTCCGATGCCATTTCTGTGTTTCATCGTCAATAAGAAGGTCAGCTGGATTCAGTAAATCTGAAGTGAAGAATCGGAATCCATAACTAGTGTCACAGGAATGGTTCGAAGCATAGACAGTAAGAAGAGTCAGTCTTCTTGTACTTAAGTCGGCATTGAGCCATTTGTTTTTTATTCCGATGCAATTTCTGTGTTTCATCGTCAATAAGAAGGTCAGAGGGATACAGTAAGCTTGAAGTGAAGCATCGGAATAAATAACTAGTGTCACAGGAATGGTTCAAACATAGACAGTAAGACTAGTCAGTTTTCTTGTACCTAAGTGGGCATTGTGTATTTTGAATTTAATTCCGATGAAATTTCTGTGTTTCATCGTCAATAAGAAAGTCAGAGGGATACAGTAAACCTGAAGTGAAGCATCGGAATCTATAAGTAGTGTCACAGGAATGGTTCAAAACATAGACAGTAAGAAGATTCAGATTTCTTGTACTTAAGACGGCATTGTGCCTTTTGTATTTAATTCCGATGCAATATCTGTGTTTCATCGTCAATAAGAAGGTCAGAGGGATACAATAAACCTAATGTGAAGCATCGGAATCTATAACTACAGGCACAGGAATGGTTCAAAACATAGACAGTAAGAAGAGTCAGTTATCTTGTACTTTAGTAGGCATTGTGCTTTTGTATTTAATTCCGATGCAATTTCTGTGTTTCATCGTCATTAAGAAGGTCAGAGGGCTACAGTAAAGCTGAAGTGAAGCATCGGAATCTGTAACTAGCGTCACAGGAATGGTTCAAAACATAGACAGTAAGAAGATTCAGATTTCTTGTACTTAGGTCGCCATTGTGCCTTTTGTATTTAATTCCGATGCAATTTCTGAGATTCATCGTCAATAAAAAGGTCCGAGGGATACAGTAAACCAGAAGTGAAGCACCCGAAACTATAACTAGTGTCACAGGAGTGATTCAAAACATAGACAGTAAGAAGAGTCAGTTTTCTTGTACTTAAGTCGGCATTGTGCCTTTTGTATTTAATAATGATGCAATTTCTGTGTTTCATCGTCAATAAGAAGGACAGAGGGATACAGTAAACCTTACGTGAAGCATCGGAATCTATAACTAGTGTCACAGGAATGGTTCAAAACATAGACAGTAAGTAGAGTCAGTTTTCTTGTACTTAAGTCGGCATTGTGCCTTTTGTATTTAATTCCGATGCAATATCTGTGTTTCACCGTCTATAAGAAGGTCAGAGGGACACAGTAATCCTGAAGTGAAGCATCGGAATCTATAACTAGTGTCACAGGAATGGTTCAAACATAGACAGTAAGAAGAGTCAGTTTTCTTGTACTTAAGTCGGCATTGTGCCTTTTGTATTTAATTCCGATGCAATTTCTGTGTTTCATCGACAATAAGGAGGTCAGAGGGATACAGTAAACCTGACGTGAAGCATCGGAATCTATAACTAGTGTCACAGGAAAGGTTCAAAACATAGTCAGTAAGAAGAGCCAGTCTTCTTGTACTTGAGTCGGAATTGTGCCTTTTGTATTTAATTCCGATGCAATTTCTGTGTTTCATCGTCAATAAGAAGGTCAGAGGGCTACAGTAAAGCTGAAGTGAAGCATCGGAATCTATAACTAGCGTCACAGGAATGGTTAAAAGCATAGAGAGTAAGATGAGACAGTCTTCTTGTACTTAAGTCGGCATTGAGCCTTTTGTATTTAATTCCGATGCAATTTCTGTGTTTCATCGTCAATATAAGGTCAGAGGGATACAGTAAACCTGAAGTGAAGCATCGGAATCAATAAGTAATGTCACAGGAATGGTTCAAAACATAGGCAGTAAGAAGAGTCAGTTTTCTTGTACTTAAGTCGGCATTGTGCCTTTTGAATTTAATTCCGATGTACTTTCTGTGTTTCGTGGTCAATAAGAAGGTCCATGGGATACAGTAAACCTGAAGTGAAGCATCGGAATCTAAAATCGGTCTCACAGGAAAGGTTCACAACATAGACAGTATGAAGAGCCAGCCTTCTTGTACTTGAGTCAGCATTGTGCATTTTGTATTTAATTCCGATGCAATTTCTGTGTTTCATCGTCAACAAGAAGGTCAGAGGGATACAGTAAAGCAGAGGTGAAGCATCGGAATCTATAACTAGTGTCACAGGAATGGTTCAATACTTAGACACTATGAAGAGTCAGTTTTTTGTACTTATGTCGGCATTGTGCTTTATGTATTTAATTCCGATGCACTTTCTGTGTTTCATCGTCAATAAGAAGGTCAGAGGGATACAGTAAACCTGAAGTGAAGCATCCGAAACTATAACTAGTGTCACAGGAATGGTTCAAAACATAGACAGTAAGAAGAGTCAGTTTTCTTGTACTTATGTCGGCATTGTGCCTTTTGTAATTAATTCCAATGCAATTTCTGTGTTTCACCGCCAATAAGAAGTTCAGAGGGAGGCAGTGAACCTGAAGTCGTGCATCCGAATCCATAACTAGTGTCACAGGAATGGTTCAAAACATAGACAGTAAGAAGAGCCAGTCTTCTTGTACTTGAGTCGGCATTGTGCCTTTTGTATTTAATTCCGATGCAATACCTGTGTTTCATCGACAATAAGGAGGTCAGAGCGATACAGTAAACCTGAAGTAAAGCATCGGAATCTATAACTAGTGTCACAGGAATGGTTCAAAACATAGTCAGTAAGAAGAGCCAGTCTTCTTGTACTTGAGTCGGAATTGTGCCTTTTGTATTCAATTCCGAAGCAATTTCTGTGTTTCATCGCCAATAAGAAGGTCAGAGGGCTACAGTAAAGCTGAAGTGAAGCATCGGAATCTATAACTAGCGTCACAGGAATGGTTAAAATCATAGAGAGTAAGATGAGACAGTCTTCTTGTACTTAAGTCGGCATTGAGCCTTTTGTATTTAATTCCGATGCAATTTCTGTGTTTCATCGTCAATATAAGGTCAGAGGGATACAGTAAACCTGAAGTGAAGCATCGGAATCAATAAGTAATGTCACAGGAATGGTTCAAAACATAGGCAGTAAGAAGAGTCAGTTTTCTTGTACTTAAGTCGGCATTGTGCCTTTTGAATTTAATTCCGATGTACTTTCTGTGTTTCGAGGTCAATAAGAAGGTCCATGGGATACAGTAAACCTGAAGTGAAGCATCGGAATCTAAAATCGGCCTCACAGGAAAGGTTCAAAACATAGACAGTATGAAGAGCCAGCCTTCTTGTACTTGAGTCAGCATTGTGCCTTTTGTATTTAATTCCGATACAATTTCTGTGTTTCATCGTCAACAAGAAGGTCAGAGGGATACAGTAAAGCTGAGGTGAAGCATCGGAATCTATAACTAGTGTCACAGGAATGGTTCAATACTTAGACACTAAATAGAGTCAGTTTTTTTGTACTTATGTCGGCATTGTGCTTTATGTATTTAATTCCGATGCACTTTCTGTGTTTCATCGTCAATAAGAAGGTCCGAGGGATACAGTAAACCTGAAGTGAAGCATCGGAAACTATAACTAGTGTCACAGGAGTGGTTCATAACATAGACAGTAAGAAGAGCCAGTTTTCTTGTACTTAAGTCGGCATTGTGCCTTTTGAATTTAATTCCGATGTACTTTCTGTGTTTCGTGGTCAATAAGAAGGTCCATGGGATACAGTAAACCTGAAGTGAAGCATCGGAATCTAAAATCGGTCTCACAGGAAAGGTTCACAACATAGACAGTATGAAGAGCCAGCCTTCTTGTACTTGAGTCAGCATTGTGCATTTTGTATTTAATTCCGATGCAATTTCTGTGTTTCATCGTCAACAAGAAGGTCAGAGGGATACAGTAAAGCAGAGGTGAAGCATCGGAATCTATAACTAGTGTCACAGGAATGGTTCAATACTTAGACACTATGAAGAGTCAGTTTTTTGTACTTATGTCGGCATTGTGCTTTATGTATTTAATTCCGATGCACTTTCTGTGTTTCATCGTCAATAAGAAGGTCAGAGGGATACAGTAAACCTGAAGTGAAGCATCCGAAACTATAACTAGTGTCACAGGAATGGTTCAAAACATAGACAGTAAGAAGAGTCAGTTTTCTTGTACTTATGTCGGCATTGTGCCTTTTGTAATTAATTCCAATGCAATTTCTGTGTTTCACCGCCAATAAGAAGTTCAGAGGGAGGCAGTGAACCTGAAGTCGTGCATCCGAATCCATAACTAGTGTCACAGGAATGGTTCAAAACATAGACAGTAAGAAGAGCCAGTCTTCTTGTACTTGAGTCGGCATTGTGCCTTTTGTATTTAATTCCGATGCAATACCTGTGTTTCATCGACAATAAGGAGGTCAGAGCGATACAGTAAACCTGAAGTAAAGCATCGGAATCTATAACTAGTGTCACAGGAATGGTTCAAAACATAGTCAGTAAGAAGAGCCAGTCTTCTTGTACTTGAGTCGGAATTGTGCCTTTTGTATTCAATTCCGAAGCAATTTCTGTGTTTCATCGCCAATAAGAAGGTCAGAGGGCTACAGTAAAGCTGAAGTGAAGCATCGGAATCTATAACTAGCGTCACAGGAATGGTTAAAATCATAGAGAGTAAGATGAGACAGTCTTCTTGTACTTAAGTCGGCATTGAGCCTTTTGTATTTAATTCCGATGCAATTTCTGTGTTTCATCGTCAATATAAGGTCAGAGGGATACAGTAAACCTGAAGTGAAGCATCGGAATCAATAAGTAATGTCACAGGAATGGTTCAAAACATAGGCAGTAAGAAGAGTCAGTTTTCTTGTACTTAAGTCGGCATTGTGCCTTTTGAATTTAATTCCGATGTACTTTCTGTGTTTCGAGGTCAATAAGAAGGTCCATGGGATACAGTAAACCTGAAGTGAAGCATCGGAATCTAAAATCGGCCTCACAGGAAAGGTTCAAAACATAGACAGTATGAAGAGCCAGCCTTCTTGTACTTGAGTCAGCATTGTGCCTTTTGTATTTAATTCCGATACAATTTCTGTGTTTCATCGTCAACAAGAAGGTCAGAGGGATACAGTAAAGCTGAGGTGAAGCATCGGAATCTATAACTAGTGTCACAGGAATGGTTCAATACTTAGACACTAAATAGAGTCAGTTTTTTTGTACTTATGTCGGCATTGTGCTTTATGTATTTAATTCCGATGCACTTTCTGTGTTTCATCGTCAATAAGAAGGTCCGAGGGATACAGTAAACCTGAAGTGAAGCATCGGAAACTATAACTAGTGTCACAGGAGTGGTTCATAACATAGACAGTAAGAAGAGCCAGTTTTCTTGTACTTAAGTCGGCATTGTGCCTTTTGTAATTAATTCCAATGCAATTTCTGTGTTTCACCGCCAATAAGAAGTTCAGAGGGAGGCAGTGAACCTGAAGTCGAGCATCCGAATCCATCACTAGTGTCACAGGAATGGTTCAAAACATAGACAGTAAGAAGAGCCAGTCTTGTTGTACTTGAGTCGGCATTGTGCCTTTTGTATTTAATTCCGATGCAATACCTGTGTTTCATCGACAATAAGGACGTCAGAGGGATACAGTAAACCTGACGTGAAGCATCGGAATCTATAACTAGTGTCACAGGAATGGTTCAAAACATAGACAGTAAGAAGAGCCAGTCGTCCTGTACTTGAGTCGGAATTGTGCCTTTTGTATTTAATTCCGATGCAATTTCTGTGTTTCATCGTCAATAAGAAGGTGAGAGAGATACAGTAAAGCTGAAGTAAAGCATCGGACTCTATAACTAGTGTCACAGGAATGGTTCAAAACATAGAGAGTAAGATGAGACAGTCTTCTTGTACTTAAGTCGGCATTGAGCCTTTTGTATTTAATTCCGATGCAATTTCTGTGTTTCATCGTCAATAAGAAGGTGAGAGGGATACAGTAAAACTGAATTGAAGCATCGGAATCTACAACTAGTCTCACAGGAATGGTTTAAACATAGACAGTAAGAAGAGCCAGTCTTCTTGTAGTTGAGTCGGCATTGTGCCTTTTGCATTTAAATCCGATGCAATTTCTGTGTTTCATCGTCAATAAGGAGGTCAGAGGGAATCAGTAAACCTGAAGTGAAGCATCGGAATCAATAACTAGTGTCACAGGTATGGTTCAAAACATAGATAGTAAGAAGAGTCAGTTTTTTTGTACTTATGTCGGCATTGTGCCTTTTGTATTTAATTCCGATGCAATTTCTGTGTTTCGTCGTCAACAATATGGTCCAAGGGATATAGTAAACCTGAAGTGAAGAATCGGAATCTATAACTAGTGTCACAGGAATGGTTCAAAGCATAGACAGTAAGAAGAGTCAGTCTTCTTGTACTTAAGTCGGCATTGAGCCTTTTGTATTTAATTCCGATGCAATTTCTGTGTTTCATCGTCAATAAGAAGGTCAGAGGGATACAGTAAGCTTGAAGTGAAGCATCGGAATATATAACTAGTGTCACAGGAATGGTTCAAATCATAGACAGTAAGACGAGTCGGTTTTTTGTACTTAAGTGGACATTGTGACTTTTGTATTTAATTCCGACGAAATTTCGGTGTTTCATCGTCAATACGAAGGTCAGAGGGATACAGTAAACCTGAAGTGAAACATCGGAATCCAAAACTAGTGTCACAGGAATGGTTCGAAACATAGACAGTAAGAAGATTCAGTTTTCGTGTACTTAAGACGGCATTGTGCCTTTTGTATTTAATTCCGATGCAATATCTGTGTTTCATCGTCAATAAGAAGGTCAGAGGAATACAATAAACCTGATGTGAAGCATGGAAATCTGTAACTAGTGGCACAGGAATGGTTCAAAGCATAAACAGTAAGAAGAGCCAGTCTCCTTGTACTTGAGTCGGAATTGTGCCTTTTGTATTTAATTCCGATGCAATTTCTGTGTTTCATCGTCAATAAGAAGGTGAGAGGGATACAGAAAGGCTGAAGTGAAGCATCGGAATCTATAACTAGTGTCACAGGAATGGTTCAAAACATAGAGAGTAAGATGAGACAGTCTTCTTGTACTTAAGTCGGCATTGAGCATTTTGTACTTAATTCCGATGCAATTTCTGTGTTTCATCGCCAATATAAGGTCAGAGGGATACAGTAAACCTGAAGTGAAGCATCGGAATCTATAACTAGTGTCACGGGAATGGTTCAAAACATAGACAGTAAGAAGAGTCAGTTTTCTAGTACCTAGGTTTGCATTGTCCCTTTTGTATTTAATTCCGATGCAATTTCTGTGTTTCATCGTCAACAAGATCGTCAGAGGGTACAGTAAACCTGAAGTGAAGCATCGGAATCTGAAACCGGTCTCACAGGAAAGGTTCAAAACTTAGACAGTATGAAGAGCCAGCCTTCTTGTACTTGAGTCTGCATTGTGCCTTTTGTATTTAATTCCGATGCAATTTCAGTGTTTCATCGTCAATAAGAAGGTCAGAGGGATACAGCAAAGCTGAAGTGAAGCATCGGAATCTATAACTAGTGTCACAGGAATGGTTCAAAACTTAGACAATAAAAAGAGTCAGTTTTCTTGTACTTATGTCGGCATTGTGCTTTTTCCATTTAATTCCGATGCAATTTCTGTGTTTCATCGTCAATAAGAAGATCAGAGGGATACACTAAAACTGAATTGAAGCATCGGAATCTATATCTAGTGTCACAGGAATAGGTTAAAACATAGACAGTAAGAAGAGCCAGTCTTCTTGTACTTGAGTCGGCATTGTGCCTTTTGTATTCAAATCCGATGCAATTTCTGTGTTTCATCGTTAATAAGGAGGTCAGAGGGATACAGTAAACCTGAAGTGAAGCATCGGAGTCTATAACTAGTGTCACAGGAATGGTTCAAAACATAGAAAGTAAGAAGAGCCAGTCTTCTTGTAGTTGAGTCGGCATTGTGCGTTTTGTATTTAATTCCGAAGAAGTTTCTGTGTTTCATCGTCAATAAGAAGGTCAGAGGGATACAGTAAACCTGAAGTGAAGCATCGGAATCTATAACTAGTGTCACAGGAATGGTTCAAAACTTAGACAATAAGAGGAGTCAGTTTTTTTGTACTTAAGTTTGCATTGTGCCTTTTGTATTTAATTCCGGTGCAATTTCTGTGTTTCGTCGTCAATAATTAGGTCCAAGGGATACAGTAAACCTGAAGTGAAGCATCGGAATCAAAACCGGTGTCACAGAAAAGGTTCATAATATAGACAGTAAGAAGAGCCAGTCTTCTTGTATTTGAGTCGGCATT
This sequence comes from Schistocerca americana, assembly GCF_021461395.2. NCBI lineage: Eukaryota > Metazoa > Arthropoda > Insecta > Orthoptera > Acrididae > Schistocerca > Schistocerca americana. The sequence goes on from NW_025725928.1 coordinate 1,549,115, forward strand.
GTCCCTTTTGTATCTAATTCCGATGCCATTTCTGTGTTTCATCGTCAATAAGTAGGTCAGCAGGATTCAGTAAACCTGAAGTGAAGAATCGGAATCCATAACTAGTGTCACAGGAATGGTTCAAAGCATAGACAGTAAGAAGAGTCAGGCTTCTTGTACTTAAGTCGGCATTGAGCCATTTGTATTTTATTCCGATGCAATTTCTGTGTTTCATCGTCAATAAGAAGGTCAGACTGATACAGTAAACAAGAAGTGAAGCATCGGAATCTATAACTAGTGTCACAGGAATGGTTCAAAACATTGACAGTAAGAAGAGTCAGTTTTCTTGTACTTAAGTCGTCATTGTGCCTTTTGTATTTAATTCCGATGCAATTTCTGTGTTTCATCGTCAATAAGAAGGTCAGAGGGATACAGTAAACCTTACGTGAAGCATCGGAATCTATAACTAGTGTCACAGGAATGGTTCAAAACATAGACAGTAAGAAGAGTCAGTTTTCTTGTACTTATGTAGGCATTGTGCCTTTTGTATTTAATTCCGATGGATTTTCTGTGTTTCGTGGTCAATAAGATGGTCCATGGGATACAGTAAACCTGAAGTGAAGCATCGGAATCTAAAACGGGTCTCACAGGAAAGGTTCAAAACGTAGACAGTATGAAGGGCCAGCCCTCTTGTACATGAGTCGGCATTGTGCCTTTTGTATTTAATTCCGATGCAATTTCTGTGTTTCATCGTCAATAAGAAGGTCAGTGGGATACAATAAAGCTGAAGTGAAGCATCGGAATTTATAACTAGTGTCACAGGAATGGTTCAAAACTTAGACAGTAAGAGGAGTCAGTTTTCTTGTACTTATGTCGGCATTGTGCTTTTTGTAATTAATTCCGATGCAATTTCTGTGTTTCATCGTCAATAAGGAGGTCAGAGGGATACAGTAAACCTGAAGTGAAGCATCGGAATCTATAACTAGTGTCACAGGAATGGTTCAAAACATAGATAGTAAGAAGAGTCAGTTTTTTTGTACATAAGTCGGCATTGTGCCTTTTGTATTTAATTCCGATGCAATTTCTGTGTTTCGTCGTCAATAATAAGGTCCAAGGGATACAGTAAACTTGAAGTGAAGAATCGGAATCTATAACTAGTGTCACACGAATGGTTCAAAGCATAGACAGTAAGAAGAGTCAGTCTTCTTGTACTCAAGTCGGCATTGAGGCTTCTGTATTTAATTCCGGTGCAATTTCTGTGTTTCATCGTCAATAAGAAGGTCAGAGGGACACAGTAAGCTTGAAGTGAAGCATCGGAATATATAACTTGTGTCACAGGAATGGTTCAAAACATAGACAGTAAGACGAGTTAGTTTTCTTGTACTTAAGTGGACATTGTGACTTTTGTATTTAATTCCGATGAAATTTCGGTGTTTCATCGTCAATACGAAGGTCAGAGGGATACAGTAAACCTGAAGTGAAGCATCGGAATCTATAACTAGTGTCACAGGAATGGTTCAAAACATAGACAGTAAGAAGATTTAGTTTTCGTGTACTTAAGACGGCGTTGTGCCTTTTGTATTTAATTCCGATGCAATATCTGTGTTTCATCGTCAATAAGGTCAGAGGGATACAATAAACCTGATGTGAAGCATCGAAATCTGTAACTAGTGGCACAGGAATGGTTCAAAACGTAGGCAGTAAGAAGAGTCAGTTATCTTGTACTTAAGAACGCATTGTGCTTTGTATTTAATTCCGATGCAATTTCTGTGTTTCATCGTCAATAAGAAGGTCAGACTGATACAGTAAACAAGAAGTGAGGCATCGGAATCTATTACTAGTGTCACAGGAATGGTTCAAAACATAGACAGTAAGAAGAGTCAGTTTTCTTGTACTTAAGTTGTCATTGTGCCTTTTGTATTTAATTCCGATGCAATTTCTGAGTTTCATCGTCAATCAGGCGGTCGGAGGGATACAGTAAACCTAAAGTGAAGCATCGGAATCTATTACAAGTGTCACAGGAATGGTTCAAGGCATAGACAGTAAGAAGAGCCAGTCTTCTTGTATTTGAGTCGGAATTGTGCCTTTTGTATTTAATTCCGATGCAATTTCTGTGTTTCATCGTCAATAAGGAGGTGAGAGGGATACAGTAAAGCTGAAGTGAAGCATCGGAATCTATAACTAGTGTCACAGGAATGGTTCTATACATAGAGAGTAAGATGAGAGACTCTTCCCGTACTTATGTCGGCATTGAGCCTTTTGTATTTAATTCCGATGCAAATTCTGTGTTTCATCATCAATATAAGGTGAGAGGGATGCAGTAAACCTGAAGGGAAGCATCGGAATCTATAACTAGTGTCACAGGAATGGTTCAAAACATAGACAGTAAGAAGAGTCAGTTTTCTTGTACTTAAGTTGGCATTGTCCCTTTTGTATTTAATTCCGATGCAATTTCTGTGTTTCATCGTCAATAAGAAGGTCAGACTGATACAGTAAACAAGACGTGAGGCATCGGAATCTATAACTAGTGTCACAGGAATGGTTCAAAACATAGACAGTAAGAAGAGTCAGTTTTCATGTACTTATTTTGGCATGTGCCTTTTGTATTTAATTCCGATGCAATTTCTGTGTTTCGTGGTCAATAAGAAGGTCCATGGGATACAGTAAACCTGAAGTGAAACATCGGAATCTAAAACCGGTCTCACAGGAAAGGTTCAAAACATAGGCAGTATGAAGAGCCAGCCTTCTTGTACTTGAGTCGACATTGTGCATTTTGTATATGATTCCGATGCAATTTCTGTGTTTCATCGCAAAAAAGAAGGTCAGAGGGGTACAGTAAAGCTGAAGTGAAGCATCGGAATCTATAACTAGTGTCACAGGAATGGTTCAAAACTTAGACAGTAAGAAGAGTCAGTTTTCTTGTACTTCAGTCGGCATTGTGCTTTTTGTATTTAATTCCGATGCAATTTCTGTGTTTCATCGTCAATAAGAAGGTCAGAGTGATACAGTAAACCTGAAGTGAGGCATCGGAATCTATAACTGCTGTCACAGGAATGGTTCATAACATAGACAGTAAGAAGAGACAGTTTTATTGTACTTAAGTAGGCATTGTGCATTTTGTATTTAATTCCGATGCAATTTCTGTGTTTCGTGGTCAATAACAAGGTCCATGGGATACAGTAAGTCTGAAATGAAGCATCGGAATCTAATTCCGGTCTCACAGGAAAGGTTCATAACATAGACAGTAAGAAGAGCCAGCCTTCTTGTATTTGAGTCGGCATTGTGCCTTTTCTATTTAATTCCGATGCAATTTCTGTGTTTCATCGTCAATAAGAAGGTCAGCGGGATTCAGTAAACCTGAAGTGAAGATTCGGAATCCAAAACTAGTGTCACAGGAATGGTTCAAATTATAGACAGTAAGAAAAGTCAGTCTTATTGTACTTAAGTCGGCATTGAGAAATTTGTATTTAATTCCGATGCAATTTCTGTGTTTCATCGTCAATAAGAAGGTCAGAGGGATACAGTAAGCTTGAAGTGAAGCATCGGAATAAATAACTAGTGTCACAGGAATGGTTCAAAACATAGACAGTAAGACGAGTCAGTTTTCTTGTACTTAAGTGGACATTGTGTCTTTTGTATTTAATTCCGATGAAATTTCTGTGTTTCATCGTCAATAAGAAGGTCAGAGGGATACAGTAAACCTGAAGTGAAGCATCGGAATCAATATCTAGTGTCACAGGAATGGTTCAAATCATAGACAGTAAGAAGATTCAGATATCTTGTACTTAAGACGGCATTGTGCCTTTTGTATTTAATTCCGATGCAATATCTGTGTTTCATCGTCAATAAGAAGGTCAGAGGGATACAATAAACCTGATGTGAAACATCGGAATCTATAACTACTGGCACAGGAATGGTTAAAACATAGACAGTAAGAAGAGTCAGTTATCTTGAACTTAAGTAGGCATTGTTCTTTTGTATTTAATTCCAATGCAATTTCTGTGTTTCATCGTCAATAAGAGGGTCAGAGGGATACAGTGCACCTGAAATGAAGCATCAGAATCTGTAACTAGTGTCACAGGAATGGTTAAAACTTAGACAGTAAGAAGAGTCAGTTTTCTTGTACTTAAGTAGGCATTGTGCCTTTTGTATTTAATTCCGATGCAATTTCTGTGTTTCGTGGTCAATAATAAGGTCCATGGGATACAGTAAACCTGAAATGAAGCATCGGAATTTAAAACCGGTCTCACAGGAAAGGTACAAAGCATGGACAGTATGTAGAGCCAGCCATCTTGTACCTGAGTCGGCATTGTGCCTTTTGTATATAATTCCGATGCAATTTCTGTGTTTCATCGTCAAAAAGAAGGTCAGAGGGATACAGTAAAGCTGAAGTGAAGCATAGGAATCTATAACTAGTGTCACAGGAATGGTTCAAAACTTAGACAGTAAGAAGAGTCAGTTTTCTTGTACTTTATTCGGCATTGTGCCTTTTGTATTTAATTCCGATGCAATTTTGTGTTTCATCGTCAATAAGAAGGTCAGAGGGATACAGTAAAACTGAATTGAAACATCGGAATCTATAACTAGTGTCACAGGAATGGTTTAAAACATAGACAGTAAGAAGAGCCAGTCCTCTTGTACTTGAGTCGGCATTGTGCCTTTTGAATTTAATTCCGATGCAAATTCTGTGTTTCGTCGTCAATAAGAAGGTCCAAGAAATACATTAAACCTGAAGTGAAGCATCGGAATCTATAACTAGTGTCACGTGAATGGTTCAAAACTTAGACAATAAGAAGAGTCAGTTTTCTTGTACTTAAGTCGGCATTGTGCATTTTCCATTTAATTCCGATGCAATTTCTGTGTTTCATCGTCAATACGAAGATCAGAGGGATACAGTAAAACTGAATTGAAGCATCGGAATCTATATCTAGTGTCACAGGAATGGTTTAAAGCATAGACAGTAAGAAGAGCCAGTCTTCTTGTACTAGAGTCGGCATTGTGCCTTTTGTATTTAATTCCGATGCAATTTCTGTGTTTCATCGTTAATAAGGAGGTCAGAGGATTACAGTAAACCTGAAGTGAAGCATCGGTATCTATAACTAGCGTCACAGGAGTGGTTCAAAACATAGAAAGTAAGAAGAGTCAGTTTTTTTGTACTTAAGTTCGCATTGTGCCTTTTGTGTTTAATTCCGGTGCAATTTCTGTATTTCGTCGTCAATAATAAGGTCCAATGGATACAGTAAACCTGAAGTGAAGCATCGGAATCATAAACCGGTGTCACAGAAAAGGTTCATAATATAGACAGTAAGAAGAGCCAGTCTTCTTGTATTTGAGTCGGCATTGTGCCTTTTGTATTTTATTCCGATGCCATTTCTGTCTTTCATCGTCAATAAGAAGGTCAGCGGGATTCAGTAAACCTGAAGTGAAGAATCGGAATCCATAACTAGTGTCACAGGAATGGTTCAAAGCATCGACAGTAAGAAGAGTCAGTCTTCTTGTACTTAAGTTGTCATTGAGCCATTTGTATTTTATTAGGATGCAATTACCGTGTTTCATCGTCAATAAGAAGGTCAGAGGGATACAGTAAACCTGAAGTGAAGCATCGGAATCTATAACTAGTGTCACAGGAATGGTTCAAAACATAGACAGTAAGAAGATTCAGATTTCTTGTACTTAAGACGGCATTGTGCCTTTTGTATTTAATTCCGATGCAATATCTGTGTTTCATCGTCAATAAGAAGGTCAGAGGGATACAATAAACCTGACGTGAAGCATCGGAATCTATAACTACTGGCACAGGAATGGTTCAAAACATAGACAGTAAGAAGAGTCAGTTATCTTGTACTTAAGTAGGCATTGTGCTTTTGCATTTAATTCCGGTGCAACTTCTGAGTTTCATCGTCAATAAGGAGGACGGAGGGATACAGTAAACCTAAAGTGAAGCATCGGAATCTATAACTAGTGTCACAGGAATGGTTCAAAACATAGACAGTAAGAAGAGTCAGTCTTCTTCTACTTAAGTCGGCATTGTGCCTTTTGTATTAAATTCCGATGCAATGTCTACGTTTCATCTTCAATTAGAAGGTCCGAGGGATACAGTAAACCTGAAGTGAAGCATCCGAAACTATAACTAGTGTCACAGGAGTGATTCAAAACATAGACAGTAAGAAGAGTCAGTTTTCTTGTACTTAAGTCGGCATTGTGCCTTTTGTATTTAATTCCGATGCAATTACTGTGTTTCACAGCCAATAAGAAGTTCAGAGGGAGGCAGTGAACCTGAAGTCGAGCATACGAATCCATAACTAGTGTGACAGGAATGGTTCAAAACATAGACAGTAAGAAGAGCCAGACTTCTTGTACTTGAGTCGGCATTGTGCCTTTTGTATTTAATTCCGATGCAATTTCTGTGTTTCATCGACAATAAGGAGGTCAGAGGGATACAGTAAACCTGAAGTGAAGCATCGGAATCTATAACTAGTGTCACAGGAATGGTTCAAAACATAGACAGTAAGAAGAGCCAGTCTTCTTGTACTTGAGTCGGAATTGTGCCTTTTGTATTTAATTCCAATGCAATTTCTGTGTTTCATCGTCAATAAGAAGGTCCGAGGGCTACAGTAAAGCTGAAGTGAATCATCGGAATCTATAACTAGCTTCACAGGAATGGTTAAATACATAGAGAGTAAGATGTGACAGTCTTCTTGTACTTAAGTCGGCATTGTGCCTTTTGTATTTAATTCCAATGCAATTTCTGTTTTTCATCGTCAATAAGAAGGTCAGAGGGCTACAGTAAAGCTGAAGTGAATCATCGGAATCTATAACTAGCTTCACAGGAATGGTTAAATACATAGAGAGTAAGATGTGACAGTCATCTTGTACTTAAGTCGGCATTGTGCCTTTTGTATTTAATTCCGATGCAATTTCTGTGTTTCATCGTCTATAAGAAGTTCAGAGAGATACAGTAAACCTGAAGTGAAGGATCGGAATCTATAACTAGTGTCACAGGAATGGTTCAAAACATAGACAGTAAGACGAGTCAGTTTTCTTGTACTTAAGTGGACATTGTGTCTTTTGTATTTAATTCCGATGAAATTTCTGTGTTTCATCGTCAATAAGAAGGTCAGAGGGATACAGTAAACCTGAAGTGAAGCATCGGAATCAATATCTAGTGTCACAGGAATGGTTCAAAACATAGACAGTAAGAAGATTCAGATATCTTGTACTTAAGAAGGCATTGTGCCTTTTGTATTTAATTCCGATGCAATATCTGTGTTTCATCGTCAATAAGAAGGTCAGAGGGATACAATATACCTGATGTGAAACATCGGAATCTATAACTACTGGCACAGGAATGGTTCAAACATAGGCAGTAAGAAGAGTCAGTTATCTTGTACTTAAGTAGGCATTGTTCTTTTGTATTTAATTCCAATGCAATTTCTGTGGTTCATCGTCGATAAGAAGGTCAGAGGGATACAGTGCACCTGAAATGAAGCATCAGAATCTGTAACTAGTGTCACAGGAATGGTTCAAAACTTAGACAGTAAGAAGAGTCAGTTTTCTTGTACTTAAGTAGCCATTGTGCCTTTTGTATATAATTCCGATGCAATTTCTGTGTTTCATCGTCAATAAGAAGGTGAGAGGGATACAGTAAAGCTGAAGTGAAGCATCGGAATCTAAAACCGGTCTCACAGGAAAGGTTCAAAACATAGACAGTATGAAGAGCCAGCCTTCTTGTACTTGAGTCGGCATTGTGCCTTTTGTATATAATTCCGATGCAATTTCTGTGTTTCATCGCAAAAAAGAAGGTCAGAGGGGTACAGTAAAGCTGAAGTGAAGCATCGGAATCTATAACTAGTGTCACAGGAATGGTTCTAAACTTAGACAGTAAGAAGAGTCAGTTTTCTTGTACTTCAGTCGGCATTGTGCTTTTTGTGTTTAATTCCGATGCAATTTCTGTGTTTCATCGTCAATAAGAAGGTCAGAGTGATACAGTAAACCTGAAGTGAGGCATCGGAATCTATAACTGCTGTCACAGGAATGGTTCATAACATAGACAGTAAGAAGAGACAGTTTTATTGTACTTAAGTAGGCATTGTGCCTTTTGTATTTAATTCCGATGCAATTTCTGTGTTTCATCGTCAATAAGAAGGTCAGCGGGATTCAGTAAACCTGAAGTGAAGAATCGGAATCCAAAACTAGTGTCACAGGAATGGTTCAAAGCATAGAGAGTAAGATGAGTCAGTCTTCTTGTACCTAAGTCGGCATTGAGCCATTTGTATTTAATTCCGATGCAATTTCTGTGTTTCATCGTCAATAAGAAGGTCAGAGGGATACAGTAAGCTTGAAGTGAAGCATCGGAATAAATAACTAGTGTCACAGGAATGGTTCAAAACATAGACAGTAAGACGAGTCAGTTTTCTTGTACTTAAGTGGACATTGTGTCTTTCGTATTTAATTCCGATGAAATTTCTGTGTTTCATCGTCAATAAGAAGGTCAGAGGGATACAGTAAACCTGAAGTGAAGCATCGGAATCAATATCTAGTGTCACAGGATTGGTTCAAAACATAGACAGTAAGAAGATTCAGATATCTTGTACTTAAGACGGCATTGTGCCTTTTGTATTTAATTCCGATGCAATATCTGTGTTTCATCGTCAATAAGGAGGTCAGAGGGATACAATAAACCTGATGTGAAACATCGGAATCTATAACTACTGGCACAGGAATGGTTCAAACATAGACAGTAAGAAGAGTCAGTTATCTTGTACTTAAGTAGGCATTGTTCTTTTGTATTTAATTCCAATGCAATTTCTGTGTTTCATCGTCAATAAGAAGGTCAGAGGTATACAGTGCACCTGAAATGAAGCATCAGAATCTGTAACTAGTGTCACAGGAATGGTTCAAAACTTAGACAGTAAGAAGAGTCAGTTTTCTTGTACTTAAGTAGGCATTGTGCCTTTTGTATATAATTCCGATGCCATTTCTGTGTTTCATCGTCAATAAGAAGGTCAGAAGTATACAGTAAAGCTGAAGTGAAGCATCGGAATCTATAACTAGTGTCACAGGAATGGTTCAAAACATAGAGAGTAAGATGAGACAGTCTTCTTGTACTTAAGTCGCCATTGAGCATTTTGTATTTAATTCCGATGCAATTTCTGTGTTTCATCGCCAATATAAGGTCAGAGGGATACAGTAAACCTGAAGTGAAGCATCGGAAACTATAACTAGTGTCACGGGAATGGTTCAAAACATAGACACTAAGAAGAGTCAGTTTTCTTGTACTTAAGTTGGCATTGTCCAATCTGTATTTAATTCCGATGCAATTTCTGTGTTTCATCGTCAATAAGATCGTCAGAGGGTACAGTAAACCTGAACTGAAGCATCGGAATCCATAACTAGTGTCACAGGAATGGTTCAAAACATAGACACTAAGAAGAGTCAGTTTTCTTGTACTTAAGTAGGCATTGTGCCTTTTGTATTTAATTCCGATGCAATTTCTGTGTTTCGTGGTCAATAAGAAGGTCCATGGGATACAGTAAACCTGAAATGAAGCATCGGAATTTAAAACCGGTCTCACAGGAAAGGTTCAAAGCATGGACAGTATGTAGAGCCAGCCTTCTTGTTCTTGAGTCGGCATTGTGCCTTTTGTATATAATTCCGATGCAATTACTGTGTTTCATCGTCAAAAAGAAGGTCAGAGGGATACAGTAAAGCTGAAGTGAAGCATAGGAATCTATAACTAGTGTCACAGGAATGGTTCAAAACTTAGACAGTAAGAAGAGTCAGTTTTCTTGTACTTTAGTCGGCATGGTGCCTTTTGTATTTAATTCCGATGCAATTTTTGTGTTTCATCGTCAATAAGAAGGTCAGAGGGATACAGTAAAACTGAATTGAAACATCGGAATCTATAACTAGTGTCACAGGAATGGTTTAAAACATAGACAGTAAGAAGAGCCAGTCCCCTTGTACTTGAGTCGGCATTGTGCCTTTTGAATTTAATTCCGATGCAAATTCTGTGTTTCGTCGTCAATAAGAAGGTCCAAAAAATACATTAAACCTGAAGTGAAGCATCAGAATCTATAACTAGTGTCACAGGAATGATTCAAAACATAGACAGTAAGATGAGTCAGCGTTCTTGTATTTAAGTCGGCATTGTGCCTTTTGTATTTAATTCCGATGCAACTTCTGTGTTTCATCGTCAATAAGAAGGTCAGAGGGATATAGTAATCCTGAAGTGAAGCATCGGAATCTGTAACTAGTCTCACAGGAATGGTTCAAAGCATAGACAGTAAGAAGTGTCTGTTTACTTGTACTTAAGTCGGCATTGTGCCTTTTGTATTTAATTCCGATGCAATTTCTGTGTTTCATCGTTAATGAGGAGGTCAGAGGGTTACAGTAAACCTGAAGTGAAGCATCGGAATCTATAACTAGTGTCACAGGAATGGTTCAAAACATAGATAGTAAGAAGAGTCAGTTTTTTTGTACTTAAGTTCGCATTGTGCCTTTTGTGTTTAATTCCGGTGCAATTTCTGTATTTCGTCGTCAATAATAAGGTCCAAGGGATTCAGTAAACCTGAAGTGAAGCATCGGAATCATAAACCGGTGTCACAGAAAAGGTTCATAATATAGACAGTAAGAAGAGCCAGTCTTCTTGTATTTGAGTCGGCATTGTGCCTTTTGTATTTAATTCCGATGCCATTTCTGTGTTTCATCGTCAATAAGAAGGTCAGCGGGATTCAGTAAACCTGAAGTGAAGAATCGGAATCCATAACTAGTGTCACAGGAATGGTTCAAAGCATCGACAGTAAGAAGAGTCAGTCTTCTTGTACTTAATATGTCATTGAGCCATTTGTATTTTATTAGGATGCAATTACTGTGTTTCATCGTCAACAAGAAGGTCAGAGGGATACAGTAAACCTGACATGAAGCATCGGAATCTATAACTAGTGTCACAGGAATGGTTCAAAACATAGACAGTAAGAAGATTCAGATTTCTTGTACTTAAGACGGCATTGTGCCTTTTGTATTTAATTCCGATGCAATATCTGTGTTTCATCGTCAATAAGAAGGTCAGAGGGATACAATAAACCTGACGTGAAGCATCGGAATCTATAACTACTGGCACAGGAATGGTTCAAAACATAGAGAGTAAGAAGAGTCAGTTATCTTGTACTTAAGTAGGCATTGTGCTTTTGTATTTAATTCCGATGCAATTTCTGTGTTTCATCGTCAATAAGAAGGTCAGACTGATACAGTAAACATGAAGTGAAGCATCGGAATCAATAACTAGTGTCACAGGAATGGTTCAAAACATTGACAGTAAGAAGAGTCAGTTTTCTTGTACTTATGTCGTCATTGTGCCTTTTGTATTTAATTCCGGTGCAATTTCTGAGCTTCATCGTCAATAAGGAGGACGGAGGGATACAGTAAACCTAAAGTGAAGCATCGGAATCTATAACTAGTGTCACAGGAATGGTTCAAAACATAGACAGTAAGGAGAGTCAGTCTTCTTCTACTTAAGTCGGCATTGTGCCTTTTGTATTAAATTCCGATGCAATGTCTATGTTTCATCTTCAATTAGAAGGTCCGAGGGATACAGTAAACCTGAAGTGAAGCATCCGAAACTATAACTAGTGTCACAGGAGTGATTCAAAATATAGACAGTAAGAAGAGTCAGTTTTCTTGTACTTAAGTCGGCATTGTGCCTTTTGTATTTAATTCCGATGCAATTACTGTGTTTCACCGCCAATAAGAAGTTCAGAGGGAGGCAGTGAACCTGAAGTCGAGCATACGAATCCATAACTAGTGTGACAGGAATGGTTCAAAACATAGACAGTAAGAAGAGCCAGACTTCTTGTACTTGAGTCGGCATTGTGCCTTTTGTATTTAATTCCGATGCAATTTCTGTGTTTCATCGTCAATAAGAAGGTCAGAGGGCTACAGTAAAGCTGAAGTGAATCATCGGAACCTATAACTAGCTTCACAGGAATGGTTAAATACATAGAGAGTAAGATGAGACAGTCTTCTTGTACTTAAGTCGGCATTGTGCCTTTTGTATTTAATTCCGATGCAATTTCTGTGTTTCTTCGTCAATATAAGGTCAGAGGGATATAGCAAACCTGAAGTGAAGCATCGGAATCAATAACTAGTGTCACAGGAATGGTTCAAAACATAGACAGTAAGAAGAGTCAGTTATCTTGTACTTAATCGGCATTGTGCCGTTTGAATTTAATTCCGATGTAATTTCTGTGTTTCCTGGTCAATAAGAAGGTCCATGGGATACAGTAAACCTGAAGTGAAGCATCGGATTCTAAAATCGGTCTCACAGGAAAGGTTCAAAACATAGACAGTATGAAGAGCCAGCCTTCTTGTACTTGAGTCAGCATTGTGACTTTTGTATTTAATTCCGATGCAATTTCTGTGTTTCATCGTCAACAAGAAGGTCAGAGGGATACAGTAAAGCTGAAGTGAAGCATCGGAATCTATAACTAGTGTCACAGGAATGGTTCAAAGCATAGACAGTAAGAAGAGTCAGTCTTCTTGTACTTAAGTCGGCATTGAGCCATTTGTATTTAATTCCGATGCAATTTCTGTGTTTCATCGTCAATAAGAAGGTCAGAGGGATACTGTAAGCTTGAAGTGAAGCATCGGAATAAAAAACTAGAGTCACAGGAATGGTTCAAAACATAGACAGTAAGACGAGTCAGTTTTCTTGTACTTAAGTGGACATTGTGTCTTTTGTATTTAATTCCGATGAAATTTCTGTGTTTCATCGTCAATAAGAAAGTCAGAGGGATACAGTAAACCTGAAGTGAAGCATCGGAATCAATATCTAGTGTCACAGGAATGGTTCAAAACATAGACAGTAAGATGATTCAGATATCTTGTACTTAAGAAGGCATTGTGCCTTTTGTATTTAATTCCGATGCAATATCTGTGTTTCATCGTCAATAAGAAGGTCAGAGGGATACAATATACCTGATGTGAAACATCGGAATCTATAACTACTGGCACAGGAATGGTTCAAACATAGACAGTAAGAAGAGTCAGTTATCTTGCACTTAAGTAGGCATTGTTCTTTTGTATTTAATTCCAATGCAATTTCTGTGTTTCATCGTCGATGAGAAGGTCAGAGGGATACAGTGCACCTGAAATGAAGCATCAGAATCTGTAACTAGTGTCACAGGAATGGTTCAAAACTTAGACAGTAAGAAGAGTCAGTTTTCTTGTACTTAAGTAGCCATTGTGCCTTTTGTATATAATTCCGATGCAATTTCTGTGTTTCATCGTCAATAAGAAGGTGAGAGGGATACAGTAAAGCTGAAGTGAAGCATCGGAATCTATAACTAGTGTCACAGGAATGGTTCAAAACATAGACAGTAAGAAGAGTCAGTTTTCATGTACTTAATTAGGCTTGTGCCTTTTGTATTTAATTCCGATGCAATTTCTGTGTTTCGTGGTCAATTAGAAGGTCCATGGGATACAGTAAACCTGAAGTGAAACATCGGAATCTAAAACCGGTCTCACAGGAAAGGTTCAAAACATAGACAGTATGAAGAGCCAGCCTTCTTGTACTTGAGTCGGCATTGTGCCTTTTGTATATAATTCCGATGCAATTTCTGTGTTTCATCGCAAAAAAGAAGGTCAGAGGGGTACAGTAAAGCTGAAGTGAAGCATCGGAATCTATAACTAGTGTCACAGGAATGGTTCTAAACTTAGACTGTAAGAAGAGTCAATTTTCTTGTACTTCAGTCGGCATTGTGCTTTTTGTATTTAATTCCGATGCAATTTCTGTGTTTCATCGTCAATAAGAAGGTCAGAGTGATACAGTAAACCCGAAGTGAGGCATCGGAATCTATAACTGCTGCCACAGGAATGGTTCATAACATAGACAGTAGGAAGAGACAGTTTTATTGCACTTAATTAGGCTTGTGCCTTTTGTATTTAATTCCGATGCAATTTCTGTGTTTCGTGGTCAATTAGAAGGTCCATGGGATACAGTAAACCTGAAGTGAAACATCGGAATCTAAAACCGGTCTCACAGGAAAGGTTCATAACATAGACATTAAGAAGAGCCAGCTTTCTTGTATTTGAGTCGGCATTGTGCCTTTTCTATTTAATTCCGATGCAATTTCTGTGTTTCATCGTCAATAAGAAGGTCAGCGGGATTCAGTAAACCTGAAGTGAAGAATCGGAATCCAAAACTAGTGTCACAGGAATGGTTCAAAGCATAGACAGTAAGATGAGTCAGTCTTCTTATACCTAAGTCGGCATTGAGCCATTTGTATTTAATTCCGATACAATTTCTGTGTTTCATCGTCAATAAGAAGGTCAGAGGGATACAGTAAGCTTGAAGTGAAGCATCGGAATAAATAACTAGTGTCACAGGAATGGTTCAAAACATAGACTGTAAGACGAGTCAGTTTTCTTGTACTTAAGTGGAGATTGTGTCTTTTGTATTTAATTCCGATGAAATTTCTGTGTTTCATCGTCAATAAGAAGGTCAGAGGGATACAGCAAAACCTGAAGTGAAGCATCGGAATCAATATCTAGTGTCACAGGAATGGTTCAAAACATAGACAGTAAGAAGATTCAGACATCTTGTACTTAAGACGGCATTGTGCCTTTTGTATTTAATTCCGATGCAATATCTGTGTTTCATCGTCAATAAGAAGGTCAGAGGGATACAATAAACCTGATGTGAAACATCGGAATCTATAACTACTGGCACAGGAATGGTTCAAACATAGACAGTAAGAAGAGTCAGTTATCTTGTACTTAAGTAGGCATTGTTCTTTTGTATTTAATTCCAATGCAATTTCTGCGTTTCATCGTCAATAAGAAGGTCAGAGGGATACAGTGCACCTGAAATGAAGCATCAGAATCTGTAACTGGTGTCACAGGAATGGTTCAAAACTTAGACAGTAAGAAGAGTCAGTTTTCTTGTACTTAAGTAAGCATTGTGCCTTTTGTGTATAATTCCGATGCAATTTCTGTGTTTCATCGTCAATAAGAAGGTGAGAAGTATACAGTAAAGCTGAAGTGAAGCATCGGAATCTATAACTAGTGTCACAGGAATGGTTCAAAACATAGAAAGTAAGATGAGACAGTCTTCTTGTACTTAAGTCGCCATTGAGCATTTTGTATTTAATTCCGATGCAATTTCTGTGTTTCATCGCCAATATAAGGTCAGAGGGATACAGTAAACCTGAAGTGAAGCATCGGAATCTATAACTAGTGTCACGGGAATGGTTCAAATCATAGACACTAAGAAGAGTCAGTTTTCTTGTACTTAAGTTGGCATTGTCCAATCTGTATTTAATTCCGATGCAATTTTTGTGTTTCGTGGTCAATAAGAAGGTCCATGGGATACAGTAAACCTGAAATGAAGCATCGGAATTTAAAACCGGTCTCACAGGAAAGGTTCAAAGCATGGACAGTATGTAGAGCCAGCCTTCTTGTACTTGAGTCGGCATTGTGCCTTTTGTATATAATTCCGATGCAATTTCTGTGTTTCATCGTCAAAAAGAAGGTCAGAGGGATACAGTAACGCTGAAGTGAAGCATAGGAATCTATAACTAGTGTCACAGGAATGGTTCAAAACTTAGACAGTAAGAAGAGTCAGTTTTCTTGCACTTTAGTCGGCATTGTGCCTTTTGTATTTAATTCCGACGCAATTTTTGTGTTTCATCGTCAATAAGAAGGTCAGAGGGATACAGTAAAACTGAATTGAAACATCGGAATCTATAACTAGTGTCACAGGAATGGTTTAAAACGTAGACAGTAAGAAGAGCCATTCCCCTTGTACTTGAGTCGGCATTGTGCCTTTTGAATTTAATTCCGATGCAAATTCTGTGTTTCGTCGTCAATAAGAAGGTCCAAGAAATACATTAAACCTGAAGTGAAGCATCGGAATCTATAACTAGTGTCACATGAATGGTTCAAAACATAGACAGTAAGAAGAGTCAGTTTTCTTGTATCTAAGTTGGCATTGTCCCCTTTGTATTTAATTCTGATGCAATTTCTGTGTTTCATCGTCAATAAGAAGGTCAGCGGGATTCAGTAAACCTGAAGTGTAGAATCGGAATCCAAAACTAGTGTCACAGGAATGGTTCAAAGCACAGACAGTAAGATGAGTCAGTCTTCTTGTACCTAAGTCGGCATTGAGCCATTTGTATTTAATTCCGATGCAATTTCTGTGTTTCATCGTCAATAAGAAGGTCAGAGGGATACAGTAAGCTTGAAGTGAAGCATCGGAATAAATAACTAGTGTCACAGGAATGGTTCAAAACATAGACAGTAAGACGAGTCAGTTTTCTTGTACTTAAGTGGAGATTGTGTCTTTTGTATTTAATTCCGATGAAATTTCTGTGTTTCATCGTCAATAAGAAGGTCAGAGGGATACAATAAACCTGATGTGAAACATCGGAATCTATAACTACTGGCACAGGAATGGTTCAAACATAGACAGTAAGAAGAGTCAGTTATCTTGTACTTAAGTAGGCATTGTTCTTTTGTATTTAATTCCAATGCAATTTCTGTGTTTCATCGTCAATAAGAAGGCCAGAGGGATACAGTGCACCTGAAATGAAGCATCAGAATCTGTAACTAGTGTCACAGGAATGGTTCAAAACTTAGACAGTAAGAAGAGTCAGTTTTCTTGTACTTAAGTAGGCATTGTGCCTTTTGTGTATAATTCCGATGCAATTTCTGTGTTTCATCGTCAATAAGAAGGTGAGAAGTATACAGTAAAGCTGAAGTGAAGCATCGGAATCTATAACTAGTGTCACAGGAATGGTTCAAAACATAGAAAGTAAGATGAGACAGTCTTCTTGTACTTAAGTCGCCATTGAGCATTTTGTATTTAATTCCGATGCAATTTCTGTGTTTCATCGCCAATATAAGGTCAGAGGGATACAGTAAACCTGAAGTGAAGCATCGGAATCTATAACTAGTGTCACGGGAATGGTTCAAAACATAGACACTAAGAAGAGTCAGTTTTCTTGTACTTAAGTTGGCATTGTCCAATCTGTATTTAATTCCGATGCAATTTCTGTGTTTCATCGTCAATAAGATCGTCAGAGGGTACAGTAAACCTGAACTGAAGCATCGGAATCCATAACTTGTGTCACAGGAATGGTTCAAAACATAGACACTAAGAAGAGTCAGTTTTCTTGTACTTAAGTAGGCATTGTGCCTTTTGTATTTGATTCCGATGCAATTTTTGTGTTTCGTGGTCAATAAGAAGGTCCATGGGATACAGTAAACCTGAAATGAAGCATCGGAATTTAAAACCGGTCTCACAGGAAAGGTTCAAAGCATGGACAGCATGTAGAGCCAGCCTTCTTGTACTTGAGTCGGCATTGTGCCTTTTGTATATATTTCCGATGCAATTTCTGTGTTTCATCGTCAAAAAGAAGGTCAGAGGGATACAGTAAATCTGAAGTGAAGCATAGGAATCTATAACTAGTGTCACAGGAATGGTTCAAAACGTAGACAGTAAGAAGAGTCAGTTTTCTTGTTCTTTAGTCGGCATTGTGCCTTTTGTATTTAATTCCGACGCAATTTTTGTGTTTCATTGTCAATAAGAAGGTCAGAGGGATACAGTAAAACTGAATTGAAACATCGGAATCTATAACTAGTGTCACAGGAATGGTTTAAAACGTAGACAGTAAGAAGAGCCAGTCCCCTTGTACTTGAGTCGGCATTGTGCCTTTTGAATTTAATTCCGATGCAAATTCTTTGTTTCGTCGTCAATAAGAAGGTCCAAGAAATACATTAAACCTGAAGTGAAGCATCGGAATCTATAACTAGTGTCACATGAATGGTTCAAAACATAGATAGTAAGAAGAGTCAGTTTTCTTGTATCTAAGTTGGCATTGTCCCCTTTGTATTTAATTCCGATGCAATTTCTGTGTTTCATCGTCAATAAGATCGTCAGAGGGTACAGTAAACCTGAAGTGAAGCATCGGAATCTAAAACCGGTCTCACAGGAAAGGTTCAAAACATAGACAGTACGAAGAGCCAGCCTTCTTGTACTTGAGTCGGCATTGTGCCTTTTGTATTTAATTCCGATGCAATTTCTGTGTTTCATCGTCAATAAGAAGGTCAGAGGGATACAGCAAAGCTGAAGTGAAGCATCGGAAAATATAACTAGTGTCACAGGAATGGTTCAAAACTTAGACAATAAGAAGAGTCAGTTTGCTTGTACTTAAGTCGGCATTGTGCTTTTTGCATTTAATTCCGATGCAATTTCTGTGTTTCATCGTCAATACGAAGATCAGAGGGATACAGTAAAACTGAATTGAAGCATCGGAATCTATATCTAGTGTCACAGGAATGGTTTAAAACATAGACAGTAAGAAGAGCCAGTCTTCTTGTACTTGAGTCGGCAATGTGCCTTTTGTATTTAATTCCGATGCAATTTCTGTGTTTCATCGTTAATAAGAAGGTCAGAGGGTTACAGTAAACCTGAAGTGAAGCATCGGAATCTATAACTAGTGTCACAGGAATGGTTCAAAACATAGAAAGTAAGAAGAGTCAGTTTTTTTGTACTTAAGTTCGCATTGTGCCTTTTGTGTTTAATTCCGGTGCAATTTCTGTATTTCGTCGTCAATAATAAGGTCCAAGGGATTCAGTAAACCTGAAGTGAAGCATCGGAATCATAAACCGGTGTCACAGAAAAGGTTCATAATATAGACAGTAAGAAGAGCCAGTCTTCTTGTATTTGAGTCGGCATTGTGCCTTTTGTATTTAATTCCGATGCCATTTCTGTGTTTCATCGTCAATAAGAAGGTCAGCGGGATTCAGTAAACCTGAAGTGAAGAATCGGAATCCATAACTAGTGTCACAGGAATGGTTCAAAGAATAGACAGTAAGAAGAGTCAGTCTTCTTGTAGTTAAGTTGGCATTGAGCCATTTGTATTTTATTAGGATGCAATTACTGTGTTTCATCGTCAATAAGTAGGTCAGAGGGATACAGTAAATCTGAAGTGAAGCATCGGAATCTATAACTAGTGTCACAGGAATGGTTCAAAACATAGACAGTAAGAAGATTCAGATTTCTTGGACTTAAGACGGCATTGTGCCTTTTGTATTTAATTCCGATGCAATATCTGTGTTTCATCGTCAATAAGAAGGTCAGAGGGATACAATAAACCTGACGTGAAGCATCGGAATCTTAAACTACTGGCACAGGAATGCTTCAAAACATAGACAGTAAGAAGAGTCAGTTATCTTGTACTTAAGTAGGCATAGTGCCTTTGTATTTAATTCCGATGCAATTTCTGTGTTTCATCGTCAATAAGAAGGTCAGACTGATACAGTAAACATGAAGTGAAGCATCGGAATCTATAACTAGTGTCACAGGAATGGTTCAAAACATTGACAGTAAAAAGAGTCAGTTTTCTTGTACTTATGTCGTCATTGTGCCTTTTGTATTTAATTCCGGTGCAATTTCTGAGTTTCATCGTCAATAAGGAGGACGGAGGGATACAGTAAACCTAAAGTGTAGCATCGGAATCTATAACTAGTGTCACAGGAATGGTTCAAAACATAGACAGTAAGAAGAGTCAGTCTTCTTCTACTTAAGTCGGCATTGTGCCTTTTGTATTAAATTCCGATGCAATTTCTATGTTTCATCCTCAATAAGAAGGTCCGAGGGATACAGTAAACCTGAAGTGAAGCATCCGAAACTATAACTAGTGTCACAGGAGTGATTCAAAACATAGACAGTAAGAAGAGTCAGTTTTCTTGTACTTAAGTCGGCATTGTGCCTTTTGTATTTAATTCCGATGCAATTACTGTGTTTCACCGCCAATAAGAAGTTCAGAGGGAGGCAGTGAACCTGAAGTCGAGCATACGAATCCATAACTAGTGTGACAGGAATGGTTCAAAACATAGACAGTAAGAAGAGCCAGACTTCTTGTTCTTGAGTCGGCATTGTGCCTTTTGTATTCAATTCCGATGCAATTTCTGTGTTTCATCGACAATAAGGAGGTCAGAGGGATACAGTAAACCTGAAGTGAAGCATCAGAATCTATAACTAGTGTCACAGGAATGGTTCAAAACATAGACAGTAAGAAGAGGCAGTCTTCTTGTACTTGAGTCGGAATTGTGCCTTTTGTATTTAATTCCGATGCAATTTCTGTGTTTCATCGTCAATAAGAAGGTCAGAGGGCTACAGTAAAGCTGAAGTGAATCATCGGAATCTATAACTAGCGTCACAGGAATGGTTAATTACATAGAGAGTAAGATGAGACAGTCTTCTTGTACTTAAGTCGGCATTGTGCCTTTTGTATTTAATTCCGATGCAATTTCTGTGTTCCATCGTCTATAAGAAGGTCAGAGAGATACAGTAAACCTGAAGTGAAGGATCGGAATCTATAACTAGTGTCACAGGAATGATTCAAAACATAGACAGTAAGAAGAGTCAATTTTCGTGTACTTAAGTCGCCATTGTGCCTTTTGTATTTAATTCCGATGCAATTTCTGTGTTTCTTCGTCAATATGAGGTCAGAGGGATACAGCAAACCTGAAGTGAAGCATCGGAATCAATAACTAGTGTCACAGGAATGGTTCAAAACATAGACAGTAAGAAGAGTCAGTTTTCTTGTACTTAAGTCGGCATTGTGCCGTATGAATTTAATTCCGGTGTAATTTCTGTGTTTCGTGGTCAATAAGAAGGTCCATGGGATACAGTAAACCTGAAGTGAAGCATCGGAATCTAAAATCGATCTCACAGGAAAGGTTCAAAACATAGACAGTATGAAGAGCCAGCCTTCTTGTACTTGAGTCAGCATTGTGCCTTTTGTATTTAATTCCGATGCAATTTCTGCGTTTCATCGTCAACAAGAAGGTCAGAGGGATACAGTAAAGCTGAAGTGAAGCATCGGAATCTATAACTAGTGTCACAGGAATGGTTCAAAACATAGACAGTAAGACGAGTCAGTTTTCTTGTACTTAAGTGTACATTGTGTCTTTTGTATTTCATTCCGATGAAATTTCTGTGTTTCATCGTCAATAAGAAGGTCAGAGGGATACGGTAAACCTGAAGTCAAGCATCGGAATCAATATCTAGTGTCACAGGAATGGTTCAAAACATAGAGAGTAAGAAGATTCAGATATCTTGTACTTAAGAAGGCATTGTGCCTTTTCTACTTAATTCCGATGCAATATCTGTGTTTCATCATCAATAAGAAGGACAGAGGGATACAATAAACCTGATGTGAAACATCGGAATCTATAACTACTGGCACAGGAATGGTTCAAACATAGACAGTAAGAAGAGTCAGTTATCTTGTACTTAAGTAGGCATTGTTCTTTTGTATTTAATTCCAATGCAATTTCTGTGTTTCATCGTCAATAAGAACGTCAGAGGTATACAGTGCACCTGAAATGAAGCATCAGAATCTGTAACTAGTGTCACAGGAATGGTTCAAAACTTAGACAGTAAGAAGAGTCAGTTTTCTTGTACTTAAGTAGCAATTGTGCCTTTTGTATATAATTCCGATGCAATTTCTGTGTTTCATCGTCAATAAGAAGGTGAGAGGGATACAGTAAAGCTGAAGTGAAGCATCGGAAACTATAACTAGTGTCACAGGAATGGTTCAAAACATAGAGAGTAAGATGAGACAGTCTTCTTGTACTTAAGTCGCCATCGAGCATTTTGTATTTAATTCCGATGCAATTTCTGTGTTTCATCGCCAATATAAGGTCAGAGGGATACAGTAAACCTGAAGTGAAGCATCGGAATCTATAACTAGTGTCACGGGAATGGTTCAAAACATAGACACTAAGAAGAGTCAGTTTTCTTGTACTTAAGTTGGCATTGTCCCATCTGTATTTAATTCCGATGCAATTTCTGTGTTTCATCGTCAATAAGATCGTCAGAGGGTACAGTAAACCTGAACTGAAACATCGGAATCCTTAACTAGTGTCACAGGAATGGTTCAAAACATAGACAGTAAGAAGAGTCAGTTTTCTTGTACTTAAGTAGGCATTGTGCTTTTTGTATTTAATTCCGATGCAATTTCTGTGTTTCGTGGACAATAAGGAGGTCCATGGGATACAGTAAACCTGAAATGAAGCATCGGAATTTAAAACCGATCTCACAGGAAAGGTTTAAATCATGGACAGTATGTAGAGCCAGCCTTCTTGTACTTGAGCCGGCATTGTGCCTTTTGCATATAATTCCGATGCAATTTCTGTGTTTCATCGTCAAAAAGAAGGTCAGAGGGATACAGTAAAGCTGAGGTGAAGCATCGGAATCTATAACTAGTGTCACAGGAATGGTTCAAAACTTAGACAGTAAGAAGAGTCAGTTTTCTTGTACTTTAGTCGGCATTGTGCCTTTTGTGTTTAATTCCGATGCAAATTTTGTGTTTCATCGTCAATAAGAAGGTCAGAGGGATACAGTAAAACTGAATTGAAACATCGGAATCTATAACTAGTGTCACGGGAATGGTTTAAAACATAGACAGTAAGAAGAGCCAGTCCTCTTGTACTTGAGTCGGCAAGTGCCTTTTGAATTTAATTCCGATGCAAATTCTGTGTTTCGTCGTCAATAAGAAGGTCCAAGAAATACATTAAACCTGAAGTGAAGCATCGGAATCTATAACTAGTGTCACATGAATGGTTCAAAATATAGACAGTAAGAAGAGTCAGTTTTCTTGTACCTAAGTTGGCATTGGACCCTTTGTATTTAATTCCGATGCAATTTCTGTGTTTCATCGTCAATACGATCGTCAGAGGGAACAGTAAACCTGAAGTGAAGCATCGGAATCTAATACCGGTCTCACAAGAAAGGTTCAAAACATAGACAGTATGAAGAGCCAGCCTTCTTGTACTTGAGTCGGCATTGTGCCTTTTGTATTTAATTCCGATGCAATTTCTGTGTTTCATCGTCAATAAGAATGTCAGAGGGATACAGCAAAGCTGAAGTGAAGCATCGGAAAATATAACTAGTGTCACAGGAATGGTTCAAAACTTAGACAATAAGAAGAGTCAGTTTTCTTGTACTTAAGTCGGCATCGTGCTTTTTCCATTTAATTCCGATGCAATTTCTGTGTTTCATCGTCAATACGAAGATCAGAGGGATACAGTAAAACTGAATTGAAGCATCGGAATCTATATCTAGTGTCACAGGAATGGTTTAAAACATAGACAGTAAGAAGAGCCAGTCTTCTTGTACTTGAGTCGGCACTGTGCCTTTTGTATTTAATTCCGATGCAATTTCTGTGTTTCATCGTTAATAAGGAGGTCAGAGGGTTACAGTAAACCTGAAGTGAAGCATCGGAATCTGTAACTAGTGTCACAGGAATGGTTCAAAGCATAGAAAGTAAAAGAGTCAGTTTTTTTGTACTTAAGTTCGCATTGTGCCTTTTGTGTTTAATTCCGGTGCAATTTCTGTGTTTCGTCGTCAATAATAAGGTCCAAGGGATACAGTAAACCTGAAGCGAAGCATCGGAATCATAAACCGGTGTCACAGAAAAGGTTCATAATATAGACAGTAAGAAGAGCCAGTCTTCTTGTATTTGAGTCGGCATTGTGCCTTTTGTATTTAATTCCAATGCCATTTCTGTGTTTCATCGTCAATAAGAAGGTCAGACTGATACAGTAAACATGAAGTGAAGCATCGGAATCTATAACTAGTGTCACAGGAATGGTTCAAAACATTGACAGTAAGAAGAGTCAGTTTTCTTGTACTTATGTCGTCATTGTGCCTTTTGTATTTAATTCCGGTGCAATTTCTGAGTTTCATCGTCAATAAGGAGGACGGAGGGATACAGTAAACCTAAAGTGAAGCATCGGAATCTTTAACTAGTGTCACAGGAATGGTTCAAAACATAGACTGTAAGAAGAGTCAGTCTTCTTGTACTTAAGTCGGCATTGTGCCTTTTGTATTAAATTCCGATGCAATTTCTATGTTTCATCTTCAATAAGAAGGTCCGAGGGATACAGTAAACCTGAAGTGAAGCATCCGAAACTATAACTAGTGTCACAGGAGTGATTCAAAACATAGACAGTAAGAAGAGTCAGATTTCTTGTACTTAAGTCGGTATTGTGCCTTTTGTATTTAATTCCGATGCAACTACTGTGTTTCACCGCCAATAAGAAGTTCAGAGGGAGGCAGTGAACCTGAAGTCGGGCATACGAATCCATAACTACTGTGACAGGAATGGTTCAAAACATAGACAGTAAGAAGAGCCAGACTTCTTGTACTTGAGTCGGCATTGTGCCTTTTGTATTTAATTCCGTTGCAATTTCTGTGTTTCATCGACAATAAGGAGGTCAGAGGGATACATTAAACCTGAAGTGAAGCATCGGAATCTATAACTAGTGTCACAGGAATGGTTTAAAACATAGACAGTAAGAAGAGCCAGTCTTCTTGTACTTGAGTCGCAATTGTGCCTTTTGTATTTAATTCCGATGCAATTTCTGTGTTTCATCGTCAATAAGAAGGTCAGAGGGCTACAGTAAAGCTGAAGTGAATCATCGGAATCTATAACTAGCGTCACAGGAATGGTTAAATACATAGAGAGTAAGATGAGACAGTCTTCTTGTACTTAAGTCGGCATTGTGCCTTTTGTATTTAATTCCGATGCAATTTCTGTGTTTCATCGTCTATAAGAAGGTCAGAGAGATGCAGTAAACCTGAAGTGAAGGATCGGAATCTATAACTAGTGTCACAGGAATGGTTCAAAACATAGACAGTAAGAAGAGTCAGTTTTCTTGTACTTAAGTCGGCATTGTGCCGTTTGAATTTAATTCCGATGTAATTTCTGTGTTTCGTGGTCAATAAGAAGGTCCATGGGATACAGTAAACCTGAAGTGAAGCATCGGAATCTAAAATCGGTCTCACAGGAAAGGTTCAAAACATAGACAGTATGAAGAGCCAGCCTTCTTGTACTTGAGTCAGCATTGTGCGTTTTGTATTTAATTCCGATGCAATTTCTGTGTTTCATCGTCAACAAGAAGGTCAGAGGGATACAGTAAAGCTGAAGTGAAGCATCGGAATCTATAACTAGTGTCACAGGAATGGTTCAAAACTTAGACACTAAGAAGAGTCAGTTTTCTTGTACTTATGTCGGCATTGTGCTTTTTGTATTTAATTCCGATGCACTTCCTGTGTTTCATCGTCAATAGGAAGGTCAGAGGGATACAGTAAACCTGAAGTGAAGCATCGGAATCTATAACTAGTATCACAGGAATGGTTCAAACATAGACAGTAAGAAGAGTCAGATTTATTGTACTAAAGTCGGCATTGTGCCTTTTGTATTTAATTCCGTTGCAATTTCTGTGTTTCATAGTCGTTACAAAGGTCAGAGGGCTACAGTAAAGCTGAAGTGAATCATCGGAATCTATAACTAGCGTCACAGGAATGGTTAAATATATAGAGAGTAAGATGAGACAGTCTTCTTGTACTTAAGTCGGCATTGTGCCTTATGTATTTAATTCCGATGCAATTTCTGTGTTTCATCGTCAATAAGAAGGTCACAGAGATACAGTAAACCTGAAGTGAAGGATCGGAATCTATAACTAGTGTCACAGGAATGGTTCAAACATAGACAGTAAGAAGAGTCAGATTTATTGTACTAAAGTCGGCATTGTGCCTTTTGTATTTAATTCCGTTGCAATTTCTGTGTTTCATAGTCAATACGAAGGTCAGAGGGATACAGTAAACCTGAGGTGAAGCATCGGAATCTATAACTAGTGTCACAGGAATGGTTCAAAACATAGACAGTTAGAAGAGTCAATTTTCGTGTACTTAAGTCGCCATTGTGCCTTTTGTATATAATTCCGATGCAATTTCTGAGTTTCATCGTCAATAATGAGGTCGGGGGGATACAGTAAACCCAAAGTGAAGCATCAGATTCTATAACTAGTGTCACAGGAATGGTTCAAAACATACACAGTAAGAAGAGTCAGTCTTCTTGTACTTGAGTCGGCATTGTCCCTTTTGTATTTAATTCCGATGCAATTTCTGTGTTTCGTGGTCAATAAGAAGGTCCATGGGATACAGTAAACCTGAAGTGAAGCATCGGAATCTAAAACCGGTCTCACAGGAAACGTTCAAAACGTAGACAGTATGAAGAGCCAGCCTTCTTGTACTTGAGTCGGCATTGTCCCTTTTGTATTTAATTCCGATGCAATTTCTGTGTTTCGTGGTCAATAAGAAGGTCCATGGGATACAGTAAACCTGAAGTGAAGCATCGGAATCTAAAACCGGTCTCACAGAAAACGTTCAAAACGTAGACAGTATGAAGAGCCAGCCTTCTTGTACTTGAGTCGGCATTGTCCCTTTTGTATTTAATTCCGATGCAATTTCTGTGTTTCATCGTCAATAAGAAGGTCAGAGGGATACAATAAAGCTGAAGTGAAGCATCGGAATCTATAACTAGTCCGACAGGAATGGTTCAAATCTTAGACAGTAAGAAGAGTCAGTTTCCTTGTACTTAAGTCGGCATTGTGCTTTTTGTGTTTATTTCCGATGCAATTTCTTGTTTCATCGTCAATAAGAAGGTCAGAGGGATACAGTAAAACTGAATTGAAGCATCGGAATCTATAACTAGTGTCACAGGAATGATTTATAACATAGACAGTAAGAAGAGCCAGTCTTCTTGTACTTGAGTCGGCATTGTGCCTTTTGTATTTAATTCCGATGCAATTTCTGTGTTTCGTCGTCAATAAGAAGGTCAGAGGGATACAGTAAGCTTGAAGTGAAGCATCGGAATATATAACTAGTGTCACAGGAATGGTTCAACACATAGACAGTAAGACGAGTTTGTTTTCTTGTACTTAAGTGGACATTGTGACTTTTGTATTTAATTCCGATGAAATTTCGGTGTTTCATCGTAAATACGAAGGTCAGAGGGATACAGTAAACCTGAAGTGAAGCATCGGAATCTATAACTAGTGTTGCAGGAATGGTTCAAAACGTAGACAGTAAGAAGATTTAGTTTTCGTGTACTTAAGACGGCATTGTGCCTTTTGTATTTAATTCCGATGCAATATCTGTGTTTCATCGTCAATAAGAAGGTCAGAGGGATACAATAAACCTGATGTGAAGCATCGAAATCTGTAACTAGTGGCACAGGAATGGTTCAAAACGTAGACAGTAAGAAGAGTCAGTTATCTTGTACTTAAGTAGGCATTGTGCTTTAGTATTTAATTCCGATGCAATTTCTGTGTTTAATCGTCAATACGAAGGTCGGAGGGATACAGTACACCTGAAGTGAAGCATCAGAATCTATAACTAGTGTCACAGGAATGGTTCAAGGCATAGACAGTAAGAAGAGTCAGTTTTCTTGTACTTAAGTAGGCATTGTGCCTTTTGTATATAATTCCGATGCAATTTCTGTGTTTCATCGTCAATAAGAAGGTCAGACTGATACAGTAAACAAGACGTGAGGCATCGGAATCTATAACTAGTGTCACAGGAATGGTTCAAAACATAGACAGTAAGAAGAGTCAGTTTTCTTGTACTTAAGTTGTCATTGTGCCTTTTGTATTTAATTCCGATGCAATTTCTGAGTTACATCGTCAATAAGGAGGTCGGAGGGATACAGTAAACCTAAAGTGAAGCATCGGAAGCTATTACTAGTGTCACAGGAATGGTTCAAGTCATAGACAGTAAGAAGAGCCAGTCTTCTTGTACTTGAGTCGGAATTGTGCCTTTTGTATTTAATTCCGATGCAATTTCTGGGTTTCATCGTCAATAAGAAGGTGAGAGGGATACAGTAAAGCTGAAGTAAAGCATCGGAATCTATAACTAGTGTCACAGGAATGGTTCAAATCATAGAGAGTAAGATGAGAGAGTCTTCTTGTACTTAAGTCGGCATTGAGCCTTTTGTATTTAATTCCGATGCAATTTCTGTGTTTCATCGTCAATAAAAGGTCAGAGGGATGCAGTAAACCTGAAGTGAAGCATCGGAATCTACAACTAGTGTCACAGGAATGGTTCAAAACATAGACAGTAAGAAGAGTCAGTCTTCTTGTACTTAAGTCGGCATTGAGCCATTTGTATTTAATTCCGATGCAATTTCTGTGTTTCATCGTCAATAAGAAGGTCAGAGGGATACAGTAAGCTTGAAGTGAAGCATCGGAATAAATAACTAGTGTCACAGGAATGGTTCAAAACATAGACAGCAAGAAAAGTCAGTTTTCTTGTACTTAAGTGGACATTGTGTCTTTTGTATTTAATTCCGATGAAATTTCTGTGTTTCATCGTCAATAAGAAGGTCAGAGGGATACAGTAAACCTGAAGTGAAGCATCGGAATCTATATCTAGTGTCACAGGAATGGTTCAAAACATAGACAGTAAGAAGACTCAGATTTCTTGTACTTAAGACGGCATTGTGCCTTTTGTATTTAATTCCGATGCAATATCTGTGTTTCATCGTCAATAAGAACGTCAGAGGGATACAATAAACCTGATGTGAAACATCGGAATCTATAACTACTGGCACAGGAATGGTTCAAAACATAGACAGTATGAAGAGTCAGTTATCTTGTACTTAAGTAGGCATTGTTCTTTTGTATTTAATTCCAATGCAATTTCTGTGTTTCATCGTCAATAAGAAGGTCAGAGGGATACAGTACACCTGAAATGAAGCATCGGAATCTATAACTAGTGTCACAGGAATGGTTCAAAACATAGACAGTAAGAAGAGCCAGTCTTCTTGTACTTGAGTCGGAATTGTGCCTTTTGTATTTAATTCCGATGCAATTTCTGTGTTTCATCGTCAACAAGAAGGTCAGAGGGATACAGTAAAGCTGAAGTGAAGCATCGGAATCTATAACTAGTGTCACAGGAATGGTTCAAAACTTAGACACTAAGAAGAGTCAGTTTTCTTGTACTTATGTCGGCATTGTGCTTTTTGTATTTAATTCCGATGCACTTCCTGTGTTTCATCGTCAATAGGAAGGTCAGAGGGATACAGTAAACCTGAAGTGAAGCATCGGAATCTATAACTAGTATCACAGGAATGGTTCAAACATAGACAGTAAGAAGAGTCAGATTTATTGTACTAAAGTCGGCATTGTGCCTTTTGTATTTAATTCCGTTGCAATTTCTGTGTTTCATAGTCGTTACAAAGGTCAGAGGGCTACAGTAAAGCTGAAGTGAATCATCGGAATCTATAACTAGCGTCACAGGAATGGTTAAATATATAGAGAGTAAGATGAGACAGTCTTCTTGTACTTAAGTCGGCATTGTGCCTTATGTATTTAATTCCGATGCAATTTCTGTGTTTCATCGTCAATAAGAAGGTCACAGAGATACAGTAAACCTGAAGTGAAGGATCGGAATCTATAACTAGTGTCACAGGAATGGTTCAAACATAGACAGTAAGAAGAGTCAGATTTATTGTACTAAAGTCGGCATTGTGCCTTTTGTATTTAATTCCGTTGCAATTTCTGTGTTTCATAGTCAATACGAAGGTCAGAGGGATACAGTAAACCTGAGGTGAAGCATCGGAATCTATAACTAGTGTCACAGGAATGGTTCAAAACATAGACAGTTAGAAGAGTCAATTTTCGTGTACTTAAGTCGCCATTGTGCCTTTTGTATATAATTCCGATGCAATTTCTGAGTTTCATCGTCAATAATGAGGTCGGGGGGATACAGTAAACCCAAAGTGAAGCATCAGATTCTATAACTAGTGTCACAGGAATGGTTCAAAACATACACAGTAAGAAGAGTCAGTCTTCTTGTACTTGAGTCGGCATTGTCCCTTTTGTATTTAATTCCGATGCAATTTCTGTGTTTCGTGGTCAATAAGAAGGTCCATGGGATACAGTAAACCTGAAGTGAAGCATCGGAATCTAAAACCGGTCTCACAGGAAACGTTCAAAACGTAGACAGTATGAAGAGCCAGCCTTCTTGTACTTGAGTCGGCATTGTCCCTTTTGTATTTAATTCCGATGCAATTTCTGTGTTTCGTGGTCAATAAGAAGGTCCATGGGATACAGTAAACCTGAAGTGAAGCATCGGAATCTAAAACCGGTCTCACAGAAAACGTTCAAAACGTAGACAGTATGAAGAGCCAGCCTTCTTGTACTTGAGTCGGCATTGTCCCTTTTGTATTTAATTCCGATGCAATTTCTGTGTTTCATCGTCAATAAGAAGGTCAGAGGGATACAATAAAGCTGAAGTGAAGCATCGGAATCTATAACTAGTCCGACAGGAATGGTTCAAATCTTAGACAGTAAGAAGAGTCAGTTTTCTTGTACTTAAGTCGGCATTGTGCTTTTTGTGTTTAATTCCGATGCAATTTCTTGTTTCATCGTCAATAAGAAGGTCAGAGGGATACAGTAAAACTGAATTGAAGCATCGGAATCTATAACTAGTGTCACAGGAATGATTTATAACATAGACAGTAAGAAGAGCCAGACTTCTTGTACTTGAGTCGGCATTGTGCCTTTTGTATTTAATTCCGATGCAATTTCTGTGTTTCGTCGTCAATAAGAAGGTCAGAGGGATACAGTAAGCTTGAAGTGAAGCATCGGAATATATAACTAGTGTCACAGGAATGGTTCAACACACAGACAGTAAGACGAGTTTGTTTTCTTGTACTTAAGTGGACATTGTGACTTTTGTATTTAATTCCGATGAAATTTCGGTGTTTCATCGTAAATACGAAGGTCAGAGGGATACAGTAAACCTGAAGTGAAGCATCGGAATCTATAACTAGTGTTGCAGGAATGGTTCAAAACGTAGACAGTAAGAAGATTTAGTTTTCGTGTACTTAAGACGGCATTGTGCCTTTTGTATTTAATTCCGATGCAATATCTGTGTTTCATCGTCAATAAGAAGGTCAGAGGGATACAATAAACCTGATGTGAAGCATCGAAATCTGTAACTAGTGGCACAGGAATGGTTCAAAACGTAGACAGTAAGAAGAGTCAGTTATCTTGTACTTAAGTAGGCATTGTGATTTAGTATTTAATTCCGATGCAATTTCTGTGTTTAATCGTCAATACGAAGGTCGGAGGGATACAGTACACCTGAAGTGAAGCATCAGAATCTATAACTAGTGTCACAGGAATGGTTCAAGGCATAGACAGTAAGAAGAGTCAGTTTTCTTGTACTTAAGTAGGCATTGTGCCTTTTGTATATAATTCCGATGCAATTTCTGTGTTTCATCGTCAATAAGAAGGTCAGACTGATACAGTAAACAAGACGTGAGGCATCGGAATCTATAACTAGTGTCACAGGAATGGTTCAAAACATAGACAGTAAGAAGAGTCAGTTTTCTTGTACTTAAGTTGTCATTGTGCCTTTTGTATTTAATTCCGATGCAATTTCTGAGTTACATCGTCAATAAGGAGGTCGGAGGGATACAGTAAACCTAAAGTGAAGCATCGGAAGCTATTACTAGTGTCACAGGAATGGTTCAAGTCATAGACAGTAAGAAGAGCCAGTCTTCTTGTACTTGAGTCGGAATTGTGCCTTTTGTATTTAATTCCGATGCAATTTCTGGGTTTCATCGTCAATAAGAAGGTGAGAGGGATACAGTAAAGCTGAAGTAAAGCATCGGAATCTATAACTAGTGTCACAGGAATGGTTCAAATCATAGAGAGTAAGATGAGAGAGTCTTCTTGTACTTAAGTCGGCATTGAGCCTTTTGTATTTAATTCCGATGCAATTTCTGTGTTTCATCGTCAATAAAAGGTCAGAGGGATGCAGTAAACCTGAAGTGAAGCATCGGAATCTACAACTAGTGTCACAGGAATGGTTCAAAACATAGACAGTAAGAAGAGTCAGTCTTCTTGTACTTAAGTCGGCATTGAGCCATTTGTATTTAATTCCGATGCAATTTCTGTGTTTCATCGTCAATAAGAAGGTCAGAGGGATACAGTAAGCTTGAAGTGAAGCATCGGAATAAATAACTAGTGTCACAGGAATGGTTCAAAACATAGACAGTAAGAAAAGTCAGTTTTCTTGTACTTAAGTGGACATTGTGTCTTTTGTATTTAATTCCGATGAAATTTCTGTGTTTCATCGTCAATAAGAAGGTCAGAGGGATACAGTAAACCTGAAGTGAAGCATCGGAATCTATATCTAGTGTCACAGGAATGGTTCAAAACATAGACAGTAAGAAGACTCAGATGTCTTGTACTTAAGACGGCATTGTGCCTTTTGTATTTAATTCCGATGCAATATCTGTGTTTCATCGTCAATAAGAACGTCAGAGGGATACAATAAACCTGATGTGAAACATCGGAATCTATAACTACTGGCACAGGAATGGTTCAAAACATAGACAGTATGAAGAGTCAGTTATCTTGTACTTAAGTAGGCATTGTTCTTTTGTATTTAATTCCAATGCAATTTCTGTGTTTCATCGTCAATAAGAAGGTCAGAGGGATACAGTACACCTGAAATGAAGCATCGGAATCTATAACTAGTGTCACAGGAATGGTTCAAAACATAGACAGTAAGAAGAGCCAGTCTTCTTGTACTTGAGTCGGAATTGTGCCTTTTGTATTTAATTCCGATGCAATTTCTGTGTTTCATCGTCAATATAAGGTCAGAGGGATACAGTAAACCTGAAGTGAAGCATCGGAATCAATAACTAGTGTCACAGGAATGGTTCAAAACATAGACAGTAAGAAGAGTCAGTTTTCTTGTACTTAAGTCGGCATTGTGCCGTTTGAACTTAATTGCGATGTAATTTCTGTGTTTCGTGGTCAATACGAAAGTCCATGGGATACAGTAAACCTGAAGTGAAGCATCGGAATCTAAAATCGGTCTCACAGGAAAGGTTCAAAACATAAACAGTATGAAGAGCCAGCCTTCTTGTACTTGAGTCAGCATTGTGCCTTTTGTATTTAATTCCGATGCAATTTCTGTGTTTCATCGTCAACAAGGAAGTCAGAGAGATACAGTAAAGGTGAAGTGAAGCATCGGAATCTATAACTAGTGTCACAGGAATGGTTCAAACTTAGACACTAAGAAGAGTCAGTTTTCTTGTACTTATGTCGGCATTGTGCTTTTTGTATTTAATTCCGATGCACTTTCTGTGTTTCTTCGTCAATAAGAAGGTCAGAGGGATACAGTAAACCTGAAGTGAAGCATCGGAATCTATAACTAGTGTCACAGGAATGGTTCAAACATAGACAGTAAGAAGAGTCAGATTTCTTGTACTTAAGTCGGCATTGTGCCTTTTGTATTGATTTCCGTTGCAATTTCTGTGCTTCATAGTCAATACGAAGGTAAGAGGGATACAGTAAACCTGAGGTGAAGCATCGGAATCTATAACTAGTGTCACAGGAATGGTTAAAAACATAGACAGTAAGAAGAGTCAATTTTCGTGTACTTAAGTCGCCATTGTGCCTTTTGTATTTAATTCCGATGCAATTTCTGAGTTTCATCGTCAATAAGGAGGTCGGAGGGATACAGTAAACCTAAAGTGAAGCATCGGAATCTATAACTAGTGTCACAGGAATGGTTCAAAACATAGACAGTAAGAAGAGTCAGTCTTCTTGTACTTAAGTCGGCATTGTGCCTTTTGTATTAATTTCCGATGCTATTTCTATGTTTCATCCTCAATAAGAAGATCCCAGGGATACAGTAAACCTGAAGTGAAGCATCGGAAACTATAACTAGTGTCACAGGAGTGGTTCAAAACATAGACAGTAGGAAGAGTCAGCTTTCTTGTACTTAAGTCGGCATTGTGCCTTTTGTATTTAACTCCGATGCAACTTCTGTGTTTCATCGTCTATAAGAAGGTCAGAGGGATACAGTAAACCTGAAGTGAAGCATCGGAATCTATAACTAGTGTCGCAGGAATGGTTCAAAACATAGACAGTAAGAAGAGTCAGTTTTCTTGTACTTATGTCGGCATTGTGCCTTTTGTAATTAATTCCAATGCAATTTCTGTGTTTCACCGCCAATATGGAGTTCGGAGGGAGGCAGTGAACCTGAAGTCGAGCATCCGAATCCATAACTAGTGTCACAGGTATGGTTCAAAGCATAGACAGTAAGAAGAGCCAGTCTTCTTGTACTTGAGTCGGCATTGTGCCTTTTGTATTTAATTCCGATGCAATAACTGTGTTTCATCGACAATAAGGAGGTCAGAGGGATACAGTAAAGCTGAAGTGAAGCGTCGGAATCTATAACTAGTGTCACAGGAATAGTTCAAAACATAGAGAGTAAGATGAGACAGTCTTCTTGCACTTAAGTCGGCATTGAGCCTTTTGTATTTAATTCCAATGCATTTTCTGTGTTTTCATCGTCAATATAAGGTCAGAGGGATACAGTAAACCTGAAGTGAAGCATCGGAATTTATAAGTAGTGTCACAGTAAGGGTCAAAACATAGACAGTAAGAAGAGTCAGTTTTCTTGTACTTAAGTTGGCATTGTCCCTTTTGTATTTCATTCCGATGCAATTTCTGTGTTTCATCGTCAATAAGATCGTCAGAGGGTACAGTAAACCTGAAGTGAAGCATCGGAATCTATAACTAGTGTCACAGGAATGGTTCAAAACATAGACAGTAAGAAGAGTCAGTTTTCTTGTACTTAAGTAGGCATTGTGCCTTTTGTATTTAATCCCGATGCAATTTCTGTATTTCGTGGTCAATAAGAAGGTCCATGAGATACAGTAAACCTGAAGTGAAGCTTCGGAATCTAAAACCGGTCTCACAGGAAAGGTTCAAAACGTAGACAGTATGAAGAGCCAGCCTTCTTGTACTTGAGTCGGCATTGTCCCTTTTGTATTTAATTCCGATGCAATTTCTGTGTTTCATCGTCTATAAGAAGATCAGAGGGATACAATAAAGCTGTAGTGAAGCATCGGAATCTATAACTAGTGTGACAGGAATGGTTAAAATCTTAGACAGTAAGAAGAGTAAGTTTTCTTGTACTTAAGTCGGCATTATGTTATTTGTATTTAATTCCGATGCAATTTATTGTTTCATCGTCAATAAGAAGGTCAGAGGGATACAGAAAAACTGAATTGAAGCATCGGAATCTATAACTAGTGTCACAGGAATGGTTTATAACATAGACAGCAAGAAGAACCAGTCTTCTTGTACTTGAGTCGGCATTGTGCCTTTTGTATTTAATTCCGATGCAATTTCTGTGTTTCATCGTCAATAAGGAGGTCAGAGGGATACAGAAAACCTGAAGTGAAGCATCGGAATCTATAACTAGTGTCACAGGAATGGTTGAAAACATAGATAGTAAGAAGAGTCAGTTTTTTTGTACTTAAGTCGGCATTGTGCCTTTTGTATTTAATTCCGATGCAATTTCTGTGTTTCGTCGTCAATAATAAGGTCCAAGGGATACAGTAAACCTGAAGTGAAGAATCGGAATCTATAACTATTGTCACAGGAATGGTTCAAAGCACAGACAGTAAGAAGAGTCAGTCTTCTTGTACTCAAGTCGGCATTGGGACTTTTGTATTTAATTCCGGTGCAATTTCTGTGTTTCATCGTCAATAAGAAGGTCATAGGGATAAAGTAAGCTTGAAGTGAAGCATCGGAATATATAATTAGTGTCACAGGAATGGTTCAAAACATAGACAGTAAGACGAGTTAGTTTTCTTGTACTTAAGTGGACATTGTGACTTTTGTATTTAATTCCGATGAAATTTCGGTGTTTCATCGTCAATACGAAGGTCAGAGGGATACAGTAAACCTGAAGTAAAGCATCGGAATCTATAACTAGTGTCACAGGAATGGTTCAAAACATTGACAGCAAGAAGATTTAGTTTTCGTGTACTTAAGACGGCATTGTGCCTTTTGTATTTAATTCCGAAGCAATATCTGTGTTTCATCGTCAATAAGAAGGTCAGAGGGATACAGTACACCTGAAATGAAGCATCAGAATCTATAAGTAGTGTCACAGGAATGGTTCAAAACTTAGACAGTAAGAAGAGTCAGTTTTCTTGTACTTAAGTAGGCATTGTGCCTTTTGTATATAATTCCGATGCAATTTCTGTGTTTCATCGTCAATAAGAAGGTCAGACTGATACAGTAAACATGAAGTTAAGCATGGGTATCTATAACTAGCGTCACAGGAATGGTTAAATACATAGAGAGTAAGATGATACAGTCTTCTTGTACTTAAGTCGGCATTGAGCCTTTTGTATTTAATTCCGATGAAATTTTGGTGTTTCATCGTCAATACGAAGGTCAGGGGGATACAGTAAACCTGAAGTGAAGCATCGGAATCTATAACTAGTGTCACAGGAATGGTTCAAAACATTGACAGCAAGAAGATTCAGTTTTCGTGTACTTAAGAGGGCATTGTGCCTTTTGTATTTAATTCCGATGCAATTACTGTGTTTCACCGCCAATAAGAAGTTAAGAGGGTGGCAGTGAACCTGAAGTGAAGCATCGGAATCTATAACTAGTGTCACAGGAATGGTTCAAGACATAGACAGTAAGAAGAGGCAGTCTTCTTGTACTTGAGTCGGAATTGTGCCTTTTGTATTTAATTCCGATGCAATTTCTGTGTTTCATCGTCAATAAGAAGGTCAGAGGGCTACAGTAAAGCTGAAGTGAAGCATCGCAATCTATAACTAGCGTCACAGGAATGGTTAAATACATAGAGAGTAAGATGAGACAGTCTTCTTGTACTTAAGTCGGCATTGAGCCTTTTGTATTTAATTCCGATGCAACTTCTGTGTTTCATCGTCAATATAAGGTCAGAGGGATACAGTAAACCTGAAGTGAAGCATCGGAATCAATAACTAGTGTCACAGGAATGGTTCAAAACATAGACAGTAAGAAGAGTCGGTTTTCTTGTATTTAAGTCGGCATTGTGCCGTTTGAATTTAATTCCGATGTAATTTCTAAGTTTCGTGGTCAATAAGAAAGTCCATGGGATACAGTAAACCTGAAGTGAAGCATCGGAATCTAAAATCGGTCTCACAGGAAAGGTTCAAAACATAAACAGTATGAAGAGCCAGCCTTCTTGTACTTGAGTCAGCATTGTGCCTTTTGCATTTAATTTCGATACAATTTCTGTGTTTCATCGTCAACAAGAAGGTCAGAGGGATACAGTAAAGCTGAAGTGAAGCATCGGAATCTATAACTAGTGTCACAGGAATGGTTCAAACTTAGGCACTAAGAAGAGTCAGTTTTCTTGTACTTATGTCGGCATTGTGCTTTTTGTATTTAATTCCGATGCACTTTCTGTGTTTCATCGTCAATAAGAAGGTCAGAGGGATACAGTAAACCTGAAGTGAAGCATCGGAATCTGTAACTAGTGTCACAGGAATGGTTCAAACATAGACAGTAAGAAGAGTCAGATTTCTTGTACTTAAGTCGGCATTGTGCCTTTTGTATTGATTTCCGTTGCAATTTCTGTGTTTCATAGTCAATACGAAGGTCAGAGGGATACAGTAAACCTGAGGTGAAGCATCGGAATCTATAACTAGTGTCACAGGAATGGTTCAAAACAAAGACAGTAAGAAGAGTCAATTTTCGTGTACTTAAGTCGCCATTGTGCCTTTTGTATTTAATTCTGATGCAATTTCTGAGTTTCATCGTCAATAAGGAGGTCGGAGGGATACAGTAAACCTAAAGTGAAGCATCGGAATCTATAACTAGTGTCACAGGAATGGTTCAAAACATAGAGTGTAAGAAGAGTCAGTCTTCTTGTACTTAAGTCGGCATTGTGCCTTTTGTATTAATTTCCGATGCAATTTCTATGTTTCATCTTCAATAAGAAGATCCAAGGGATACAGTAAACCTGAAGTGAAGCATCGGAAACTATAACTAGTGTCACAGGAGTGGTTCAAAACATAGACAGTAAGAAGAGTCAGTTTTCTTGTACTTAAGTCGGCATTGTGCCTTTTGTATTTAATTCCGATGCAATTTCTGTGTTTCATCGTCTATAAGAAGGTCAGAGGGATACAGTAAACCTGAAGTGAAGCATCGGAATCTATAACTAGTGTCACAGGAATGGTTCAAAACATAGACAGTAAGAAGAGTCAGTTTTCTTGTACTTATGTCGGCATTGTGCCTTTTGTAATTAATTCCAATGCAATTTCTGTGTTTCACCGCCAATAAGAAGTTCAGAGGGAGGCAGTGAAC
Source organism: Schistocerca americana (assembly GCF_021461395.2). NCBI lineage: Eukaryota > Metazoa > Arthropoda > Insecta > Orthoptera > Acrididae > Schistocerca > Schistocerca americana. Next base: position 1,587,140 of record NW_025725928.1, read on the forward strand.
CTGAAGTCGAGCATCCGAATCCATAACTAGTGTCACAGGTATGGTTCAAAGCATAGACAGTAAGAAGAGCCAGTCTTCTTGTACTTGAGTCGGCATTGTGCCTTTTGTATTTAATTCCGATGCAATAACTGTGTTTCATCGACAATAAGGAGGTCAGAGGGATACAGTAAAGCTGAAGTGAAGCATCGGAATCTATAACCAGTGTCACAGGAATGGTTCAAAACATAGACAGTAAGAAGAGTCAGTTTTCTTGCACTTAAGTAGGCATTGTGCCTTTTGTATTTAATTCCGATGCAATTTCTGTGTTTCGTGGTCAATAAGAAGGTCCATGGGATACAGTACCCCTGAAGTGAAGCTTCGGAATCTAAAACCGGTCTCACAGGAAAGGTTCAAAACGTAGACAGTATGAAGAGCCAGCCTTCTTGTACTTGAGTCGGCATTGTCCCTTTTGTATTTAATTCCGATGCAATTTCTTGTTTCATCGTCAATAAGAAGGTCAGAGTGGTACAGTAAAACTGAATTGAAGCATCGGAAACTATAACTAGTGTCACAGGAATGGTTTATAACATAGACAGTAAGAAGAGCCAGTCTTCTTGTACTTGAGTCGGCATTGTGCCTTTTGTATTTAATTCCGATGCAATTTATGTGTTTCATCGTCAATAAGGAGGTCAGAGGGATACAGAAAACCTGATGTGAAGCATCGGAATCTATAACTAGTGTCACAGGAATGGTTCAAAACATAGGTAGTAAGAAGAGTCAGTTTTTTTGTACTTAAGTCGGCATTGTGCCTTTTGTATTTAATTCCGATGCAATTTCTGTGTTTCGTCGTCAATAATAAGGTCCAAGGGATACAGTAAACCTGATGTGAAGAATCGGAATCTATAACTATTGTTTCAGGAATGGTTCAAAGCATAGACAGTAAGAAGAGTCATTCTTCTTGTACTCAAGTCGGCATTGAGACTTTTTTATTTAATTCCGGTGCAATTTCTGTGTTTCATCGTCAATAAGAAGATCAGAGGGATAAAGTAAGCTTGAAGTGAAGCATCGGAATATATAACTAGTGTCACAGGAATGGTTCAAAACATAGACAGTAAGACGAGTTAGTTTTCTTGTACTTAAGTGGACATTGTGACTTTTGTATTTAATTCCGATGAAATTTCGGTGTTTCATCGTCAATACGAAGGTCAGAGGGATACAGTAAACCTGAAGTGAAGCATCGGAATCTATAACTAGTGTCACAGGAATGGTTCAAAACATTGACAGCAAGAAGGTTTAGTTTTCGTGTACTTAAGACGGCATTGTGCCTTTTGTATTTAATTCCGATGCAATATCTGTGTTTCATCGTCAATAAGAAGGTCCGTGGGATACAGTACACCTGAAATGAAGCATCAGAATCTATAACTAGTGTCACAGGAATGGTTCAAAACTTAGACAGTAAGAAGAGTCAGTTTTCTTGTACTTAAGTCGGCATTGTGCCTTTTGTATTTAATTCCGATGCAATTTCTGTGTTTCATCGTCTATAAGAAGGTCAGAGGGATACAGTAAACCTGAAGTGAAGCATCGGAATCTATAACTAGTGTCACAGGAATGGTTCAAAACATAGACAGTAAGAAGAGTCAGTTTTCTTGTACTTATGTCGGCATTGTGCCTTTTGTAATTAATTCCAATGCAATTTCTGTGTTTCACCGCCAATAAGAAGTTCAGAGGGAGGCAGTGAACCTGAAGTCGAGCATCCGAATCCATAACTAGTGTCACAGGTATGGTTCAAAGCATAGACAGTAAGAAGAGCCAGTCTTCTTGTACTTGAGTCGGCATTGTGCCTTTTGTATTTAATTCCGATGCAATAACTGTGTTTCATCGACAATAAGGAGGTCAGAGGGATACAGTAAAGCTGAAGTGAAGCATCGGAATCTATAACCAGTGTCACAGGAATGGTTCAAAACATAGACAGTAAGAAGAGTCAGTTTTCTTGCACTTAAGTAGGCATTGTGCCTTTTGTATTTAATTCCGATGCAATTTCTGTGTTTCGTGGTCAATAAGAAGGTCCATGGGATACAGTACCCCTGAAGTGAAGCTTCGGAATCTAAAACCGGTCTCACAGGAAAGGTTCAAAACGTAGACAGTATGAAGAGCCAGCCTTCTTGTACTTGAGTCGGCATTGTCCCTTTTGTATTTAATTCCGATGCAATTTCTTGTTTCATCGTCAATAAGAAGGTCAGAGTGGTACAGTAAAACTGAATTGAAGCATCGGAAACTATAACTAGTGTCACAGGAATGGTTTATAACATAGACAGTAAGAAGAGCCAGTCTTCTTGTACTTGAGTCGGCATTGTGCCTTTTGTATTTAATTCCGATGCAATTTATGTGTTTCATCGTCAATAAGGAGGTCAGAGGGATACAGAAAACCTGATGTGAAGCATCGGAATCTATAACTAGTGTCACAGGAATGGTTCAAAACATAGGTAGTAAGAAGAGTCAGTTTTTTTGTACTTAAGTCGGCATTGTGCCTTTTGTATTTAATTCCGATGCAATTTCTGTGTTTCGTCGTCAATAATAAGGTCCAAGGGATACAGTAAACCTGATGTGAAGAATCGGAATCTATAACTATTGTTTCAGGAATGGTTCAAAGCATAGACAGTAAGAAGAGTCATTCTTCTTGTACTCAAGTCGGCATTGAGACTTTTTTATTTAATTCCGGTGCAATTTCTGTGTTTCATCGTCAATAAGAAGATCAGAGGGATAAAGTAAGCTTGAAGTGAAGCATCGGAATATATAACTAGTGTCACAGGAATGGTTCAAAACATAGACAGTAAGACGAGTTAGTTTTCTTGTACTTAAGTGGACATTGTGACTTTTGTATTTAATTCCGATGAAATTTCGGTGTTTCATCGTCAATACGAAGGTCAGAGGGATACAGTAAACCTGAAGTGAAGCATCGGAATCTATAACTAGTGTCACAGGAATGGTTCAAAGCATTGACAGCAAGAAGGTTTAGTTTTCGTGTACTTAAGACGGCATTGTGCCTTTTGTATTTAATTCCGATGCAATATCTGTGTTTCATCGTCAATAAGAAGGTCAGAGGGATACAGTACACCTGAAATGAAGCATCAGAATCTATAACTAGTGTCACAGGAATGGTTCAAAACTTAGACAGTAAGAAGAGTCAGTTTTCTTGTACTTAAGTAGGCATTGTGCATTTTGTATATAATTCCGATGCAATTTCTGTGTTTCATCGTCAATTAGAAGGTCAGACTGATACAGTAAACATGAAGTGAAGCTTCGGAATCTATAACTAGTGTCACAGGAATGGTTCAAGTCATAGACAGTAAGAAGATCCAGTCTTCTAGTACTTGAGTCGGAATTGTGCCTTTTGTATTTAATTCCGATGCAATTTCTGTGTTTCATCGTCAATAAGAAGGTCAGAGGGCTACAGTGAAGCTGAAGTGAAGCATCGGAATCTATAACTAGCGTCACAGGAATGGTTAAATACATTGAGAGTAAGATGAGACAGTCTTCTTGTACTTAAGTCGGCATTGAGCCTTTTGTATTTAATTCCGATGCAATTTCTGTGTTTCATCGTCAATATAAGGTCAGAGGGATACAGTAAACCTGAAGTGAAGCATCGGAATCAATAACTAGTGTCACAGGAATGGTTCAAAACATAGACAGTAAGGAGAGTCAGTCTTCTTGTACTCAAGTCGGCATTGTGCCTTTTGTATTAATTTCCGATGCAATTTCTATGTTTCATCTTCAATAAGAAGATCCGAGGGATACAGTAAACCTGAAGTGAAGCATCGGAAACTATAACTAGTGTCACAGGAGGGGTTCAAAACATAGACAGTAAGAAGAGTCAGTTTTCTTGTACTTAAGACGGCATTGTGCCTTTTGTATTTAATTCCGATGCAATTTCTGTGTTTCATCGTCTATAAGAAGGTCAGAGGGATACAGTAAATCTGAAGTGAAGCATCGGAATCTATAACTAGTGTCACAGGAATGGTTCAAATCATAGACAGTAAGAAGAGTCAGTTTTCTTGTACTTATGTCGGCATTGTGCCTATTGTAATTAATTCCAATGCAATTTCTGTGTTTCACCGCCAATAAGAAGTTCAGAGGGAGGCAGTGAACCTGAAGTCGAACATCCGAATCCATAACTAGTGTCACAGGTATGGTTCAAAGCATAGACAGTAACGAGAGCCAGTCTTCTTGTACTTGAGTCGGCATTGTGCTTTTTGTATTTAATTCCGATGCAATTTCTGAGTTTCATCGACAATAAGGAGGTCAGAGGGATATAGTAAAGCTCAAGGGAAGCATCGGATTTTATAACTAGTGTCACAGGAATGGTTCAAAACATAGAGAGAAAGATGAGACAGTCTTCTTGCACTTAAGTCGGCATTGAGCCTTTTGTATTTAATTCCGATGCATTTTCTGTGTTTCATCGTCAATATAAGGTCAGAGGGATACAGTAAACCAGAGGTGAAGCATCGGAATTTATAAGTAGTGTCACAGTAAGGGTCAAAACATAGACAGTATGAAGAGCCAGCCTTCTTGTACTTGAGTCGGCATTGTCCCTTTTGTATTTAATTCCGATGCAATATCTGTGTTTCATCTATAACTAGTGTCACAGGAATGGTTCAAAACATAGACAGTAAGAAGAGTCAGATTTCTTGTACTTAAATCGGCATTGTGCCTTCTGTATTTAATTCCGTTGCAATATCTGTGTTTCATAGTCAATACGAAGGTCAGAGGGATACAGTAAACCTGAGGTGAAGCATCGGAATCTATAACTAGTGTCACAAGAATGGTTCAAAACATAGACAGTAAGAAGAGTCAATTTTCTTGTACTTAAGTCCGCATTATGCCTTTTCTATTTAATTCCGATGCAATTTCTGTGTTTCATCGTCAATAAGAAGGTCAGAGGGATACGGTAAACCTGAAGTGAAACATCGGAATCTATAACTAGTGTCACAGGAATGGTTCAAAACATAGACAGTAACAAGAGTCAGTTATCTTGTACTTAAGTCTTAATTGTGCCCTTTGTATTTAATTCCGATGAAATTTCTGTGATTCATCGTCAATAAGATGGTCAGAGGGATACAGTAAACCTGAAGTCAAGCATCGGAATCTATAACTAGTGTCACAGGAATGGTTCAGAACATAGACAGTAAGAAGAGTCAGTTTTCTTGTACTTAAGTCGGAATTGTGCCTTTTGTATTTAATTCCGATGCAATTTCTGTGTTTCCTCGTCAATAAGAGGGACAGATGGATACAGTAAACCTGAAGTGAAGCATCGGAATCTATAACTAGTGTCACAGGAATGGTTCAAAACATAGCCAGTAAGAAGAGTCAGTTTTCTTGTACTTAAGTCGGCATTGTGCCTTTTGTATTTAACTCCGATGCAATATCTGTGTTTCATCGTCTATAAGAAGGTCAGAGGGATACAGTAAACCTGAAGTGAAGCATCGGAATCTATAACTAGTGTCACAGGAATGGTTCAAAACATAGACAGTAAGAAGAGTCAGTTTTCTTGTACTTAAGTCGGCATTGTGCCTTTTGTATTTAATTCCGATGTAATTACTGTGTTTCACCGCCAATAAGAAGTTCAGAGGGAGGCAGTGAACCTGAAGTCGAGCATCCGAATCCATTACTAGTGTGACAGGAATGGTTCAAATCATAGACAGTAAGAAGAGCCAGACTTCTTGTACTTGAGTCGGCATTGTGCCTTTTGTATTTAATTCCGATGCAATTTCTGTGTTTCATCGACAATAAGGAGGTCAGAGGGATACAGTAAACCTGAAGTGAAGCATCGGAAACTATAACTAGTGTCAAAGGAATGGTTCAAAACATAGACAGTAAGAAGAGCCAGTCTTCCGGAACTTGAGTCGGAATTGTGCCTTTTGTATTTAATTCCGATGCAATTTCTGTGTTTCATCGTCAATAAGAAGGTCAAAGGGCTACAGTAAAGCTGAAGTGAAGCATCGGAATCTATAACTAGCGTAACAGGAATGGTTCAAAACATAGAGAGTAAGATGAGACAGTCCTCTTGTACTTAAGTCGGCATTGAGCCTTTTGTATTTAATTCCGATGCAATTTCTGTGTTTCATCGTCCATATAAGGTCAGAGGGATACAGTAAACCTGAAGTGAAGCATTGGCATCTATAACTAGTGTCACAGGAATGGTTCAAAACATAGACTGTAAGAAGAGTCAGTTTTCTTGCACTTCAGTCGGCATTGTGCCTTTTGAATTTAATTCCGATGCAAATTCTGTGTTTCGTCGTCAATAAGAAGGTCCAAGGGATACATTAATCCTGAAGTGAAGCATCGGAATCTATAAGTAGTGTCAAATGAATGGTTCAAAACATAGACAGTAACAAGAGTCAGTTTTCTTGTACTGAAGTAGGCATTGTGCCTTTTGTATTTAATTCCGATGCAATTTCTGTGTTTCGTGGTCAATAAGAAGGTCCATGGGATACAGTAAACCTGAAGTGAAGCATCGGAATCTAAAACCGGTCCCACAGGAAAGGTTCAAACCCTAGACCGTATGAAGAGCCAGCCTTCTTGTACTTGAGTCAGCATTGTGCCTTTTGTGTTTAATTCCGATGCAATTTCTGTGTTTCATTGTCAATAAGAAGGTCAGAGGGATACAGTAATGCTGAAGTGAAGCATCGGACTCCATAACTAGTGTCACAGGAATGGTTCAAAACATAGACAGTAAGAAGAGTCAATTTTCGTGTACTTAAGTCGGCATTGTGGCTTTTCTATTTAATTCCGATGCAATTTCTGTGTTTCATCGTCATTAAGAAGGTCAGAGGGATACGGTAAACCTGAAGTGAAACATCGGAATCTATAACTAGTGTCACAGGAATGGTTCAAAGCATAGACAGTAACAAGAGTCAGTTATTTTGTACTTAAGTCTTAATTGTGCCCTTTGTATTTAATTCCGATGAAATTTCTGTGTTTCATCTTCAATAAGAAGGTCAGAGGGATACAGTAAACCTGATGTGAAGCATCGGAATCTATAACTAGTGTCACATGAATGGTTCAAAACATAGACAGTAAGAAGTGTCAGTTTTCTTGTACTTTAGTCGGCAATGCGCCTTTTGTATTTAATTCCGATGCAATTTCTGTGTTTCCTCGTCAATAAGAAGGACAGATGGATACAGTAAACCTGAAGTGAAGCATCGGAATCTATAACTAGTGTCACAGGAATGGTTAAAACATAGACAGTAAGAAGAGTCAGTCTTTCCTTGTACTTAAGTCGGCATTGTGCCTTTTGTGTTTAATTCCGATGCAATTTCTGTGATTCATCGTCAATAAGAAGGTCAGATTGATACAGTAAACGTGAAGTGAAGCATCGGAATCTATAACTAGTGTCACATGATTGGTTCAACTCATAGACAGTAAGAAGAGTCAGTTATCTTGTACTTAAGTTGGCATTGTGCCTTTTGTATTTAATTCCGATGCTATTTCTGTGTTTCATCGTCACTAAGAAGGTCAGAGGGATACAGTAAACCGGAAGTGAAGCATTGGAATCTATAACTAGTGTCACAGGAATGGTTCAAAACATAGACAGTAAGAAGAGCCAGTCTTCTTGTACTTGAGTCGGCATTGTGCCTTTTGTATTTAATTCCGATGCAATTTCTGTGTTTCATTGATAATAAGGAGGTCAGAGGGATACAGTAAGCCTGAAGTAAAGCATCGGAATCTATAACTAGTGTCACAGGAATGGTTCAAAACATAGACAGTAAGAAGAGCCAGTCTTCGTGTACTTGAGTCTGAATTGTGCCTTTTGTATTTAATTCCGATGCAATTTTTGTGTTTCATCGTCAAGAAGAAGGTCACAGTGATACAGTAAAGCTGAAGTGAAGCATCGGAATCTATAATTAGTGTCAATGGAATGGTTCAAAACATAGAGATTAAGATGAGACAGTCGTCTTGTACTTAAGTCGGCATTGAGCCTTTTGTATTTCATTCCGATGCAATTTCTGTGTTTCATCGTCAATAAGAAGGTCAGAGGGATACAGTAAACCTGAAGTGAAGCATCGGAATCTATATCTAGCGTCACAGGAATGGTTCAAATCATAGACAGTAAGAAGAGTCAGTTTTCTTGTACTTTAGTCGGCATTGTGCTTCTTCAATTTAATTCCGATGCAAATTCTGTGTTTCATCGTCAATAAGAAGGTCACAGGGATACAGTAAAGCTGAAGTGAAGCATCGGAATCTATAACTAGTGTCACAGGAATGGTTCAAACCATAGACAGTTAGGAGAGTCAGTTTTCTTGTACTTAAGTCGGCATTGTGCCTTTTGTATTTAATTCCTATGCAATTTCTGTGTTTCATCGTCAGTAAGAAGGTCAGAGGGATACAGTAAACCTGAAGTGAAGCATCGGAATCTATAACTAGTGTCACAGGAATGGTTAAAACATAGACAGTAAGAAGAGTCAGTTTTTCCTTGTACTTAAGTCTTAATTGTGCCCTTTGTATTTAATTCCGATGAAATTTCTGTGTTTCATAGTCAATATGAAGGTCAGAGGGATACAGTAAACCTGAAGTGAAGCATCGGAATCTATAACTAGTGTCACAGGAATGGTTCAAAACATAGACAGTAAGAAGAGTCAGCTTTCTTGTACTTAAGTCGGCATTGTGAATTTTGGATTTAATTCCGATGCAACTTCTGTGTTTCCTCGTCAATAAGAAGGACAGATGGATACAGTAAACCTGAAGTGAAGCATCGGAATCTATAACTAGTGTCACATGAATGGTTCAACTCATAGACAGTAAGAAGAATCACTTATCTTTTACTAAAGTCGGCATTGTGCCTTTTGTATTTAATTCCGATGCTATTTCTGTGTTTCATCTTCAATAAGAAGGTCAGAGGGATACAGTAAACCGGAAGAGAAGCATCGGAATCCATAACTAGTGTCACAGGAATGGTTCAAAACATAGTAAGAAGAGTCAGTTTTCAAGTACGTAAGTCGGCATTGTACGTTTTGTACTTAATTCCGATGCAATTTCTGTGTTTCATCGCCAATAAGAAGGTCAGAGGGAGGCAGTGAACCTGAAGTCGAGCATCCGAATCCATAACTAGCGTCACAGGAAAGGTTCAAAGCATAGACAGTAAGAAGAGCCAGTCTTTTTGTACTTGAGTCGGCATTGTGCCTTTTGTATTTAATTCCGATGCAATTTCTCTTGTTTCATCAATAAGGAGGTCGGAGGGATACAGTAAACCTGAAGTAAAGCATCGGAATCTATAACTAGTGTCACAGGAATGGTTCAAAAGATAGACAGTAAAAAGAGCCAGTCTTCTTGTACTTGAGTCGGAATTGTGCCTTTTGTATTTAATTCCGATGCAATTTCTGTGTTTCATCGTCAATAAGAAGGTCACAGGGGTACAGTAAAGCTGAAGTGAAGCATCGGAATGTATAACTAGTGTCACAGGAATGGTTCAAAACATAGAGAGTAAGATGAGACAGTCTTCTTGTACTTAAGTCGGCATTGAGCCTTTTGTATTTCATTCCGATGCAATTTCTGTGTTTCATCGTCAATATAAGGTCAGAGGGATACAGTAAACCTGAAGTGAAGCATCGGAAACTATATCTTGTGTCACAGGAATGGTACAAAGCATAGACAGTAAGAAGAGTCAGTTTTCTTGTACTTTAGTCGGCATTGTGCTTTTTGAATTTAAATCCGATGCAAATTCTGTGTTTCATCGTCAATAAGAAGGTCACAGGGATACAGTAAAGCTGAAGCGAAGCATCGGAATCAATAACTAGTGTCACAGGAATGGTTCAAAACGTAGACAGTAAGGAGAGTCAGTTTTCCTGTACTTAAGTCGGCATTGTGCCTTTTGTATTTAATTCTTATGCAATTTCTGTGTTTCATCGTCAATAAGAAGGTCAGAGGGATACAGTAAACCTGAAGTGTAGAATCGGAATCTATAACTAGCGTCACAGGAATGGTTCAAAACATAGACAGTAAGAAGAGTCAGTTTTCTTGTACTTAAGTCGGCATCGTGCCTTTTGTATATAATTCCGACGCAATATCTGTGTTTCATCGTCAATTAGAAGGTCAGAGGGATACAGTAAACCTGTAGTGAAGCATCGGAATCTATAACTAGTGTCACAGGAATGGTTCAAACATAGACAGTAAGAAGAGTCAATTTTCGTGTACTTAAGTCGGCATTGTGCTTTTTCTATTTGATTCCGATGCAATTTCTGCGTTTCATCGTCATTAAAAAGGTCAGAGGGATACGGTAAACCTGAAGTGAAGCATCGGAATCTATAACTAGTGTCACAGGAATGGTTCAAAACATAGACTGTAAGAAGAGTCAGTTTTCTTGCACTTCAGTCGGCATTGTGCCATTTGTATTTAATTCCGATGCAATTTCTGTGTTTTGTGGTCAGTAAGAAGGTCCATGGGATACAGTAAACCTGAAGTGAAGCATCGGAATCTAAAACCGGTCTCACAGGAAAGGTTCAAACCATAGACCGTATGAAGAGCCAGCCTTCTTGTACTTGAGTCAGCATTGTGCCTTTTGTGTTTAATTCCGATGCAATTTCTGTGTTTCATTGTCAATAAGAAGGTCAGAGGGATACAGTAATGCTGAAGTGAAGCATCGGACTCCATAACTAGTGTCACAGGAATGGTTCAAAACTTAGACACTAAGAAGAGTCAGTTTTCTTGTACTTATGTCGGCATTGTGCCTTTTGTATTTAATTCCGTTGCAATTTCTGTGTTTCATAGTCAATACGAAGGTCAGAGGAATACAGTAAACCTGAGGTGAAGCATCGGAATCTTTAACTAGTGTCACAGGAATGGTTCAAAACATAGACAGTAAGAAGAGTCAATTTTCGTGTACTTAAGTCGGCATTGTGGCTTTTCTATTTAATTCCGATGCAATTTCTGTGTTTCATCGTCAATAAGAAGGTCAGAGGGATACGGTAAACCTGAAGTGAAACATCGGAATCTATAACTAGTGTCACAGGAATGGTTCAAAGCATAGACAGTAACAAGAGTCAGTTATTTTGTACTTAAGTCTTAATTGTGCCCTTTGTATTTAATTCCGATGAAATTTCTGTGTTTCATCTTCAATAAGAAGGTCAGAGGGATACAGTAAACCTGATGTGAAGCATCGGAATCTATAACTAGTGTCACATGAATGGTTCAAAACATAGACAGTAAGAAGTGTCAGTTTTCTTGTACTTTAGTCGGCATTGCGCCTTTTGTATTTAATTCCGATGCAATTTCTGTGTTTCCTCGTCAATAAGAAGGACAGATGGATACAGTAAACCTGAAGTGAAGCATCGGAATCTATAACTAGTGTCACAGGAATGGTTAAAACATAGACAGTAAGAAGAGTCAGTTTTTCCTTGTACTTAAGTCGGCATTGTGCCTTTTGTATTTAATTCCGATGCAATTTCTGTGATTCATCGTCAATAAGAAGGTCAGATTGATACAGTAAACGTGAAGTGAAGCATCGGAATCTATAACTAGTGTCACATGATTGGTTCAACTCATAGACAGTAAGAAGAGTCAGTTATCTTGTACTTAAGTTGGCATTGTGCCTTTTGTATTTAATTCCGATGCTATTTCTGTGTTTCATCGTCACTAAGAAGGTCAGAGGGATACAGTAAACCGGAAGTGAAGCATCGGAATCTATAACTAGTGTCACAGGAATGGTTCAAAACATAGACAGTAAGGAGAGTAAGTTTTCTTGTACTTAAGTCGGCATTGTGCTTTTGTATTTAATTCCGATGCAATTTCTGTGTTTCATCGCCAATAAGAAGGTCAGAGGGAGGCAGTGTACCTGAAGTCGAGCATCCGAATCCATAACTAGTGTCACAGGAAAGGTTCAAAACATAGACGGTAAGAAGAGCCAGTCTTCTTGTACTTGAGTCGGCATTGTGCCTTTTGTATTTAATTCCGATGCAATTTCTGTGTTTCATTGATAATAAGGAGGTCAGAGGGATACAGTAAGCCTGAAGTAAAGCATCGGAATCTATAACTAGTGTCACAGGAATGGTTCAAAACATAGACAGTAAGAAGAGCCAGTCTTCGTGTACTTGAGTCGGAATTGTGCCTTTTGTATTTAATTCCGATGCAATTTCTGTGTTTCATCGTCAAGAAGAAGGTCACAGGGATACAGTAAAGCTGAAGTGAAGCATCGGAATCTATAATTAGTGTCAATGGAATGGTTCAAAACATAGAGATTAAGATGAGACAGTCTTCTTGTACTTAAGTCGGCATTGAGCCTTTTGTATTTCATTCCGATGCAATTTCTGTGTTTCATCGTCAATAAGAAGGTCAGAGGGATACAGTAAACCTGAAGTGAAGCATCGGAATCTATATCTAGCGTCACAGGAATGGTTCAAATCATAGACAGTAAGAAGAGTCAGTTTTCTTGTACTTTAGTCGGCATTGTGCTTCTTCAATTTAATTCCGATGCAAATTCTGTGTTTCATCGTCAATAAGAAGGTCACAGGGATACAGTAAAGCTGAAGTGAAGCATCGGAATCTATAACTAGTGTCACAGGAATGGTTCAAACCATAGACAGTTAGGAGAGTCAGTTTTCTTGTACTTAAGTCGGCATTGTGCCTTTTGTATTTAATTCCTATGCAATTTCTGTGTTTCATCGTCAGTAAGAAGGTCAGAGGGATACAGTAAACCTGAAGTGAAGCATCGGAATCTATAACTAGTGTCACAGGAATGGTTAAAACATAGACAGTAAGAAGAGTCAGTTTTTCCTTGTACTTAAGTCTTAATTGTGCCCTTTGTATTTAATTCCGATGAAATTTCTGTGTTTCATAGTCAATATGAAGGTCAGAGGGATACAGTAAACCTGAAGTGAAGCATCGGAATCTATAACTAGTGTCACAGGAATGGTTCAAAACATAGACAGTAAGAAGAGTCAGCTTTCTTGTACTTAAGTCGGCATTGTGAATTTTGGATTTAAATCCGATGCAACTTCTGTGTTTCCTCGTCAATAAGAAGGACAGATGGATACAGTAAACCTGAAGTGAAGCATCGGAATCTATAACTAGTGTCACATGAATGGTTCAACTCATAGACAGTAAGAAGAATCACTTATCTTTTACTAAAGTCGGCATTGTGCCTTTTGTATTTAATTCCGATGCTATTTCTGTGTTTCATCTTCAATAAGAAGGTCAGAGGGATACAGTAAACCGGAAGAGAAGCATCGGAATCTATAACTAGTGTCACAGGAATGGTTCAAAACATAGTAAGAAGAGTCAGTTTTCAAGTACGTAAGTCGGCATTGTACGTTTTGTACTTAATTCCGATGCAATTTCTGTGTTTCATCGCCAATAAGAAGGTCAGAGGGAGGCAGTGAACCTGAAGTCGAGCATCCGAATCCATAACTAGTGTCACAGGAAAGGTTCAAAGCATAGACAGTAAAAAGAGCCAGTCTTCTTGTACTTGAGTCGGAATTGTGCCTTTTGTATTTAATTCCGATGCAATTTCTGTGTTTCATCGTCAATAAGAAGGTCACAGGGGTACAGTAAAGCTGAAGTGAAGCATCGGAATGTATAACTAGTGTCACAGGAATGGTTCAAAACATAGAGAGTAAGATGAGACAGTCTTCTTGTACTTAAGTCGGCATTGAGCCTTTTGTATTTCATTCCGATGCAATTTCTGTGTTTCATCGTCAATATAAGGTCAGAGGGATACAGTAAACCTGAAGTGAAGCATCGGAAACTATATTTTGTGTCACAGGAATGGTACAAAACATAGACAGTAAGAAGAGTCAGTTTTCTTGTACTTTAGTCGGCATTGTGCTTTTTGAATTTAAATCCGATGCAAATTCTGTGTTTCATCGTCAATAAGAAGGTCACAGGGATACAGTAAAGCTGAAGCGAAGCATCGGAATCAATAACTAGTGTCACAGGAATGGTTCAAAACGTAGACAGTAAGGAGAGTCAGTTTTCCTGTACTTAAGTCGGCATTGTGCCTTTTGTATTTAATTCTTATGCAATTTCTGTGTTTCATCGTCAATAAGAAGGTCAGAGGGATACAGTAAACCTGAAGTGTAGAATCGGAATCTATAACTAGCGTCACAGGAATGGTTCAAAACATAGACATTAAGAAGAGTCAGTTTTCTTGTACTTAAGTCGGCATCGTGCCTTTTGTATATAATTCCGACGCAATATCTGTGTTTCATCGTCAATTAGAAGGTCAGAGGGATACAGTAAACCTGTAGTGAAGCATCGGAATCTATAACTAGTGTCACAGGAATGGTTCAAACATAGACAGTAAGAAGAGTCAATTTTCGTGTACTTAAGTCGGCATTGTGCTTTTTCTATTTGATTCCGATGCAATTTCTGCGTTTCATCGTCATTAAAAAGGTCAGAGGGATACGGTAAACCTGAAGTGAAGCATCGGAATCTATAACTAGTGTCACAGGAATGGTTCAAAACATAGACAGCAAGAAGAGTCAGTTTTCTTGCACTTAAGTCGGAATTGTGCCCTTTGTATTTAATTCCGTTGAAATTTCTGTGTTTCATCGTCAATAAGAAGGTCAGAGGGATACAGTAAACCTGAAGTGAAGCATCGGAATTTATAACTATGTCACATGAATGGTTCAAAACATAGACAGTAAGAAGAGTCAGTTTTCTTGTACTTAAGTCGGCATTGTGCCTTTTGTATTTAATTCCGATGCAATCTCTGTGTTTCCTCGTCAATAAGAAGGACAGAGGGATACAGTAAACCTGAAGTGAAGCATCGGAATCTATAACTAGTTTCACAGGAATGGTTAAAACATAAACAGTAAGAAGAGTCAGTTTTTCCTTGTACTTAAGTCGGCATTGTGCCTTTTGTATTTAATTCCGATGCAATTTCTGTGTTTCATCGCCAATAAGAAGCTCAGAGGGAAGCAGTGAACCTGAAGTCGAGCATCCGAATCCATAACTTGTGTGACAGGAATGGTTCAAAAAATAGACAGTAAGAAGGGTCAGACTTCTTGTACTTGAGTCGGCATTGTGCCTTTTGTATTTAATTCCGATGCAATTTCTGTGTTTCATCGTCAATAAGGAGGTCAGAGGGATACAGTAAACCTGAAATGAAGCATCGGAACGTATAACTAGTGTCAAAGGAATGGTACAAAACATAGAGAGTGAGAAGAGCCAGTCTTCTGGAACTTGAGTCGGATTTGTGCCTTTTGTATTTAATTCCGATGCAATTTCTGTGTTTCATCGTCAATAAGAAGGTCCAAGGGATACATTAATCTTGAAGTGAAGCATCGGAATCTATAACTAGTGTCACAGGAATGGTTCAAAACATAGACAGTAAGAAGAGTCAGTTTTCTTTTACTTAAGTTGGCATTGTCCCTTTTGTATTTAATTCCGATGCAATTTCTGTGTTTCATCGTCAATAAGAAGGTCAGAGGGATACAGTAAACCTGAAGTGAAGCATCGGAATCTATAACTAGTGTCACAGGAATGGTTGAAAACATAGACAGTAAGAAGAGTCAGTTTTCTTGTACTTAAGTAGGCATTGTGCCTTTTGTATTTAATTCCGATGCAATTTCTGTGTTTCGTGGTCAATAAGAAGGTCCATGGGATACAGTAAACCTGAAGTGAGGCATCGGAATCTACAACCGGTCTCACAGGAGAGGTTCAAAACATAGACAGTATGAAGAGCCGGCCTTCTTGTACTTGAGTCAGCATTGTGCCTTTTCTATTTAATTCCGATGCAATTTCTGTGTTTCATCGTCAATAAGAAGGTCAGAGGGATACAGTAAAGCTGAAGTGAAGCATCGGAATCCATAACTAGTGTCACAGGAATGGTTCAATACTTAGACACTAAGAAGAGTCAGTTTTCTTGTACTTATGTCGGCATTGTGCTTTTTGTATTTAATTCCGAGGCACTTTCTGTGTTTCATCGTCAATAAGAAGGTCAGTGGGATACAGTAAACCTGAAGTGAAGCATCGGAAACTATAACTAGTGTCACAGGAATGGTTCAAACATAGACAGTAAGAAGAGTCAGATTTCTTGTACTTAAGTCGGCATTGTGCCTTTTGTATTTAATTCCGATGCAATTTCTGTGTTTCCTCGTCAATAAGAAGGACAGATGGATACAGTAAACCTGAAACGAAGCATCGGAATCTATAACTAGTGTCACAGGAATGGTTTATAACATAGACAGTAAGAAGAGTCAGTTTTCTTGTACTTAAGTTGGCATTGTGCCTTTTGTATTTAATTCCGATGCAATTTCTGTGTTTCATCGCCAATAAGAAGGTCAGAGGGATACAGTAAAGCTGAAGTGAAGCATCGGAATCCATAACTAGTGTCACAGGAATGGTTCAATACTTAGACACTAAGAAGAGTCAGTTTTCTTGTACTTATGTCGGCATTGTGCTTTTTGTATTGAATTCCGAGGCACTTTCTGTGTATCATCGTCAATAAGAAGGTCAGAGGGATACAGTAAACCTGAAGTGAAGCATCGGAATCTATAACTAGTGTCACAGGAATGGTTCAAACATAGACAGTAAGAAGAGTCAGATTTCTTGTACTTGAGTCGGCATTGTGCCTTTTGTATTTAATTCCGATGCAATTTCTGTGTTTCATCGACAATAAGGAGGTCAGAGGGATACAGTAAACCTGAAGTGAAGCATCGGAATCTATAACTAGTGTCAAAGGAATGGTCAAAACATAGACAGTAAGAAGAGCCAGTCTTCTGGAACTTGTGTCGGAATTGTGCCTTTTGTATTTAATTTCGATGCAATTTCTGCGTTTCATCGTCAAAAAGAAGGTCAGAGGGCTACAGTAAAGCTGAAGTGAAGCATCGGAATCTATAACTAGCGTAACAGGAATGGTTCAAAACATAGAGAGTAAGATGAGACAGTCTTCTTGTACTTAAGTCGGCATTGAGCCTTTTGTATTTAATTCCGATGCAATTTCTGTGTTTCATCGTCAATAAGAAGGTCAGAGGGATACAGTAAAGCTTATGTGAAGCATCGGAATCCATAACTAGTGTCACAGGAATGGTTCTATACTTAGACACTAAGAAGAGTCAGTTTTCTTGTACTTATGTCGGCATTGTGCTCTTTGTATTTAATTCCGAGGCACTTTCTGTGTTTCATCGTCAATAAGAAGGTCAGAGGGATACAGTAAACCTGAAGTGAAGCATCGGAATCTATAACTAGTGTCACAGGAATGGTTCAAAACATAGACTGTAAGAAGAGTCAGTTTTCTTGTACTTAAGTCGGCATCGTGTCTTTTGAATTTAATTCCGATGCAAATTCTGTGTTTCGTCGTCAATAAGAAGGTCCAAGGGATAGAATAATCCTGAAGTGAAGCATCGGAATCTATAACTAGTGTCACATGAATGGTTCAAATAATTGACAGTAAAAAGAGTCAGTTTTCTTGTACTTAAGTCGGCATTGTGCCTTTTGTATTTTATTCCGATGCAATATCTGTGCTTCATCGTCTATAAGAAGGTCAGAGGGATACAGTAAAGCTGAAGTGAAGCATCGGAATCCATAACTAGTGTCACAGGAATGGTTCTATACTTAGACACTAAGAAGAGTCAGTTTTCTTGTACTTATGTCGGCATTGTGCTTTTTGTATTTAATTCCGAGGCACTTTCTGTGTTTCATCGTCAATAAGAAGGTCAGAGGGATACAGTAAACCTGAAGTGAAGCATCGGAATCTATAACTAAAGTCACAGGAATGGTTCAAACATAGTTAGTAAGAAGAGTCAGATTTCTTGTACTTAAGTCGGCATTGTGCCTTTTGTATTTAATTCCGATGCAATTTCTGTGTTTCCTCGTCAATAAGAAGGACAGATGGATACAGTAAACCTGAAACGAAGCATCGGAATCTATAACTAGTGTCAAAGGAATGGTTTATAACATAGACAGTAAGAAGAGTCAGTTTTCTTGTACTTAAGTCGGCACTGTGCGTTTTGTATTTAATTCCGATGCAATTTCTGTGTTTCATCGACAGTAAGAAGGTCAAAGGGAGCCAGTGAACCTGAAGTCGAGCATCCGAATCCATAACTAATGCCACAGGAAAGGTTCAAAACATAGACAGTAAGAAGAGCCAGTCTTCTTGTACTAGAGTCGGCATTGTGCCTTTTGTATTTAATTCCGACGCAATTTCTGTGTTTCATCGACAATACGGAGGTCCAAGGGATACAGTAAACCTGACGTAAAGCATCGGAATCTATAACTAGTGTCACAGAAATGGTTCAAAACATAGACAGTAAGAAGAGCCAGTCTTCTTGTACCTGATTCGGCATTGCGCCTTTTATAATTAATTCCGATGCAATTTCTGTGTTTCATCGTCAATAAGAAGGTCACAGGGATACAGTAAGACTGAAGTGAAGCATCGGAATCTATAACTAGTGTCACAGGAATGGTTCAAAACATAGACAGTAAGAAGAGTCAGTTTTCTTGTACTTCAGTCGGCATTGTGCTTCTTGAATTTAATTCCGATGCAAATTCTGTGTTTCATCGTCAATAAGAAGGTCACAGGAATACAGTAAAGCTGAAGTGAAGCATCGGAATCTATAACTAGTGTCACAGGAATGGTTCAAACCATAGACAGTTAGGAGAGTCAGTTTTCTTGTACTTAAGTCGGCATTGTGCCTTTTGTATTTAATTCCTATGCAATTTCTGTGTTTCATCGTCAGTAAGAAGGTCAGAGGGATACAGCAAACCTGAAGTGAAGCATCGGAATCTATAACTAGTGTCACAGGAATGGTTAAAACATAGACAGTAAGAAGAGTCAGTTTTTCCTTGTACTTAAGTCTTAATTGTGCCCTTTGTATTTAATTCCGATGAAATTTCTGTGTTTCATAGTCAATATGAAGGTCAGAGGGATACAGTAAACCTGAAGTGAAGCATCGGAATCTATAACTAGTGTCACAGGAATGGTTCAAAACATAGACAGTAAGAAGAGTCAGCTTTCTTGTACATAAGTCGGCATTGTGAATTTTGGATTTAATTCCGATGCAACTTCTGTGTTTCCTCGTCAATAAGAAGGACAGATGGATACAGTAAACCTGAAGTGAAGCATCGGATCCTATAACGAGTGTCACAGGAATGGTTAAAACATAGACAGTAAGAAGAGTCAGTTTTTCCTTGTACTTAAGTCGGCATTGTGCCTTTTGTATTTAATTCCGATGCAATTTCTGTGATTCATCGTCAATAAGAAGGTCAGAGGGATACAGTAAACGTGAAGTGAAGCATCGGAATCTATAACTAGTGTCACATGAATGGTTCAACTCATAGACAGGAAGAAGAATCAGTTATCTTTTACTAAAGTCGGCATTGTGCCTTTTGTATTTAATTCCGATGCAATTTCTGTGTTTCATCGTCAGTAAGAAGGTCAGAGGGAGGCAGTGAACCTGAAGTCGAGCATCCGAATCCATAACTAGTGTCACAGGAAAGGTTCAAAGCATAGACAGTAAGAAGAGCCAGTCTTCTTGTACTTGAGTCGGCATTGTGCCTTTTGTATTTAATTCCGATGCAATTTCTCTTGTTTCATCAATAAGGAGGTCAGAGGGATACAGTAAACCTGAAGTAAAGCATCGGAATCTATAACTAGTGTCACAGGAATGTTTCAAAAGATAGACAGTAAGAAGAGCCAGTCTTCTTGTACTTGAGTCGGAATTGTGCCTTTTATATTTAATTCCGATGCAATTTCTGTGTTTCATCGTCAATAAGAAGGTCACAGGGATACAGTAAAGCTGAAGTGAAGCATCGGAATGTATAACTAGTGTCACAGGAATGGTACAAAACATAGAGAGTAAGATGAGACAGTCTTCTTGTACTTAAGTCGGCATTGAGCCTTTTGTATTTCATTCCGATGCAATTTCTGTGTTTCATCGTCAATATAAGGTCAGAGGGATACAGTAAACCTGAAGTGAAGCATCGGAAACTATATCTTGTGACACAGGAATGGTACAAAACATAGACAGTAAGAAGAGTCAGTTTTCTTGTACTTTAGTCGGCATTGTGCTTTTTGAATTTAAATCCGATGCAAATTCTGTGTTTCATCGTCAATAAGAAGGTCACAGGGATACAGTAAAGCTGGAGTGAAGCATCGGAATCAATAACTAGTGTCACAGGAATGGCTCAAAACATAGACAGTAAGGAGAGTCAGTTTTCCTGTACTTAAGTCGGCATTGTGCCTTTTGTATTTATTTCTTATGCAAATTCTGTGTTTCATCGTCAATAAGAAGGTCAGAGGGATACTGTAAACCTGAAGTGTAGAATCGGAATCTATAACTAGCGTCACAGGAATGGTTCAAAACATAGACAGTAAGAAGAGTCAGTTTTCTTGTACTTAAGTCGGCATCGTGCCTTTTGTATATAATTCCGACGCAATATCTGTGTTTCATCGTCAATTAGAAGGTCAGAGGGATACAGTAAACCTGTAGTGAAGCATCGGAATCTATTACTAGTGTCACAGGAATGGTTCAAAACATAGACAGTAAGAAGAGTCATTTTTCATGTACTTAAGTCGGCATTGCGCGTTTTGTATTTAATTCCGATGCAATTTCTGTGTTTCATCGAATATAAGAAGTTCAGAGGGAGGCAGTGAACCTGAAGTCGAGCATCCGAATCCATAACTAGTGTGACAGGAATGGTTCAAAAAATAGACAGTAAGAAGGGTCAGACTTCTTGTACTTGAGTCGGGATTGTGCCTTTTGTTTTTAATTCCGATGCACTTTCTGTGTTTCATCGACAATAAGGAGGTCAGAGGGATACAGTAAACCTGAAATGAAGCATCGGAATGTATAACTAGTGTCAAAGGAATGGTACAAAACATAGACAGTAAGAAGAGCCAGTCTTCTGGAACTTGAGTCGGAATTGTGCCTTTTGTATTTAATTCCGATGCAATTTCTGTGTTTCATCGTCAATAAGAAGGTCCTAGGGATACATTAATCCTGAAGTGAAGCATCGGAATCTATAACTAGTGTCACAGGAATGGTTGAAAGCATAGACAGTAAGAAGAGTCAGTTTTCTTGTACTTAAGTAGGCATTGTGCCTTTTGTATTTAATTCCGATGCAATTTCTGTGTTTCGTGGTCAATAAGAAGGTCCATGGGATACAGTAAACCTGAAGTGAGGAATCGGAATCTACAACCGGTCTCACAGGAGAGGTTCAAAACATAGACAGTATGAAGAGCCAGCCTTCTTGTACTTGAATCAGCATTGTGCCTTTTCTATTTAATTCCGATGCAATTTCTGTGTTTCATCGTCAATAAGAAGGTCAGAGGGATACAGTAAAGCTGAAGTGAAGCATCGGAATCCATAACTAGTGTCACAGGAATGGTTCAATACTTAGACACTAAGAAGAGTCAGTTTTCTTGTACTTATGTCGGCATTGTGCTTTTTGTATTTAATTCCGAGGCACTTTCTGTGTTTCATCGTCAATAAGAAGGTCAGAGGGATACAGTAAACCTGATGTGAAGCATCGGAAACTATAACTAGTGTCACAGGAATGGTTCAAACATAGGCAGTAAGAAGAGTCAGATTTCTTGTACTTAAGTCGGCATTGTGCCTTTTGTATTTAATTCCGATGCAATTTCTGTGTTTCCTCGTCAATAAGAAGGACAGATGGATACAGTAAACCTGAAACGAAGCATCGGAATCTATAACTAGTGACACAGGAATGGTTTATTACATAGACAGTAAGAAGAGTCAGTTTTCTTGTACTTAAGTCGGCATTGTGCCTTTTGTATTTAATTCCGATGCAATATCTGTGTTTCATCGTCTATAAGAAGGTCAGAGGGATACAGTAAACCTGAAGTGAAGCATCGGAATCGATAACTAGTGTCACAGGAATGGTTCAAACATAGACAGTAAGAAGAGTCAGATTTCTTGTACTTGAGTCGGCATTGTGCCTTTTGTATTTAATTCCGATGCAATTTCTGTGTTTCATCGACAATAAGGAGGTCAGAGGGATACAGTAAACGTGAAGTGAAGCATCGGAATCTATAACTAGTGTCAAAGGAATGGTCAAAACATAGACAGTAAGAAGAGTCAGTCTTCTGGAACTTGTGTCGGAATTGTGCCTTTTGTATTTAATTTCGATGCAATTTCTGTGTTTCATCGTCAAAAAGAAGGTCAGAGGGCTACAGTAAAGCTGAAGTGAAGCATCGGAATCTATAACTAGCGTAACAGGAATGGTTCAAACCATAGAGAGTAAGATGAGACAGTCTTCTTGTACTTAAGTCGGCATTGAGCCTTTTGTATTTAATTCCGATGCAATTTCTGTGTTTCATCGTCAATATAAGGTCAGAGGGATACAGTAAACCTGAAGCATCGGAATCTATAACTAGTGTCACAGGAATGGTTCAAAACATAGTCTGTAAGAAGAGTCAGTTTTCTTGTACTTAAGTCGCCATTGTGTCTTTTGAATTTAATTCCGATGCAAATTCTGTGTTTCGTCGTCAATAAGAAGGTCCAAGGGATTCAATAATCCTGAAGTGAAGCATCGGAATCTATAACTAGTGTCACATGAATGGTTCAAAACATTGACAGTAAAAACAGTCAGTTTTCTTGTACTTAAGTCGTCATTGTGCCTTTTGTATTTAACTCCGATGCAATATCTGAGTTTCATCGTCAATAAGGTGGTCGGAGGGATACAAAAAACCTAAAGTGAAGCATCGGAATCTATAACTAGTGTCACAGGAATGGTTCAAACATAGACAGTAAGAAGAGTCAGATTTCTTGTACTTAAGTCGGCATTGTGCCTTTTGTATTTAATTCCGATGCAATTTCTGTGTTTCCTCGTCAATAACAAGGACAGATGGATACAGTAAACCTGAAACGAAGCATCGGAATCTATAACTAGTGTCACAGGAATGGTTTATAACATAGACAGTAAGTAGAGTCAGTTTTCTTGTACTTAAGTCGGCATTGTGCCTTTTGTATTTAATTCCGATGCAATATCTGTGCTTCATCGTCTACAAGAAGGTCAGAGGGATACAGTAAACCTGAAGTGAAGCATCGGAATCTATAACTAAAGTCACAGGAATGGTTCAAACATAGTTAGTAAGAAGAGTCAGATTCTTGTACTTAAGTCGGCATTGTGCCTTTTGTATTTAATTCCGATGCAATTTCTGTGTTTCCTCGTCAATAAGAAGGACAGATGGATACAGTAAACCTGAAACGATGCATCGGAATCTATAACTAGTGTCACAGGAATGGTTTATAACATAGACAGTAAGAAGAGTCAGTTTTCTTGTACTTAAGTCGGCATTGTGCCTTTTGTATTTAATTCCGATGCAATATCTGTGTTTCATCGTCTATAAGAAGGTTAGAGGGATACAGTAAACCTGAAGTGAAGCATCGGAATCTATAACTAGTGTCAAAGGAATGGTCAAAACATAGACAGTAAGAAGAGCCAGTCTTCTGGAACTTGAGTCGGAATTGTGCCTTTTGTATTTAATTCCGATGCAATTTCTGTGTTTCATCGTCAAAAAGAAGGTCAGAGGGCTACAGCAAAGCTGAATTGAAGCATCGGAATCTATAACTAGCGTAACAGGAATGGTTCAAACATAGAGAGTAAGATGAGACAGTCTTCTTGTACTTAAGTCGGCATTGAGCCTTTTGTATTTAATTCCGATGCAATTTCAGAGTTTCATCGTCAATAAGGAGGTCGGAGGGATACAGTAAACCTAAAGTGAAGCATCGGAATCTATAACTAGTGTCACAGGAATGGTTCAAAACGTAGACAGTAAGAAGAGTCAGTCTTCTTGTACTTAAGTCGGCTTTGTGCCTTTTGTATTAAATTCCGATGCAATTTCTATGTTTCATCTTCAATAAGAAGGTACGAGGGATACAGTAAACCTGAAGTGAAGCATCCGAAACTATAACTAGTGTCACAGGAGTGATTCAAAGCATTGACAGTAAGAAGAGTCAGTTTTCTTGTACTTAAGTCGGCATTGTGAGTTTTGTATTTAATTCCGATGCAATTTCTGTGTTTCATCGTTAATAAGAAGGTGAGAGGGATACAGTAAACCTTAAGTGAAGCATCGGAATCTATAAGTAGTGTCACAGGAATGGTTCAAAACATAGACAGTAAGAAGAGTCAGTTTTCTTGTACTTAAGTCATCATTGTGCCTTTTGTATTTAATTCCGATGCAATATCTGTGTTTCATCGTCTATAAGAAGGTCAGAGGGATACAGTAAACCTGAAGTGAAGCATCGGAATCTATAACTAGTGTCACAGGAATGGTTCAAAACATAGACAGTAAGAAGATTCAGTTTTCTTGTACTTAAGTCGGCATTGTGCCTTTTGTATTTAATTCCGATGCAATTACTGTGTTTCACCGCCAATAAGAAGTTAAGAGGGAGGCAGTGAACCTGAAGTGTAGCATCGGAATCTATAACTAGTGTCAAAGGAATGGATCAAAACATAGACAGTAAGAAGAGCCAGTGTTCTGGAACTTGAGTCGGTATTGTGCCTTTTGTATTTAATTCCGATGCAATTTCTATGTTTCATCGTCAATAAGAAGGTCCAAGGGATACATTAATCTTGAAGTGAAGCATCGGAATCTATAACTAGAGTCACATGAATGGTTCAAAACATAGACAGTAAGAAGAGTCAGTTATCTTGTACTTTAGTTGGCAGTGTCCCTTTTGTATTTAATTCCGATGCAATTTCTGTGTTTCATCGTCAATAAGATCGTCAGAGGGTACAGTAAACCTGA
This sequence comes from Schistocerca americana, assembly GCF_021461395.2. Taxonomy (NCBI): domain Eukaryota; kingdom Metazoa; phylum Arthropoda; class Insecta; order Orthoptera; family Acrididae; genus Schistocerca; species Schistocerca americana. The sequence goes on from NW_025725928.1 coordinate 1,611,822, forward strand.
AGTGAAGCATCGGAATCTATAACTAGTGTCACAGGAATGGTTCAAAACATAGACAGTAAGAAGAGTCAGTTTTCTTGTACTTAAGTAGGCATTGTGCCGTTTGTATTTAATTCCGATGCAATTTCGGTGTTTCGTGGTCAATAAGAAGGTCCATGGGATACAGTAAACCTGAAGTGAAGCATCGGAATCTAAAACCGGTCTCACTGGAAAGCTTCAAAACATAGACAGTATGAAGAGCCAGCCTTCTTGTACTTGAGTCAGTATTGTGCCTTTTGTATTTAATTCCGATGCAATTTCTGTGTTTCATCGTCAATAAGAAGGTCAGAGGGATACAGTAAACCTGAAGTGAAGCATCGGAATCCATAACTAGTTTCACAGGAATGGTTCAAAACTTAGACACTAAGAAGAGTCAGATGTCTTGTACTTACGTCGGCATTGTGCTTTTTGTATTTAATTCCGATGCACTTTCTGTGTTTGATCGTCAATAAGAAGGTCAGAGGGATACAGTGAACCTGAAGTGAAGCATCGGAATCTATAACTAGTGTCACAGGAATGGTTCAAAACATAGAATGTAAGAAGAGTCAGTTTTCTTGTACTTAAGTCGGCATTGTGTTTTTGAATTTAATTCCGATGCAATTTCTGTGTTTCATCGACAATAAGGAGGTCAGAGGGAGGCAGTAAACCTGAAGTGAAGCATCGGAATCTATAACTAGTGTCAAAGGAATGTTTCAAAACATAGACAGTAAGAAGAGTCAGTTTTCATGTACTTGAGTCGGAATTGTGCGTTTTGTATTTAATTCCGATGCAATTTCTCAGTTTCATCGTCTATAAGAAGGTCAGAGGGCTACAGTAAAGCTGAAGTGAGGCATCGGAATCTATAACTAGCGTAACAGGAATGGTTCAAAACATAGAGAGCAAGATGAGACAGTCCTCTTGTACTTAAGTCGGCATTGAGCCTTTTGTATTTAATTCCGATGCAATTTCTGTGTTTCATCGTCAATATATGGTCGGAGGGATACAGTAAACCTGAAGTGAAGCATCGGAATCTATAACTAGTGTCACAGGAATGGTTCAAAACATAGACTGTAAGAAGAGTCAGTTTTCTTGTACTTAAGTTGGCATTGTCCCTTTTGTATTTAATTCCGATGCAATTTCTGTGTTTCATCGCCAATAAGATCGTCCAAGGGTACAGTAAAAATGAAGTGAAGCATCGGAATCTATATCTAGTGTCACAGGAATGGTTCAAAACTTAGACACTAAGAAGAGTCAGTTTTCTTGTACTTATGTCGGCATTGTGCTTTTTGTATTTAATTCCGATGCACTTTCTGTGTTTGATCGTCAATAAGAAGGTCAGAGGGATACAGTGAACCTGAAGTGAAGCATCGGAATCTATAACTAGTGTCACAGGAATGGTTCAAAACATAGAATGTGAGAAGAGTCAGTTTTCTTGTACTTAAGTCGGCATTGTGCCTTTTGAATTTAATTCCGATGCAATTTCTGTGTTTCATCGACAATAAGGAGGTCAGAGGGAGGCAGTAAACCTGAAGTGAAGCATCGGAATCTATAACTAGTGTCAAAGGAATGTTTCAAAACATAGACAGTAAGAAGAGTCAGTTTTCTTGTACTTGAGTCGGAATTGTGCCTTTTGTATTTAATTCCGATGCAATTTCTCTGTTTCATCGTCTATAAGAAGGTCAGAGGGCTACAGTAAAGCTGAAGTGAGGCATCGGAATCTATAACTAGCGTAACAGGAATGGTTCAAAACATAGAGAGCAAGATGAGACAGTCTTCTTGTACTTAAGTCGGCATTGAGCCTTTTGTATTTAATTCCGATGCAATTTCTGTGTTTCATCGTCAATATAAGGTCGGAGGGATACAGTAAACCTGAAGTGAAGCATCGGAATCTATAACTAGTGTCACAGGAATGGTTCAAAACATAGACTGTAAGAAGAGTCAGTTTTCTTGTACTTAAGTTGGCATTGTCCCTTTTGTATTTAATTCCGATGCAATTACTGTGTTTCATCGCCAATAAGATCGTCAGAGGGTACAGTAAAAATGAAGTGAAGCATCGGAATCTATATCTAGTGTCACAGGAATGGTTCAACACTTAGACACTAAGAAGAGTCAGTTTTCTTGTACTTATGTCGGCATTGTGCTTTTTGTATTTAATTCCGATGCACTTTCTGTGTTTGATCGTCAATAAGAAGGTCAGAGGGATACAGTGAACCTGAAGTGAAGCATCGGAATCTATAACTAGTGTCACAGGAATGGTTCAAAACATAGAATGTAAGAAGAGTCAATTTTCGTGTACTTAAGTCGGCATTGTGCCTTTTCTATTTAATTCCGATGCAATTTCTGTGTTTCATCGACAATAAGAAGGTCAGAGGGATACGGTGAACCTGAAGTGAAACATCGGAATCTATAACTAGTGTCACAGGAATGGTTCAAAACATAGACAGTAACAAGAGTCAGTTTTCTTGTACTTAAGTCGGCATCGTGCATTTTGTATATAATTCCGATAAAATTTCTGTGTTTCATCGTCAATAAGAAGGTCAGAGGGATACAGTAAACCTGAAGTGAAGCATCGGAATCTATAACTAGTGTCACAGGAATGGTTCAAAACATATTAAGAAGAGTCAGTTTTCTTGTACTTAAGTCGGCATTGTGCCTTTTGTATTTATTTCCAATGCAATTTCTGTGTTTCCTCGTCAATAAGAAGGACAGATGGATACAGTAAACTTGAAGTGAAGCATCGGAATCTATAACTAGTGTCACAGGATTGGTTAAAACATAGACAGTAGAAGAGTCAGTTTTTCCTTGTACTTAAGTGGGCATTGTGCCTTTTGCATATAATTCCGAAGCTATTTCTGTGATTCATCGTCAATAAGAAGGTCAGAGGGATACAGTAAACGTGAAGTGAAGCATCGGAATCTATAACTAGTGTCACATGAATGGTTCAACTCATAGACAGTAAGTAGAGTAAGTTTTCATGTACTTAAGTCGGCATTGTGCCTTTTGTATTTAATTCCGATGCAATTTCTGTGTTTCATCGTTAATAAGAAGGTAAGAGTGATACAGTAAACGTGAAGTGAAGCATCGGAATCTATAACTAGCGTCACAGGAATGGTTCAAAGCATAGACAGTAAGAAGAGTCAGTTTTCTTGTACTTAAGTCGGCATCGTGCATTTTGTATATAATTCCGACGCAATATCTGTGTTTCATCGTCAATAAGAAGGTCAGAGGGATACAGTAAACCTGTAGTGAAGTATCGGAATCTATAACTAGTGTCACAGGAATGGTTCAAAACATAGACAGTAAGAAGAGTCAGTTTCCAAGTACATAAGTCGGCATTGTGGGTTTTGTACTTAATTCCGATGCAATTTCTGTGTTTCATCGCCAATAAGAAGGTCAGAGGGAGGCAGTGAACCCGAAGTCGAGCATCCGAATCCATAACTAGTGCCACAGGAAAGGTTCAGAACATAGACAGTAAGAAGAGAAAGTCTTCTTGTACTTGAGTCAGGATTGTGCCTTTTGTATTTAATTCCGATGCAATTTCTGTGTTTCATCGACAATAAGGAGGTCAGAGGGATACAGTAAACCTGACGTAAAGCATCGGAATCTATAACTATTGTCACAGAAATGGTTCAAAACATAGACAGTAAGAAGAGCCAGTCTTCTTGTACTTGAGTCGGAATTGTGCCTCTTATATTTAATTCCGATGCAATTTCTGTATTTCATCGTCAATAAGGCGGTCACAGGGATACAGTAACGCTGAAGTGAAGCATCGGAATCTATAACTAGTGTCACAGGAATGGTTCAAAACATAGAGAGTAAGATGAGACAGTCTTCTTGTACTTAAGTCGGCATTGAGCCATTTGTATTTAATTCCGATGCAATTTCTGTGTTTCATCGTCAATATAAGGTCAGAGGGATACAGTAAACCTGAAGTGAAGCATCGGAATATATATCTAGTGTCACAGGACTGGTTCAAAACATAGATAGTAAGATGAGGCAGTCTTCTTGTACTTTAGTCGGCATTGTGCCTTTTGTATTTAATTCCGATGCAATTTCTGTGTTTCATCGTCAATAAGAAGCTCAGAGGCATACAGTAAACCGGAAGTGAAGCATCGGAATCTATAACTAGTGTCACAGGAATGGTTCAAAACATAGAGAGTAAGATGAGAGAGTCGTCTTGTACTTAAGTCGGCATTGAGCCTTTTGTATTTCATTCCGATGCAATATCTGTGTTTCATCGTCAATATAAGGTCAGAGGGATACAGTAAACCTGAAGTGAGGCATCGGAATCTATAACTTGTGTCACAGGAATGGTACAAAACATAGACAGTAAGGAGAGTCAGTTTTCTTGTACATAAGTCGACATTGTGCCTTTTGTATTTAATTACTACGCAATTTCTGTGTTTCATCGTCAATACGAAGGTCAGAGGGATACAGTAAACCTGAAGTGAAGCATCGGAATCTATAACTAGCGTCACAGGAATAGTTCAAAACATAGACAGTAAGAAAAGACAGTTTTCTTGTACTTAAGTCAGCATCGTGCCTTTTGTATATAATTCCGACGCAATATCTGCGTTTCATCGTCAATAGGAATGTCAGAGGGAAACAGTAAACCTGTAGTGAAGCATCGGAATCTATAACTAGTGTCACAGGAATGGTTAAAAACATAGACAGTAAGAAGAGTCAGTTTTCATGTACTTAAGTTGGCATTGTGCGTTTTGTATTTAATTCCGATGCAATTTCTGTGTGTCATCGCCAATAAGAAGGTCAGAGGGAGGCAGTGAACCTGAAGTCGAGCATCCGAATCCATAACTAGTGCCACAGGAAAGGTTCAGAACATAGACAGTAAGAAGAGAAAGTCTTCTTGTACTTGAGTCAGCATTGTGCCTTTTGTATTTAATTCCGATGCAATTTCTGTGTTTCATCGACAATAAGGAGGTCAGAGGGATACAGTAAAACTGACGTAAAGCATCGGAATCTATAACTAGTGTCAGAGGAATGGTTCAAAACATAGACAGTAAGAAGAGCCAGTCTTCTTGTACTTGAGTCGGAATTGTGCCTTTTATATTTAATTCCGATGCAATTTCTGTATTTCATCGTCAATAAGAAGGTCACAGGGATACAGTAACGCTGAAGTGAAGCATCGGAATCTATAACTAGTGTCACAGAAATGGTTCAAAAAATAGAGAGTAAGATGAGACAGTCTTCTTGTACTTAAGTCGGCATTGAGCCATTTGTATTTAATTCCGATGCAATTTCTATGTTTCATCGTCAATATGAGGTCAGAGGGATACAGTAAACCTGAAGTGAAGCATCGGAATATATATCTAGTGTCACAGGACTGGTTCAAATCATAGATAGTAAGATGAGACAGTCTTATTGTACTTTAGTCGGCATTGTGCCTTTTGTATTTAATTCCGATGCAATTTCTGTGTTTCATCGTCAATAAGAAGGTCAGAGGGATACAGTAAACCGGAAGTGAAGCATCGGAATCTATAACTAGTGTCCCAGGAATGGTTCAAAACATAGGCAGTAAGGAGAGTAAGTTTTCTTGTACTTAAGTCGGCATTGTGAGTTTTGTATTTAATTCCGATGCAATTTCTGTGTTTCATCGTTAATGAGAATGTCAGAGGGATACAGTAAACCTGAAGTGAAGCATCGGAATCTATAACTAGCGTCACAGGAATGGTTCAAAACATAGACAGTAAGAAGAGTCAGTTTTCTTGTACTTAAGTCGGCATCGTGCATTTTGTATATAACTCCGACGCAATATCTGTGTTTCATCGTCAATAAGAAGGTCAGAGGGATACAGTAAACCTGTAGTGAAGCATCGGAATCTATAACTAGTGTCACATAAATGGTTCAAAACATAGACAGTAAGAAGAGCCAGTCTTCTTGTACTTGAGTCGGAATTGTGCCTTTTATATTTAATTCCGATGCAATTTCTGTGTTTCATCGTCAATAAGAAGGTCACAGGGATACAGTAACGCTGAAGTGAAGCATCGGAATCTATACCTAGTGTCACAGGAATGGTTCAAAACATAGAGAGTAAGATGAGACAGTCTTCTTGTACTTAAGTCGGCATTGAGCCATTTGTACTTAATTCCGATGCAAATACTGTGTTTCATCGTCAATATAAGGTCAGAGGGATACAGTAAACCTGAAGTGAAGCATCGGAATATATATCTAGTGTCAAAGGACTGGTTCAAAACATAGACAGTAAGAAGAGTCAGTTTTCTTGTACTTAAGTCGGCATTGTGCCTTTTGAATTTAATTCCGATGCAATTTCTGTGTTACATCGACAATAAGGAGGTCAGAGGGAGGCAGTAAACCTGAAGTGAAGCATCGGAATCTATAACTAGTGTCAAAGGAATGTTTCAAAACATAGACAGTAAGAAGAGTCAGTTTTCATGTACTTGAGTCGGAATTGTGCCTTTTGTATTTAATTCCGATGCAATTTCTCTGTTTCATCGTCTATAAGAAGGTCAGAGGGGTACAGTAAAGCTGAAGTGAAGCATCGGAATCTATAACTAGCGTAACAGGAATGGATCAAAACATAGAGAGCAAGATGAGACAGTCCTCTTGTACTTAAGTCGGCATTGAGCCTTTTGTATTTAATTCCGATGCAATTTCTGTGTTTCATCGTCAATATAAGGTCAGAGGGATACAGTAAACCTGAAGTGAAGCATCGGAATCTATAACTAGTGTCACAGGAATGGTTCAAAACATAGACTGTAAGAAGAGTCAGTTTTCTTGTACTTAAGTTGGCATTGTCCCTTTTGTATTTAATTCCGATGCAATTTCTGTGTTTCATCGCCAATAAGATCGTCAGAGGGTACAGTAAAAATGAAGTGAAGCATCGGAATCTATATCTAGTGTCACAGGAATGGTTCAAAACTTAGACACTAAGAAGAGTCAGTTTTCTTGTACTTATGTCGGCATTGTGCTTTTTGTATTTAATTCCGATGCACTTTCTGTGTTTGATCGTCAATAAGAAGGTCAGAGGGATACAGTGAACCTGAAGTGAAGCATCGGAATCTATAACTAGTGTCACAGGAATGGTTCAAAACATAGAATGTAAGAAGAGTCAGTTTTCTTGTACTTAAGTCGGCATTGTGCCTTTTGAATTTAATTCCGATGCAATTTCTGTGTTTCATCGACAATAAGGAGGTCAGAGGGAGGCAGTAAACCTGAAGTGAAGCATCGGAATCTATAACTAGTGTCAAAGGAATGTTTCAAAACATAGACAGTAAGAAGAGTCAGTTTTCTTGTACTTGAGTCGGAATTGTGCCTTTTGTATTTAATTCCGATGCAATTTCTCTGTTTCATCGTCAATAAGAAGGTCAGAGGGCTACAGTAAAGCTGAAGTGAAGCATCGGAATCTATAACTAGCGTAACAGGAATGGTTCAAAACATAGAGAGGAAGATGAGACAGTCTTCTTGAAGTTAAGTCGGCATTGAGGCTTTTGTATTTAATTCCGATGCAATTTCTGTGTTTCATCGTCAATATAAGGTCAGAGGGATACAGTAAAGCTGAAGTGAAGCATCGGAATCCATAACCAGTGTCACAGGAATGGTTCAAAACTTAGACACTAAGAAGAGTCAGTTTTCTTGCACTTATGTCGGCATTGTGCCTTTTGTATTTAATTCCGTTGCAATTTCTGTGTTTCATAGTCAATACGAAGGTCAGAGGGATACAGTAAACCTGAGGTGAAGCATCGTAATCTATTACTAGTGTCACAGGAATGGTTCAAAATATAGACAGTAAGAAGAGTCAATTTTCGTGTACTTAAGTCGGCATTGTGCCTTTTCTATTTAATTCCGATGCAATTTCTGTGTTTCATCGACAATAAGAAGGTCAGAGGGATACGGTGAACCTGAAGTGAAACATCGGAATCTATAACTAGTGTCACAGGAATGGTTCAAACATAGACAGTAACAAGAGTCAGTTTTCTTGTACTTAAGTCGGCATCGTGCAGTTTGTATATAATTCCGATGAAATTTCTGTGTTTCATCGTCAATAAGAAGGTCAGAGGGATACAGTAAACCTGAAGTGAAGCATCGGAATCTATAACTAGTGTCACAGGAATGGTTCAAAACATATTAAGAAGAGTCAGTTTTCTTGAACTTAAGTCGGCATTGTGCCTTTTGTATTTATTTCCAATGCAATTTCTGTGTTTCCTCGTCAATAAGAAGGACAGATGGATACAGTAAACTTGAAGTGAAGCATCGGAATCTATAACTAGTGTCACAGGAATGGTTAAAACATAGACAGTAAGAAGAGTCAGTTTTTCTTTGTACTTAAGTGGGCATTGTGCCTTTTGTATATAATTCCGATGCTATTTCTGTGATTCATCGTCAATAAGAAGGTCAGAGGGATACAGTAAACGTGAAGTGAAGCATCGGAATCTATAACTAGTGTCACATGAATGGTTCAACTCATAGACAGTAAGTAGAGTAAGTTTTCTTGTACTTAAGTCGGCATTGTGCCTTTTGTATTTAATTCCGATGCAGTTTCTGTGTTTCATCGTTAATAAGAAGGTAAGAGTGATACAGTAAACCTGAAGTGAAGCATCGGAATCTATAACTAGCGTCACAGGAATGGTTCAAAGCATAGACAGTAAGAAGAGTCAGTTTTCTTGTACTTAAGTCGGCATCGTGCATTTTGTATATAATTCCGATGCAATTTCTGTATTTCATCGCCAATAAGGTCAGAGGGAGGCAGTGAACCTGAAGCCGAGCATCCGAATCCATAACTAGTGTCACAGGAAAGGTTCAAAACATAGACAGTAAGAAGAGCCAGTCTTCTTGTACTTGAGTCGGCATTGTGCCTTTTGTATTTAATTCCGATGCAATTTCTGTGTTTCATCGACAATAAGGAGGTCAGAGGGATACAGTAAACCTGAAGTAAAGCATCGGAATCTATAACTAGTGTCACAGGAATGGTTCAAAACATAGACAGTAAGAAGAGCCAGTCTTCTTGTACTTGAGTCGGAATTGTGCCTTTTGTATTTAATTCCGATGCAATTTCTTTGTTTCATCGTCAATAAGAAGGTCACAGGGATACAGTAAAGCTGAAGTGAAGCATCGGAATCCGTAACTAGTGTCACAGGAATGGTTCAAAACATAGAGAGTAAGATGAGAGAGTCTTCTTGTACTTAAGTCGGCATTGAGCCTTTTGTATTTCATTCCGATGCAATTTCTGTGTTTCATCGTCAATATAAGGACAGAGGGATACAGTAAACCTGAAGTGAAGCATCGGAATCTATAACTTGTGTCACAGGAATGGTACAAAACATAGACAGTAAGGAGAGTCAGTTTTCTTGTACTTAAGTCGGCATTGTGCCTTTTGTATTTAATTACTACGCAATTTCTGTGTTTCATCGCCAATAAGAAGGTCAGAGGGATACAGTAAACCTGAAGTGAAGCATCGGAATCTATAACTAGCGTCACAGGAATGGTTAAAAGCATAGACAGTAAGAAAAGTCAGTTTTCTTGTACTTAAGTCGGCATCGTGCTTTTTGCATATAATTCCGACGCAATATCTGCGTTTCATCGTCAATAGGAAGGTCAGAGGGAAACAGTAAACCTGTAGTGAAGCATCGGAATCTATAACTAGTGTCACAGGAATGGTTAAAAACATAGACAGTAAGAAGAGTCAGTTTTCATGTACTTAAGTCGGCATTGTGCGTTTTGTATTTAATTCCGATGCAATTTCTGTGTTTCATCGCCAATAACAAGGTCAGAGGGAGGCAGTGAACCCGAAGTCGAGCATCCGAATCCATAACTAGTGCCACAGGAAAGGTTCAGAACATAGACAGTAAGAAGAGAAAGTCTTCTTGTACTTGAGTCAGGATTGTGCCTTTTGTATTTAATTCCGATGCAATTTCTGTGTTTCATCGACAATAAGGAGGTCGGAGGGATACAGTAAACCTGACGTAAAGCATCGGAATCTATAACTATTGTCACAGAAATGGTTCAAAACATAGACAGTAAGAAGAGCCAGTCTTCTTGTACTTGAGTCGGAATTGTGCCTCTTATATTTAATTCCGATGCAATTTCTGTATTTCATCGTCAATAAGAAGGTCACAGGGATACAGTAACGCTGAAGTGAAGCATCGGAATCTGTAACTAGTGTCACAGGAATGGTTCAAAACATAGAGAGTAAGATGAGACAGTCTTCTTGTACTTAAGTCGGCATTGAGCCATTTGTATTTAATTCCGATGCAATTTCTGTGTTTCATCGTCTATATAAGGTCAGAGGGATACAGTAAACCTGAAGTGAAGCATCGGAATATATATCTAGTGTCACAGGACTGGTTCAAAACATAGATAGTAAGATGAGACAGTCTTCTTGTACTTTAGTCGGCATTGTGCCTTTTGTATTTAATTCCGATGCAATTTCTGTGTTTCATCGTCAATAAGAAGCTCAGAGGCATACAGTAAACCGGAAGTGAAGCATCGGAATCTATAACTAGTGTCACAGGAATGGTTCAAAACATAGAGAGTAAGATGAGAGAGTCGTCTTGTACTTAAGTCGGCATTGAGCCTTTTGTATTTCATTCCGATGCAATATCTGTGTTTCATCGTCAATATAAGGTCAGAGGGATACAGTAAACCTGAAGTGAGGCATCGTAATCTATTACTAGTGTCACAGGAATGGTTCAAAATATAGACAGTAAGAAGAGTCAATTTTCGTGTACTTAAGTCGGCATTGTGCCTTTTCTATTTAATTCCGATGCAATTTCTGTGTTTCATCGACAATAAGAAGGTCAGAGGGATACGGTGAACCTGAAGTGAAACATCGGAATCTATAACTAGTGTCACAGGAATGGTTCAAACATAGACAGTAACAAGAGTCAGTTTTTTTGTACTTAAGTCGGCATCGTGCATTTTGTATATAATTCCGATGAAATTTCTGTGTTTCATCGTCAATAAGAAGGTCAGAGGGATACAGTAAACCTGAAGTGAAGCATCGGAATCTATAACTAGTGTCACAGGAATGGTTCAAAGCATATTAAGAAGAGTCAGTTTTCTTGAACTTAAGTCGGCATTGTGCCTTTTGTATTTATTTCCAATGCAATTTCTGTGTTTCCTCGTCAATAAGAAGGACAGATGGATACAGTAAACTTGAAGTGAAGCATCGGAATTTATAACTAGTGTCACAGGAATGGTTAAAACATAGACAGTAAGAAGAGTCAGTTTTTCCTTGTACTTAAGTGGGCATTGTGCCTTTTGTATATAATTCCGATGCTATTTCTGTGATTCATCGTCAATAAGAAGGTCAGAGGGATACAGTAAACGTGAAGTGAAGCATCGGAATCTATAACTAGTGCCACATGAATGGTTCAACTCATAGACAGTAAGTAGAGTAAGTTTTCTTGTACTTAAGTCGGCATTGTGCCTTTTGTATTTAATTCCGATGCCATTTCTGTGTTTCATCGTTAATAAGAAGGTAAGAGTGATACAGTAAACCTGAAGTGAAGCATCGGAATCTATAACTAGCGTCACAGGAATGGTTCAAAGCATAGACAGTAAGAAGAGTCAGTTTTCTTGTACTTAAGTCGGCATCGTGCATTTTGTATATAATTCCGATGCAATTTCTGTATTTCATCGCCAATAAGGTCAGAGGGAGGCAGTGAACCTGAAGCCGAGCATCCGAATCCATAACTAGTGTCACAGGAAAGGTTCAAAACATAGACAGTAAGAAGAGCCAGTCTTCTTGTACTTGAGTCGGCATTGTGCCTTTTGTATTTAATTCCGATGCAATTTCTGTGTTTCATCGACAATAAGGAGGTCAGAGGGATACAGTAAACCTGAAGTAAAGCATCGGAATCTATAACTAGTGTCACAGGAATGGTTCAAAACATAGACAGTAAGAAGAGCACGTCTTCTTGTACTTGAGTCGGAATTGTGCCTTTTGTATTTAATTCCGATGCAATTTCTTTGTTTCATCGTCAATAAGAAGGTCACAGGGATACAGTAAAGCTGAAGTGAAGCATCGGAATCCGTAACTAGTGTCACAGGAATGGTTCAAAACATAGAGAGTAAGATGAGAGAGTCTTCTTGTACTTAAGTCGGCATTGAGCCTTTTGTATTTCATTCCGATGCAATTTCTGTGTTTCATCGTCAATATAAGGACAAAGGGATACAGTAAACCTGAAGTGAAGCATCGGAATCTATAACTTGTGTCACAGGAATGGTACAAAACAAAGACAGTAAGGAGAGTCAGTTTTCTTCTACTTAAGTCTTCATTGTGCCTTTTGTATTTAATTACTACGCAATTTCTGTGTTTCATCGTCAATAGGAAGGTCAGAGGGATACAGTAAACCTGAAGTGAAGCATCGGAATCTATAACTAGTGTCACAGGAATGGTTAAAAACATAGACAGTAAGAAGAGTCAGTTTTCATGTACTTAAGTCGGCATTGTGCGTTTTGTATTTAATTCCGATGCAATTTCTGTGTTTCATCGCCAATAAGAAGGTCAGAGGGAGGCAGTGAACCCGAAGTCGAGCATCCGAATCCATAACTAGTGCCACAGGAAAGGTTCAGAACATAGACAGTAAGAAGAGAAAGTCTTCTTGTACTTGAGTCAGGATTGTGCCTTTTGTATTTAATTCCGATGCAATTTCTGTGTTTCATCGACAATAAGGAGGTCGGAGGGATACAGTAATCCTGACGTAAAGCATCGGAATCTATAACTATTGTCACAGAAATGGTTCAAAACATAGACAGTAAGAAGAGCCAGTCTTCTTGTACTTGAGTCGGAATTGTGCCTCTTATATTTAATTCCGATGCAATTTCTGTATTTCATCGTCAATAAGAAGGTCACAGGGATACAGTAACGCTGAAGTGAAGCATCGGAATCTATACCTAGTGTCACAGGAATGGTTCAAACATAGAGAGTAAGATGAGACAGTCTTCTTGTACTTCAGTCGGCATTGAGCCATTTGTATTTAATTCCGATGCAAATTCTGTGTTTCATCGTCAATATAAGGTCAGAGGGATACAGTAAACCTGAAGTGAAGCATCGGAATATATATCTAGTGTCACAGGACTGGTTCAAAACATAGACAGTAAGAAGAGTCAGTTTTCTTGTACTTAAGTCGGCATTGTGCTTTTTGAATTTAATTCCGATGCAAATTCTGTGTTTCGTCGTCAATAAGAAGGTCCAAGGGATACAGTAAACCTTACGTGAAGAATCGGAATCTGTAACTAGTGTCACAGGAATGGTTCAAAACATAGAGAGTAAGAAGAGTCAGTATTCTTGTCCTTAAGTCGGCATTGTACCTTTTGTATTTAATTCCGTCGCAATTTCTGTGTTTCATCGTCAATAAGAAGGTCAGAGGGATACAGTGAAGCTGAAGTGAAGCATCGGAATTTATAACTTGTGTCACAGGAATGGTTCAAAACATAGACAGTAAGAAGAGTCAATTTTCGTGTACTTAAGTCGGCATTGTGCCTTTTCTACTTAATTCCGATGCAATTTCTTTGTTTCATCGTCAATAAGAAGGTCAGAGGGATACGGTAAACCTGACGTGAAACATCGGAATCTATAACTAGTGTCACAGGAATGGTTCAAAACATAGACAGTAACAAGCGTCAGTTATCTTGTACTTAAGTCTTAATTGTGCCCTTTGTATTTAATTCCGATGAAATTTCTGTGTTTCATCGTCAATAAGAAGGTCAGAGGGATGCAGTAAACCTGAAGTGAAGCATCGGAATCAATAAGTAATATCACAGGAATGGTTCAAAACTTAGACAGTAAGGAGAGTCAGTTTTCTTGTACTTAAGTCGGCATTGTGCCTTTTGTATTTAATTCCGATGCAATTTCTGTGATTCATCGTCAATAAGAAGGTCAGAGGGATACAGTAAACGTGAAGTGAGGCATCAGAATCTATAACTAGTGTGACATGAATGGTTCAACTCATAGACAGTAAGAAGAGTCAGTTATTTTGTACTTAAGTCGGCATTGTGCCTTTTGTATTTAATTCCGATGCTATTTCTGTGTTTCATCGTCAATAAGAAGGTCAGAGGGATACAGTGAACCGGAAGTGAAGCATCGGAATCTATAACTAGTGTCACAGGAATGGTTCAAAACATAGACAGTAAGAAGAGTCAGTTTTCTTGTACATAAGTCGGCATCGTGCATTTTGTATATAATTCCGACGCAATATCTGTGCTTCATCGTCAATAAGAAGGTCAGAGGGATACAGTAAACCTGTAGTGAAGCATCGGAATCTATAACTAGTGTCACAGGAATGGTTCAAAACATAGACAGTAAGAAGAGTCAGTTTTCAAGTACATAAGTCGGCATTGTGCGTTTTGTATTTTATTCCGATGCAATTTCTGTGTTTCATCGCCAATAAGAAGGTCAGAGAGAGGCAGTGATCCTAAAGTCGAGCTTCCGAATCCATAACTAGTGTCACAGGAAAGGTTCAAAACATAGACAGTAAGAAGAGCCAGTCTTCTTGTACTTGAGTCGGCATTGTGCTTTTTGTATTTAATTCCGATGAAATTTCTGTGTTTCATCGACAATAAGGAGGTCACAGGGATACAGTAAACCTGAAGTAAAGCATCGGAATCTATAACTAGTGTCACAGGAATGGTTCAAAACATAGACAGTAAGAAGAGCCAGTCTTCTTGTACTTGAGTCGGAATTGTGCCTTTTGTATTTAATTCCGATTCAATTTCTGTGTTTCATCGTCAATAAGAAGGTCCAGGGATACAGTAAAGCTGAAGTGAAGTATCGGAATCTATAAGTAGTGTCACAGGAATGGTTCAAAACATAGAGAGTAAGATGAGACAGTGTTCTTGTACTTAAGTCGGCATTGAGCCATTTGTATTTCATTCCGATGCAATTTCTGTGTTTCATCGTCAATATAAGGTGAGAGGGATACAGTAAACCTGAAGTGAAGCATCGGAATCTATAACTTGTTTCACAGGAATGGTTCAAAACATAGACTGTAAGGAGAGTCAGTTTTCTTGTACTTAAGTCGGCATTGTGCGTTTTGTATTTAATTCCGATGCAATTTCTGTGTTTCATCGCCAATAAGAAGTTCAGAGGGAGGCAGTGAAACTGAAGTCGAGCATCCGAATCCATAACTAGTGTGACAGGAATGGTTTAAAACATAGACAGTAAGATGAGTCAGTTTTCTTGTACTTAAGTAGGCATTGTGCCTTTTGTATTTAATTCCGATGGAATTTCTGTGTTTCGTGGTCAATAAGAAGGTCCATGGGATACAGTAAACCTGAAGTGAAGCATCGGAATCTAAAACCGGTCTCACAGGAAAGGTTCAAAACATAGACAGTATGAAGAGCCAGCCTTCTTGTACTTGAGTCAGCATTGTGCCTTTTGTATTTAATTCCGATGCAATTTCTGTGTTTCATCGTCAATAAGAAGGTCCAAGGGATACATTAATCCTGAAGGGAAGCATCGGAATCTATAACTAGTGTCACATGAATGGTTCAAAACATAGACAGTAAGAAGAGTCAGTTTTCTTGTACTTAAGTTGGCATTGTCCCTTTTGTATTTAATTCCGATGCAATTTCTGTGTTTCATCGTCAATAAGATCGTCAGAGGGTACAGTGAACCTGAAGTGAAGCATCGGAATCTATAACTAGTGTCACAGGAATGGTTCAAAACATAGACAGTAAGAAGAGTCGGTTTTCTTGTACTTAAGTAGGCATTGTGCCTTTTGTATTTAATTCCGATGTAATTTCTGTGTTTCGTGGTCAATAAGAAGGACCATGGGATACAGTAAACCTGAAGTGAAGCATCGGAATCTAAAACCGGTCTCACAGGAAAGGTTCTAAACATAGACAGTATGAAGAGCCAGCCTTCTTGTACTTGAGTCAGCATTGTGCCTTTTGTATTTAATTCCGATGCAATTTCTGTGTTTCATCGTCAATAAGAAGGCCAGAGGGATACAGTAAAGCTGACGTGAAGCATCGGAATCCATAACTAGTGTCACAGGAATGGTTCAAAACTTAGACACTAAGAAGAGTCAGTTTTCTTGTACTTATGTCGGCATTGTGCTTTTTGTATTTAATTCCGATGCACTTTCTGTGTTTCATCGTCAATAAGAAGGTCAGAGGGATACAGTAAACCTTAAGTGAAGCATCGGAATCTATAACTAGTGTCACAGGAATGGTTCAAACATAGACAGTAAGAAGAGTCATATTTCTTGTGCTTAAGTCGGCATTGTGCCTTTTGTATTTAATTCCGTTGCAATTTCTGTGTTTCATAGTCAATTCGAAGGTCAGAGGAATACAGTAAACCTGAGGTGAAGCATCGGAATCTATAACTAGTGTCACAGGAACGGTTCAAAGCATAGACAGTTAGAAGAATCAATTTTCGTGTACCTAAGTCTGCATTGTGCCTTTTATATTTAATTCTGATGCAATTTCTGTGTTTCATCGTCAATAAGAAGGTCAGAAGGATACGGTAAACCTGAAGTGAAACATCGGAATCTATAACTAGTGTCACAGGAATGGTTCAAAACATAGACAGTAACAAGAGTCAGTTATCTTGTACTTAAGTCTTAATTGTGCCCTTTGTATTTAATTCCGATGAAATTTCTGTGTTTCATCGTCAATAAGAAGGTCAGAGGGATACAGTAAAATTGGAGTGAAGCATCGGAATCTATAACTAGTGTCACAGGAATGGTTCAAAACATAGATAGTAAGAAGAGTCAGTTTTCTTGTACTTAAGTCGGCATTGTGCTTTTGGTATTTAATTCCGATGCAATTTCTGTGTTTCCTCGTCAATAAGAAGGACAGATGGATACAGTAAACCTGAAGTGAAGCATCGGAATCTATAACTAGTGTCACAGGAATGGTTCAAAACATAGACAGTAAGAAGAGTCAGTTTTCTTGTACTTAAACTGGCATTGTGCCTTTTGTATTTAATTCCGATGCAATTACTGTGTTTCACCGCCAATAAGAAGTTCAGAGGGAGGCAGTGAACCTGAAGTCGAGCATACGAATCCATAACTAGTGTGACAAGAATGGTTCAAAACATAGACAGTAAGAAGAGTCAGACGTCTTGTACTTGAGTCGGCATTGTGCCTTTTGTATTTAATTCCGATGCAATTTCTGTGTTTCATCGACAATAAGGAGGTCAGAGGGATACAGTAAACCTGAAGTGAAGCATCGGAATCTATAACTAGTGTCAAAGGAATGGTTCAAAACATAGACAGTAAGAAGAGCCAGTCTTCTGGAACTTGAGTCGGAATTGTGCCTTTTGTATTTAATTCCGATGCAATTTCTGTGTTTCATCGTCAATAAGAAGGTCCAAGGGATACATTAAACCTGAAGTGAAGCATCGGAATCTATAACTAGTGTCACATGAATGGTTCAAAACATAGACAGTAAGAAGAGTCAGTTTTCTTGTACTTAAGTTGGCATTGTAACTTTTGTATGTAATTCCGATGCAATTTCTGTGTTTCATCGTCAATAAGATCGTCAGAGGGTACAGTAAACCTGAAGTGAAGCATCGGAATCTATAACTAGTGTCGCAGGAATGGTTCAAAACATAGACAGTAAAAAGAGTCAGTTCTCTTGTACTTAAGTAGGCATTGTGCCTTTTGTATTTAATTTCGATGCAATTTCTGTGTTTCGTGGTCAATAAGAAGGTCCATGGGATACAGTAAACCTAAAGTGAGGCATCGGAATCTAAAACCGGTCTCACAGGAAAGGTTCAAAACATAGACAGTATGAAGAGTTAGCCTTCTTGTACTTGAGTCAGCATTGTGCCTTTTGTATTTAATTCCGATGCAATTTCTGTGTTTCATCGTCAATAAGAAGGTCAGAGGGATACAGTAAACCTGAAGTGAAGCATCGGAATCTATAACTACTGTCACAGGAATGGTTCAAAACATAGACAGTAAGAAGAGTCAATTTTCGTGTACTTAAGTCGGCATTGTGCCTTTTCTATTTTATTCCGATACAATTTCTGTGTTTCATCGTCAATAAGAATGTCAGAGGGATACGGTAAACCTGAGGTGAAGCATCGGAATCTATAACTAGTGTCACAGGAATGGTTCAAAGCATAGACAGTAAGAAGAGTCAATTTTCGTGTACTTAAGTCTGCATTGTGCCTTTTATATTTAATTCTGATGCAATTTCTGTGTTTCATCGTCTATAAGAAGGTCAGAAGGATACGGTAAAGCTGAAGTGAAGCATCGGAATCCATAACTAGTGTCACAGGAATGGTTCAAAACTTAGACACTAAGAAGAGTCAGTTTTCTGGTACTTATGTCGGCATTGTGCCTTTTGTATTTAATTCCGTTGCAATTTCTGTGTTTCATAGTCAATACGAAGGTCAGAGGGATACAGCAAACCTGAGGTGAAGCATCGGAATCTATAACTAGTGTCACAGGAATGGTTCAAAACATAGTCAGTAAGAAGAGTCAATTTTCGTGTACTTAAGTCGGCATTGTGCCTTTACTATTTAATTCCGATGCAATTTCTGTGTTTCATCGTCAATAAGAAGGTCAGAGGGATACGGTAAACCTGAAGTGAAACATCGGAATCTATAACTAGCGTCACAGGAATGAATCAAGTCTTAATTGTGCCCTTTGTATTTAATTCCGATGAAATTTCTGTGTTTCATCGTCAATAAGAAGGTCAGAGGAATACAGTAAACCTGAAGTGAAGCATCGCAATCTATAACTAGTGTCACAGGAATGGTTCAAAACATAGACAGTAAGAAGAGTCAGTTTTCTTGTACTTAAGTCGGCAATGTTGCTTTGTATTTAAATCCAATGCAATATCTGTGTTTCCTCGTCAATAAGAAGGGCAGATGGATACAGTAAACCTGAAGTGAAGCATCGGAATCTATAACTAGTGTCACAGGAATGGTTAAAACATAGACAGTAAGAAAGGTCAGTTTTTTCTTGTACTTAAGTCGGCATTGTGCCTTTTGTAGAAGGTCAGAGGGATACAGTAAACGTGAAGTGAAGCATCGGAATCTATAACTAGTGTCACATGAATGATTCAACTCATAGACAGTAAGAAGAGTCAGTTTTCAAGTACATAAGTCGGCATTGTGCGTTTTGTATTTAATTCCGATGCAATTTCTGTGTTTCATCGCCAATAAGAAGGTCAGAGGGAGGCAGTGAACCTGAAGTCGAGCATCCGAATCCATAACTAGTGTCACAGGAAAGGTTCAAAACATAGACAGTAAGAAGAGCCAGTCTTCTTGTACTTGAGTCGGCATTGTGCCTTTTGTATTTAATTCCGATGCAATTTCTGTGTTTCATCGACAATAAGGAGGTCAGAGGGATACAGTAAACATGAAGTAAAGCATCGGAATCTATAACTAGTGTCACAGGAATGGTTCAAAAACATAGACAGTATGAAGAGCCAGTCTTCTTGTACTTGAGTCGGAATTGTGCCTTTTGTATTTAATTCCGATGCAATTTCTGTGTTTCATCGTCAATAAGAAGGTCACACGGATACAGTAAATCTGAAGTGAAGCATCGGAATCAATAACTAGTGTCACAGGAATGGTTGAAAGCATAGAGAGTAAGATGAAACAGTCTTCTTGTACTTAAGTCGGCATTGAGCCTTTTGTATTTCATTCCGATGCAATTTCTGTGTTTCATCGTCAATATAAGGTCAGAGGGATACAGTAAACCTGAAGTGAAGCATCGAAATCTATAACTTGTGTCACAGGAATGGTACAAAGCATAGACAGTAGGAAGAGTCAGTTTTCTTGTACTTTAGTCGGCATTGTGCTTTTTGAATTTAATTCCGATGCAAATTCTGTGTTCCATCGTCAATAAGAAGGTCACAGGGATACAGTAAAGCTGAAGTGAAGCATCGGAATCTATAACTAGTGTCACAGGAATGGTTCACATCATAGACAGTAAGGAGAGTCAGTTTTCTTGCACTTAAGTCGGGATTGTGCCTTTTGTATTTAATTCCTATGCAATTTCTGTGTTTCATCGTCAATAAGAAGGTCAGAGGGATACAGTAAACCTGAAGTGTAGCATCGGAATCTATAACTAGCGTCACAGGATTGGTTCAAAACATAGACAGTAAGAAGAGTCAGTTATCTTGTACTTAAGTCGGCATCGTGCCTCTTGTATATAATTTTGACGCAATATCTGTGTTTCATCGTCAATAAGAAGGTCAGAGGGATACAGTAAACCTGTAGTGAAGCATCGGAATCTGTAACTAGTGTCACAGGAATGGTTAAAAACATAGGCAGTAAGAAGAGTCAGTTTTCATGTACTTAAGTCGGCATTGTGCGTTTTGTATTTAATTCCGATGCAATTTCTGTGTTTCATCGCCAATAAGAAGGTCAGAGGGAGGCAGTGAACCTAAAGTCGAGCATCCGAATCCATAACTAGTGCCACAGGAAAGGTTCAAAACATAGACAGTAAGAAGAGCCAGTCTTCTTGTAATTGAGTCGGCATTGTGCCTTTTGTATTTAATTCCGATGCAATTTCTGTGTTTCATCGACAATGAGGAGGTCAGAGGGGTACAGTAAACCTGACGTAAAGCATCGGAACCTATAACTAGTGTCACAGAAACGTTTCAAAACATAGACAGTAAGAAGAGCCAGTCTTCTTGTACTTGAGTCGGAATTGTGCCTTTTATATTTAATTCCGATGCAATTTCTGTGTTTCATCGTCAATAAGAAGGTCACAGGGATACAGTAGAGCTGAAGTGGAGCATCGGAATCTATAACTAGTGTCACAGGAATGGTTCAAAACATAGAGAGTAAGATGAGGCAGTCTTCTTGTACTTAAGTCGGCATTGAGCCATTTGTATTTAATTCCGATTCAAATTCTGTGTTTCATCGTCAATATAAGGTCAGAGGGATACAGTAAACCTGAAGTGAAGCATCGGAATCTATAACTAGTGTCACAGGACTGGTTCAAAACATAGACAGTAAGAATTGTCAGTTTCCTTGTACTTAAGTCGGCATTGTGCTTTTTGAATATAATTCCGATGCAAATTCTGTGTTTCGTCGTCAATAAGAAGGTCCAAGAGATACAGTAAACCTTAAGTGATGAATCGGAATCTGTAACTAGTGTCACAGGACTGGTTCAAAATATATCCAGTAAGATGAGTCAGTTTTCTTGTACTTAAGTCGGCATTGTGCCATTTGTATTTAATTCCGATGCAATTTCTATGTTCCATCGTCAATAAGAAGGTCAGAGGGATACAGTAAACCGGAAGTGTAGCATCGGAATCCATAGCCAGTGTCACAGGAATGCTTCAAAACATAGACAGTAAGAGGAGTCAGTTTTCTTGTACTTAAGGCGGCATTGTGCCTTTTGTATTGAATTCCGATGCAATTTCTGTGTTTCATCGTCAATAAGAAGGTCAGAGGTATACAGTAAACCTGAAGTGAATCATCGGAATCTATAACTAGTGTCACAGGAATGGTTCAAAACATAGACAGAAACAAGAGTCAGTTATCTTGTACTTAAGTCTTAATTGTGCCCTTTGTATTTAATTCCGATGAAATTTCTGTGTTTCATCGTCAATAAGAAGGTCAGAGGGATACAGTAAACGTGAAGTGAAGCATCGCAATCTATAACTTGTGTCACATGAATGGCTCAACTCATAGACAGTAAGATGAGTCAGTTATCTTGTACTTAAGTCGGCATTGTGCCTTTTGTATTTAATTCCGATGCTATTTGTGTGTTTCATCGTCAACAAGAAGGTCAGAGGGATACAGTAAACCGGAAGTGAAGCATCGGAATCTATAGCCAGTGTCACAGGAATGGCTCAAAACATAGACAGGAAGAAGAGTCAGTTTTCTTGTACTTATGTCGGCATTGTGCCTTTTGTATTGAATTCCGATGCAATTTCTGTGTTTCATCGTCAATAAGAAGGTCAGAGGTATACAGTAAACCTGAAGTGAATCATGGGAATCTATAACTAGTGTCACAGGAATGGTTCAAAACATAGACAGTAAGAAGAGACAGTTTTCTTGTACTTAAGCCGGCATTGTGCCTTCTGTATTTAATTCCGATGCAATTTCTGTGTTTCATCGTCAATAAGAAGGTCAGAGGGATTCAGTAAAGCTGAAGTGAATCATCGGAATCTATATCTAGTGTCCCAGGAATGGTTCAAAACTTAGACAGTAAGAAGAGTCAGTTTTCTTGTACTTAAGTCGGCATTGTGCATTTTGTATTTAATTCCGATGGAATATCTGTGTTTCATCGTCAATAAGAAGGTCAGAGGGATACAGTAAAAATGAAGTGAAGCATCGGAATCTATAACTAGTGTCACATGAATGGTTCAACACATAGACAGGAAGATGAGTCAGTTATCTTGTACTTAACCCGGCATTGTGCCATTTGTATTTAATTCCGATGCTATTTCTGTGTTTCATCGTCAATAAGAAGGTCAGAGGGATACAGTAAACCGGAAGTGAAGCATCGGAATCTATAACTAGTGTCACAGGAATGGTTCAAAACATAGACAGTAACAAGAGTCAGTTTTCTTGTACTTAAGTCGGAATTGTGCCTTATGTATTTAATTCCGTTGAAATTTCTGTGTTTCAACGTCAATAAGAAGGTCAGAGGGATACAGTAAACCTGAAGTGAAGCATCGGAATCTATAACTAGTGTCACTGGAATGGTTCAAAACATAGACAGTAAGAAGAGTCAGTTTTCTTGTACTTAAGTCGGCATTGTGCCTTTTGTATTTAATTCCGATGCAATTTCTGTGATTCATCGTCAATAAAAAGGTCAGAGGTATACAGTAAAAAAGCAGTGAAACATCAGAATCGATAACTAGTGTCACATGAATGGTTCAGCACACAGGCAGTAAGAAGAGTCAGTTTTCATGTACTTAAGTCGGCATTGTGCGTTTTGTATTTAATTCCGATGCAATTTCTGTGTTTCATCGCCAATAAGAAGGTCAGAGGGAGGCAGTGAACCTGAAGTCGAGCATCCGAATCCATAACTAGTGCCACAGGAAAGGTTCAAAACATAGACAGTAAGAAGAGCCAGTCTTCTTGTACTTGAGTCGGCATTGTGCCTTTTGTATTTCATTCCGATGCAATTTCTGTGTTTCATCGACAATGAGGAGGTCAGAGGGGTACAGTAAACCTGACGTAAAGCATCGGAACCTATAACTAGTGTCACAGAAACGTTTCAAAACATAGACAGTAAGAAGAGCCAGTCTTATTGTACCTGAGTCGGAATTGTGCCTTTTATATTTAATTCCGATGCAATTTCTGTGTTTCATCGTCAATAAGAAGGTCACAGGGATACAGTAGAGCTGAAGTGGAGCATCGGAATCTATAACTAGTGTCACAGGAATGGTTCAAAACATAGAGAGTAAGATGAGGCAGTCTTCTTGTACTTAAGTCGGCATTGAGCCATTTGTATTTAATTCCGATGCAAATTCTGTGTTTCATCGTCAATATAAGGTCAGAGGGATACAGTAAACCTGAAGTGAAGCATCGGAATCTATAACTTGTGTCACAGGAATGGTTCAAAACATAGACAGTAAGAAGTGTCAGTTTTCTTGTACTTAAGTCGGCATTGTGCCTTTTGTATTTAACTCCGATGCAAGTTCTGTGTTTCATCGTCAATACGAAGGTCAGAGGGATACAGTAAACCTGAAGTGAAGCATCGTAATCTATTACTAGTGTCACATGAATAGTTCAAAATATAGACAGTAAGAAGAGACCGTTTTCTTGTACTTAAGTCGGCATTGTGCCTTTTGTATTTAATTCCGATGCAATTTCTGTGTTTCATCGTCAATAAGAAGGTCAGAGGGATACAGTAAACCTGAAGTGAATCATCGGAATCTATAACTAGCGTCACAGGACTGGTTCAAAACATAGACAGTAAGAAGAGTCAGTTTTCATGTACTTAAGTCGGCATTGTGCGTTTTGTATTTTATTCCGATGCAATTTCTGTGTTTCATCGCCAATAAAAAGGTCAGAGGGAGGCAGTGAACCTGAAGTCGGGCATCCGAATCCATAACTAGTGCCACAGGAAAGGTTCAAATCATAGACAGTACGAAGAGCCAGTCTTCTTGAACTTGAGTCGGCATTGTGCCATTTGTATTTAATTCCGATGCAATTTCTGTGTTTCATCGACAATGAGGAGGTCAGAGGGATACAGTAAAACTGACGTAAAGCATCTGAATCTATAACTAGTGTCACAGAAATGGTTCAAAACATAGACAGTAAGAAGAGCCAGTCTTCTTGTACTTGAGTCGGTATTGTGCCTTTTATATTTAATTCCGATGCAATTTCTGTGTTTCATCGTCAATAAGAAGGTCACAGGGATACAGTAAAGCTGAAGTGAAGCATCGGAATCTATAACTAGTGTCACAGGAATGGTTCAAAACATAGAGAGTAAGATGAGGCAGTCTTCTTGTACTTAAGTCGGCATTGAGCCATTTGTATTTAATTCCGATGCAAATTCTGTGTTTCATCGTCAATATAAGGTCAGAGGGATACAGTAAACCTGAAGTGAGGCATCGGAATCTATAACTACTGTCACAGGACTGGTTCAAAACATAGACAGGAAGAAGAGTCAGTTTTCTTGTACTTAAGTCGGCATTGTGCTTTTTGAATTTAATTCCGATGCAAATTCTGTGTTTCGTCGTCAATAAGAAGGTCCAAGGGATACAGTAAACCTTAAGTGATGAATCGGAATCTGTAACTAGTGTCACAGGAATGGTTCAAAACACATAGAGTAAGAAGAGTCAGTTTTCTTGTACTTAAGTCGGCATTGTACCTTTTGTATTCAATTCCGATGCAATTTCTGTGGTTCATCGTCAATACGAAGGTCAGAGGGATACAGTAAAGCTGAAGTGAAGCATCGGAATCTATAACTAGTGTCACAGGAATGGTTCAAAACATATCCAGTAAGATGAGTCAGTTTTCTTGTACTTAAGCCGGCATTGTGCCTTTTGTACTTAATTCCGATGCAATTTCTGTGTTTCATCGTCAATAAGAAGGTCAGAGGGATTCAGTAAAGCTGAAGTGAAGCATCGGAATCTATATCTAGTGTCTCAGGAATGGTTCAAAACTTAGACAGTAAGAAGAGTCAGTTTTCTTGTACTTAAGTCGGCATTGTGCTTTTTGTATTTAATTCCGATGGAATATCTGTGTTTCATCGTCAATAAGAAGGTCAGAGGGATACAGTAAAAATGAAGTGAGGCATCGGAATCTATAACTAGTATCACATGAATGGTTCAACACATAGACAGGAAGATGAGTCAGTTATCTTGTACTTAAGTCGGCATTGTGCCATTTGTATTTAATTCCGATGCTATCTCTGTGTTTCATCGTCAATAAGAAGGTCAGAGGGATACAGTAAACCTGAAGTGAAGCATCGGAATCTATAACTAGTGTCACTGGAATGGTTCAAAACATAGACAGTTAGAAGAGTCAGTTTTCTTGTACTTAAGTCGGCATTGTGCCTTTTGTATTTAATTCCGAAGCAATTTCTGTGTTTCCTCGTCACTAAGAAGGACAGAGGGTTACAGTAAACCTGAAGTGAAAAATCGGAATCTATAACTAGTGTCACAGGAATGGTTCAAACATAGACAGTAAGAAGAGTCAGTTTTCTGGTACTTAAGTCGGCATTGTGCCTTTTGTATTTAATTCCGATGCAATTTCTGTGATTCATCGTCAATAAAAAGGTCAGAGGTATACAGTAAAAATGAAGTGAAGCATCGGAATCTATAACTAGTGTCACATGAATGGTTCAACACATAGACAGTAAGAAGAGTCAGTTAACATGCACTTAAGTCGGCATTGTGCCCTTTGTATTTAATTCCGAAGCTATTTCTGTGTTTCAACGTCAATAAGAAGGTCAGAGGGATACAGTAAACCGGAAGTGAAGCATCGGAATCTATAACTTGTGTCACAGGAATGGTTCAAAGCATAGACAGTAAGAAGAGTCAGTTTTCTTGTACTTCAGTCGGCATTGTGCCTTTTGTATTTAACTCCGATGCAAGTTCTGTGTTTCATCGTCAATAAGAAGGTCAGAGGGATACAGTAAACCTGAAGTGAAGCATCGTAATCTATTACTAGTGTCACATGAATAGTTCAAAATATAGACAGTAAGAAGAGACAGTTGTCTTGTACTTAAGTCGGCATTGTGCCTTTTGTATTTAATTCCGATGCAATTTCTGTGTTTCATCGACAATGAGAAGGTCAGAGGGATACAGTAAACCTGACGTAAAGCATCTGAATCTATAACTAGTGTCACAGAAATGGTTCAAAACATAGACAGTAAGAAGAGCCAGTCTTCTTGTACTTGAGTCGGTATTGTGCCTTTTATATTTAATTCCGATGCAATTTCTGTGTTTCATCGTCAATAAGAAGTCACAGGGATACAGTAAAGCTGAAGTGAAGCATCGGAATCTATAACTAGTGTCACAGGAATGGTTCAAAACATAGAGAGTGAGATGAGGCAGTCTTCTTGTACTTAAGTAGGCATTGAGCCATCTGTATTTAATTCCGATGCAAATTCTGTGTTTCATCGTCAATATAAGGTCAGAGGGATACAGTAAACCTGAAGTGAAGCATCGGAATCTATAACTAGTGTCACAGGACTGGTTCAAAACCTAGACAGTAAGAAGAGTCAGTTTTCTTGTACTTAAGTCGGCATTGTGCTTTTTGAATTTAATTCCGATGCAAATTCTGTGTTTCGTCGTCAATAAGAAGGTCCAAGGGATACAGTAAACCTTAAGTGATGAATCGGAATCTGTAACTAGTGTCACAGGAATGGTTCAAAACACAGAGAGTAAGAAGAGTCAGATTTCTTGTACTTAAGACGGCATTGTACCTTTTGTATTCAATTCCGATGCAATTTCTGTGTTTCATCGTCAATAAGAAGGTCAGAGGGATACAGTAAAGCTGAAGTGAAGCATCGGAATCTATAACTAGTGTCACATGAATGGTTCAAAACATATCCAGTAAGATGAGTCAGTTTTCTTGTACTTAAGTCGGCATTGTGCTTTTTGTATTTAATTCCGATGGAATATCTGTGTTTCATCGTCAATAAGAAGGTCAGAGGGATACAGTAAAAATGAAGTGAGGCATCGGAATCTATAACTAGTGTCACATGAATGGTTCAACACATAGACAGGAAGA
This sequence comes from Schistocerca americana, assembly GCF_021461395.2. Taxonomy (NCBI): domain Eukaryota; kingdom Metazoa; phylum Arthropoda; class Insecta; order Orthoptera; family Acrididae; genus Schistocerca; species Schistocerca americana. The sequence goes on from NW_025725928.1 coordinate 1,638,934, forward strand.
TGAGTCAGTTATCTTGTACTTAAGTCGGAATTGTGCCATTTGTATTTAATTCCGATGCTATTTCTGTGTTTCCTCGTCAATAAGAAGGACCGAGGGTTACAGTAAACCTGAAGTGAAAAATCGGAATCTATAACTAGTGTCACAGAAATGGTTAAAATATAGACAGTAAGAAGAGTCAGTTTTCTTGTACTTAAGTCGGCATGGTGCCTTTTGTATTTAATTCCGAAGCTATTTCTGTGTATCATCGTCAATAAGAAGGTCAGAGGGATACAGTAAACCGGAAGTGAAGCATCGGAATCTATAACTAGTGTCACAGGAATGGTTCAAAACATAGACAGTAAGAAGAGTCAGTTTTCTTGTACTTAAGTCGGCATTGTGCCTTTTGTATTTAACTCCGATGCAATTTCTGTGTTTCATCGTCGATAAGAAGGTCAGAGGGATACAGTAAACCTGAAGCGAAGCATCGGAATCTATTACTAGTGTCACATGAATAGTTCAAAATATAGACAGTAAGAAGAGACAGTTTTCTTGTACTTAAGTCGGCAATGTGCCTTTTGTATTTAATTCCGATGCAATTTCTGTGTTTCATCGTCAATAAGATGGTCAGAGGGATACGGTAAACCTGAAGTGAAGCATCGGAAACTGTAACTAGTGTCACAGGAATGGTTCATAACTTAGACAGTAAGAAGAGCCAGTTTTCTTGAACGTAAGTAGGCATTGTGCTTTTTGTATTTAATTCCGATGCGATTTCTGTGTTTCATCGTCAATAAGAAGGTCACAGGGATACAGTAAAGCTGATGTGAAGCATCGGAATCTATAACTAGTGTCACAGGAATGGTTTAAAACATAGACAGTAAGGAGAGTCAGTTTTCTTGTACTTAAGTCGGCATTGTGCCTTTTGTATTTAATTCCTATGCAACTTCTGTGTTTCATCGTCAATACGAAGGTCCAAGGGATACAGTTAACCTGAAGTGAAGCATCGGAATCTATAACTAGCGTCACAGGATTGGTTCAAAACATAGACAGTGAGAAGAGTCAGTTTTCTTGCACTTAAGTCGGCATCGTGCCTTTTGTATATAATTCCGACGCAATATCTGTGTTTCATCGTCAATAAGAAGGTCAGAGGGATACAGTAAACCTGTAGTGAAGCATCGGAATCTATAACTAGTGTCACAGGAATGGTTCAAATCATAGACAGTGAGAAGAGTCAGTTTTCATGTACTTAAGTCGGCATTGTGCGTTTTGTATTTAATTCCGATGCAATTTCTGTGTATCATCGCCAATGAGAAGGTCAGAGGCAGGCAGTGAACCTGAAGTCGAGCATCGGAATCCATAACTAGTGCCACAGGAAAGGTTCAAAACATAGACAGTAAGAAGAGCCAGTCTTCTTGTACTTGAGTCGGCATTGTGCCTTTTGTATTTATTTCCGATGCAATTTCTGTGTTCCATCGACAATAAGGAGGTCAGAGGGATACAGTAAACCTGAAGTAAAGCATCGGAATCTATAACTAGTGTCACAGAAATGGTTCAAAACATAGACAGTAAGAAGAGCCAGTCTTCTTGTACATGAGTCGGAATTGTGCCTTTTGTATTTAATTCCGATGCAATTTCTGTGTTTCATCGTCAATAAGAAGTTCACAGGGATACAGTAAAGCTGAAGTGAAGCATCGGAATCTATAACTAGTGTCACAGGAATGGTTCAAAACATAGAGAGTAAGATGAGACAGTCTTCTTGTACTTAAGTCGGCATTAAGCCATTTGTATTTAATTCCGATGCAATTTCTGTGTTTCATCGTCAATATAAGGTCAGAGGGATACAGTAAACCTGAAGTGAAGCATCGGAATCTATAACTAGTGTCACAGGAATGGTTCAAAACATAGACAGTAAGAAGAGTCAGTTTTCTTGTACTTAAGTCGGCATTGTGCTTTTGAATTTAATTCCGATGCAAATTCTGTAATTCGTCGTCAATAAGAAGGTCCAAGGGATACATTAAACCTGAAGCGAAGCATCGGAATCTATAACTAGTGTCACATGAACGGTTCAAAACATAGACAGTAAGAAGAGTCAGTTTTCTTGTACTTAGGTCGGCATTGTGCCATTTGTACTCAATTCCGATGCAATTTCTGTAATTCATCGTCAATAAGAAGGTCAGAGGGAGACAGTAAACCTGAAGTGAAGCATCGGAAACTGTAGCCAGTGTCACAGGAATGGTTCATAACTTAGACAGTAAGAAGAGTCAGTTTTCTTGAACTTAAGTAAGCATTGTGCCTTTTCTATTTCATTCCGATGCAATTTCTGTGTTTCATCGTCAATAAGAAGGTCAGAGGGATACAGTAAACCTGAAGTTAAGCATCGGCATCTATAACTAGTGTCACAGGAATGGTTCAAAACGTAGACAGTAAGAAGAGTCAGTAATCTTGTACTTAAGTCGGCATTGTTCCTTTTCTATTTAATTCGGATGCAATTTCTATGTTTCATCGTCAATAAGAAGGTCAGAGGGATACAGTAAACCTGAAGTGAAGCATCGGAATCTATAACTAGTGTCACAGGAGTAGATCAAAACATAGACAGTACGAAGAATCAGTTTCGTTGTACTTAAGTCGGCATTGTGCCTTTTGTATTTAATTCCGATGAAATATCTGTGTTTCATCGTCAATAAGAAGGGCAGAGGGATACAGTCAACCAGAAATGAAGCATCGGAATATATAAGTAGTGTCACAGGAATGGTTCCAATCATAGACTGTAAGAAGAATCAGTTTTCTTGTACTTAAGTCGGTTTGTTCCATTTGTATTTAACTCCGATGCAATTTCTGTGTTTCATCGTCAATATGAAGGTCAGAGGGATACAGTAAACCAGAAGTGAAGCATCGGAATATATAAGTAGTGTCACAGGAATGGATCAAAACATAGACAATAAATAAGAGTCAGTTATCCTGTACTTAAGTTGGCATTGTGCATTTTGTATTTAATTCCGATGCAGATTCTGTGTTTCATCGTCAACAAGAAGGTCAGAGGGATACAGTAAACCTGAAGTGAATCATCGGAATCCATAACTAGTGTCACAGGAATCGTTCAAAGCATAGTCAGTAAGAAGAGTCAGTTTTCTTGAACTTAAGTCGGCATTGTGCCTTTTGTATTTAATTCCGTTGCAATTTCTGTGTTTCATCGTCAATAAGAAGGACAGAGGGATACAGTAAACCTGAGGTGAAGCATCGGAATCCATAACTAGTGTCACAGGAATCGTTCAAAGCATAGTCAGTAAGAAGAGTCAGTTTTCTTGAACTTAAGTCGGCATTGTGCCTTTTGTATTTAATTCTGATGCGATATCTGTGTTTCATCGCCAATAAGAAGGTCAGAGGGATACAGTAAACCTGAGGTGAAGCATCGGAATCTATAACTAGTGTCACATGAATGGTTCAAAACATAGACAGTAAGAAGAGTCAGTTATCTTGTACTTAAGTTGGAATTGTGCTTTTTGTTTTCAATTGCGATGCAATTTCTGTGTTTCACCGTCAATAAGAAGGTCAGAGGGATACTGGAAACCTGAAGTAAAGCATCGGTATCACTATTTAGTGTCACAGGAATGGTTCAAACATAGACATTAAGAAAAGTCAGTTTTCTTGTACTTAATTCGGCATTGTGCCTTTTCTATTCAATTCCGATGCAATTTCTGTGTTTCATGGTCAATGAGAAGGTCAGAGGGATACAGTAAACCTGAAGTGAAGCATCGGCATCTATAACTAGTGTCACAGGAATAGTTCAAAACGTAGACAGTAAGAAGAGTCAGTTTTCTTGTACTTAAGTCGGCATTGTTCCTTTTCTATTTAATTCTGATGCAATTTCTATGTTTCATCGTCAATAAGAAGGTCAGAGGGATACAGTAAACCCAAAGTGAAGCATCGGAATCTATAACTAGTGTCACAGGAATGGTTCAAAACATTGACAGTAAGAAGAGTCAGTTTTCTTGTACTTAAGTCGGCATTGTGCCTTTTGTATTTAATTCCGCTGCAATTTCTGTATTTCATCGTCAACAAGAAGGTCAGAGGGATACAGTAAACCTGAAGTGAATCATCGACATCCATAAGTAGTGTCACAGGAATGGTTCAAAACATAGACAGTAAGAAGAGTCAGTTTTCTTGAACTTAAGTCGGCATTGTGCCTTTTGTAATTAATTCCGATGCAATTTCTGTGTTTCAGCGTCAATAAGAAGGTCAGAGGGATACAGTAAACCTGAGGTGAAGCATCGGAATCTTTAACTAGTGTCACAGGAATGGTTCAAAACATAGACAGTAAGAAGAGTCAGTTTTCGTGTAGTTAAGTCGGCATTGTGCACTTTGTATTTAATTCCGATGCAATTTCTGTGTTTCATCGTCAATAAGAAGGTCTGAGGGATACGGTAAACCTGAAGTGAAGCATCGGAATCTATAACTAGTATCACAGGAATGGTTCATAACTTAGACAGTAAGAAGAGTCAGTTTTCTTGAACTTAAGTAGGCATTGTGCCTTTTGTATTTAATTCTGATGCGATTTCTGTGTTTCATCGCCAATAAGAAGGTCAGAGGGATACAGTAAACCTGAGGTGAAGCATCGGAATCTATAACTAGTGTCACATGAATGGTTCAAAACATAGACAGTAAGAAGAGTCAGTTATCTTGTACTTAAGTTGGAATTGTGCTTTTTGTATTCAATTGCGATGCAACTTCTGTGTTTCACCGTCAATAAGAAGGTCAGAGGGATACTGTAAACCTGAAGTAAAGCATTGGTATCACTATTTAGTGTCACAGGAATGGTTCAAACATAGACAGTAAGAAGAGTCAGTTTTCTTGTACTTAATTCGGCATTGTGCCTTTTCTATTTAATTCCGATGCAATTTCTGTGTTTCATGGTCAATGAGAAGGTCAGAGGGATACAGTAAACCTGAAGTGAAGCATCGGAATCTATAACTAGTGTCACAGGAATGGATCAAAAAATAGACAGTAAGAAGAGTCAGTTTTCTTGTACTTAAGTCGGCGTTGTGGCTTTTGTATTTAATTCCGATGCAATTTCTGTGTTTCATCAACAATAAGAAGGTTAGAGGGATGCAGTAAACCTGAAGTGAAGAATCAGCAACTATAACTAGTGTCACAGGAATGGTTCAAAACATAGACAGTAAGAAGAGTCAGTTTCCTTGTACTTATGTCGGCATTGTGCCTTTTGTGTGTAATTCCGATGCAATTTCAGTGTTTCATCGTCAATAAGAAGCTCAGAGGGATACAGTAAACCTGAAGCGAAGCATCGGAATCTATAACTAATGTCACAGGAATGGTTCAAAACATAGACAGTAAGAAGAGTCAGTCCTCTTGTACTTAAGTCGGCATTGTGCCTTTTGTATTTAATTCCGATGCAATTTCTGTGTTTCATCGTCACTAAGAAGGTCAGAGGAATACGGTAAACCTGAAGTGAAGCATCGGAATCTATAACTAGTGTCACAGGAATGGTTCAAAACATAGACAGTAAGAAGAGTCAGTTTTCTTGTACTTAAGTCGTCATTGTGCCATTTGTATTTAGTTCCGACGCAATATCTGTGTTTCATCGTCAATAAGAAGGTCAGAGGGATTCAGTAAACCTGAAGTGAAGCATCGGAAACTATAACTAGTGTCACAGGAATGGTTCAAAGCATAGACTGTAGGAAGAGTCAGTTTTCTTGTACTTAAGTCGGCATTGTTCCTTTTGTATTTAACTCCGATGCAATTTCTGTGTTTCATCGTCAATATGAAGGTCAGAGGGATACAGTAAACCTGAAGTGAAGCATCGGAATATATAACTAGTGTCACAGGAATGGTTCAAAACATAGACAGTAAAGAAGAGTTAGTTTTCTTGTACTTCAGTCGGCATTGTGCATTTTGTATTTAATTCCGATGCATTTTCTGTGTTTCATCGTCAATAAAAAGGTCAGAAGGATACGGCAAACCTGAAGTGAAGCATCGGAATCGATAACTAGTGTCACAGGAATGGTTCAAACATAGACAGTAAGAAGAGTCAGTTTTCTTGTACTTAAGTCGGCATTGTGCCTTTTGTATTTAATTCCGATGCACTTTCTGTGTTTCATCGTCAATAAGAAGGTCAGAGGGATGCAGTAAACCTGAAGTGAAGCATCGGAATCTATAACTAGTGTCACATGAATGGTTCAAATATAGACAGTAAGAAGAGTCAGTTTTCTTGTACTTAAGCCGGCATTGTGCCTTTTGTATTTAATTCCGATGCAATTTCTGTGTTTCATCGTCAATAAGAAGGTCAGAGGGATACAGGAAACCTGAAGTGAAGCATCGGAATCTATAACTAGTGTCACAGGAATGGTTCAAAACGTAGACAGTTAAAAGAGTAAGTTTTCTTGTACTTAAGTCGGCATTGTGCTTTTTGTATTTAATTCCGATGCAATTTCTGTGTTTCATCGTCAATAAGAAGGTCAGAGGGATACAGTAAACCTGAAGTGAAGCATCGGAATCTATAACTAGTGTCACAGGAATGTTTCAAACCATAGACAGTAAGAAGAGTCAGTTTTCTTGTACTTAAGTCGGCATTGTGCCTTTTGTATTTAATTCCGATGCAATTTCCGTGTTTCATCGTCAATAAGAAGGTCAGAGGGATACAGTAAACCTGAAGTGAAGCATCGGTATCTATAACTAGTGTAACACGATTGGTTCAAATTATAGACAGTAGGAAGAGTCAGTCTTCTTGTACTTAAGTCGGCATTGTGCCTTTTGTATTTAATTCCGATGCAATTTCTGTGTTTCATCGTCAATAAGAAGGTCAGAGGGATACAGTAAACCTGAAGTGAAGCATCGGAATCTATAACTAGTGTCACATGAATGGTTCAAAACATAGACAGTAAGAAGAGTCAGTTTTCTTGTACTTAAGTCGGCACTGTTCCTTTTCTATTTAATTCCGATACAATTTCTATGTTTCATCGTCAATAAGAAGGTCAGAGGGATACAGCAAACCTGAAGTGAAGCATCGGAATCTATAACTAGTGTCACAGGAATGGATCAAAACATAGACAGTAAGGAGAGTCAGTTTTCTTGTACTTAAGTCGGCATTGTGCATTTTGTATTTAATTCCGAAGTAATTTCTGTGATTCATCGTCAACAAGAAGGTCAGAGGGTACAGTGACCCTGAAGTGAAGCATCGGAATCTATAACTAGTGTCACAGGAAAGGTTCAAAACAGAGACAGGAAAAAGAGTCAGTTATCTTGTACTGAAGTCGGCATTGTGCATTTTCTATTTAATTCCGATGCAATTTCTGAGTTCGTCGTCAATAAGAAGGTCCAAGGGATACAGTAAACCTGAAGTGAAGCATCGGAATCTGAAACCGGTCTCACAGGAAAGGTTCAAATAATAGACAGTAAGAAGAGCCAGAGTACTTGCACTTGAGTCGGCATTGTGCCTTTTGTATTTAATTCCGATGCAATATCTGTGTCTCATCGTCAATAAGACGATCAGACGGATACATTAAAACTGAAGTGAAGCATCGGAATCTATAACTAGTGTTACAGGAATGGTTCAAAACATAGACAGTAAGAAGAGTCAGCTTTCATGTACTTAAGTCGGCTTTGTGCATTTTGTATTTAATTCCGATGCGATTTCTGTGTTTCATCGTCAATAAGAAGGTCAGAGGGATACAGTAAACCTGAAGTGAAGCATCGCAATCTATAACAAGTGTTACATGATTGATTCAAACATAGACAGTAAGAAGTGTCAGTTTTCTTGTACATAAGTCGGCATTGTGCGGTTTGTATTTAATTCCGATGTAAGTTCTGTGTATCATCGTCAATAAGAAGGTCACAAATATACAGTAAACCTGATGTGAAGCATCTGAATCTATAACTAGTGTCACAGGAATGGTTCAAAACATAGACATTAAGAAGAGTCAGTTTTCTTGTACTTCAGTCGGCATTGTTCCTTTCTATTTTATTCCGATGCAATTTGTATGTTTCATTGTCAATAAGAAGGTCAGAAGGGTACAGTAAACCTGAAGTGAAGCATCGGAATCTATAACTAGTGTCACAGGAATGGATCAAAACATAGACAGTAAGAAGAGTCAGTTTTCTTGTACTTAAGTCGGCATTGTGCCTTTTGTATTTAATTCCGATGCAATTTCTGTGTTTCATCGTCAATAAGAAGTTCAGAGGAATACAGTAAACCGAAGTGAAGCATCGGAATCTATAACTAGTGTCACAATAATGGTTCAAAACATAGACTGTAAGAAGAGTCAGTTTTCTTGTACTTAAGTCGGCACTGTTCCTTTTCTGTTTAATTCCGATGCAATTTCGATGTTTCATCGTCAATACGAAGGTCAGAGGGATACAGAAAACCTGAAGTAAAGCATCGGAATCTATAACTAGTGTCACAGGAATGGATCAAAACATAGACAGTAAGGAGAGTCAGTTTTCTTGTACTTAAGTCGGCATTGTGCATTTTGTATTTAATTCCGAAGTAATTTCTGTGATTCATCGTCAACAAGAAGCTCAGAGGGTACAGTGAACCTGAAGTGAAGCATCGGAATCTATAACTAGTGTCACAGGAAAGGTTCAAAACAGAGACAGGAAAAAGAGTCAGTTATCTTGTACTGAAGTCGGCATTGGGCACTTTCTATTTAATTCCGATGCAATTTCTGAGTTCGTCGTCAATAAGAAGGTCCAAGGGATACAGTAAACCTGAAGTGAAGCATCGGAATCTGAAACCGGTCTCACAGGAAAGGTTCAAATAATAGACAGTAAGAAGAGCCAGAGTACTTGCACTTGAGTCGGCATTGTGCCTTTTGTATTTAATTCCGATGCAATATCTGTGTTTCATCGTCAATAAGACGATCAGACGGATACATCAAAACTGAAGTGAAGCATCGGAATCTATAACTAGTGTTACAGGAATGGTTCAAAACATAGACAGTAAGAAGAGTCAGCTTTCATGTACTTAAGTCGGCTTTGTGCATTTTGTATTTAATTCCGATGCGATTTCTGTGTTTCATCGTCAATAAGAAGGTCAGAGGGATACAGTAAACCTGAAGTGAAGCATCGCAATCTATAACAAGTGTTACATGATTGATTCAAACATAGACAGTAAGAAGTGTCAGTTTTCTTGTACATAAGTCGGCATTGTGCGGTTTGTATTTAATTCCGATGTAAGTTCTGTGTATCATCGTCAATAAGAAGGTCACAAATATAGAGTAAACCTGATGTGAAGCATCTGAATCTATAACTAGTGTCACAGGAATGGTTCAAAACATAGACATTAAGAAGAGTCAGTTTTCTTGTACTTCAGTCGGCATTGTTCCTTTCTATTTTATTCCGATGCAATTTGTATGTTTCATTGTCAATAAGAAGGTCAGAAGGGTACAGTAAACCTGAAGTGAAGCATCGGAATCTATAACTAGTGTCACAGGAATGGATCAAAACATAGACAGTAAGAAGAGTCAGTTTTCTTGTACTTAAGTCGGCATTGTGCCTTTTGTATTTAATTCCGATGCAATTTCTGTGTTTCATCGTCAATAAGAAGTTCAGAGGAATACAGTAAACCGAAGTGAAGCATCGGAATCTATAACTAGTGTCACAATAATGGTTCAAAACATAGACTGTAAGAAGAGTCAGTTTTCTTGTACTTAAGTCGGCACTGTTCCTTTTCTGTTTAATTCCGATGCAATTTCTATGTTTCATCGTCAATAAGAAGGTCAGAGGGATACAGAAAACCTGAAGTAAAGCATCGGAATCTATAACTAGTGTCACAGGAATGGATCAAAACATAGACAGTAAGGAGAGTCAGTTTTCTTGTACTTAAGTCGGCATTGTGCATTTTGTATTTAATTCCGAAGTAATTTCTGTGATTCATCGTCAACAAGAAGGTCAGAGGGTACAGTGAACCTGAAGTGAAGCATCGGAATCTATAACTAGTGTCACAGGAAAGGTTCAAAACAGAGACAGGAAAAAGAGTCAGGTATCTTGTACTGAAGTCGGCATTGGGCATTTTCTATTTAATTCCGATGCAATTTCTGAGTTCGTCGTCAATAAGAAGGTCCAAGGGAAACAGTAAACCTGGAGTAAAGCATCGTAATCTATAAATAGTGTCACATGAATGGTTTAAAACATAGACAGTAAAAAGAGTCAGTTTTCTTGTACTTAAGTCGGCATTGTGTCTTTTGTATTTAATTCCGATGCGATTTCTGGGTTTCATCGTCAATAAGAAGGTCAGAGGGTACAGTGAACCTGAAGTGAAGCATCGGAATCTATAACTAGTGTCACAGGAATGGTTCAAAACATACACAGTAAGACGAGTCAGTTCCCTTGTACTTAAGTCGGCATTGTGCCTTTTCTATTTAATTCCGATGCAATTTCTGTGTTTCGTCGTCAATAAGAAGGTCCAAGGGATACAGTAATGCTGATGTGAAGCATAGGAATCAAAAACCGGTCTCACAGGAAAGGTTCAAAACATAGACAGTAAGAAGAGAAACACTTCTTGTACCTGAGCCGGCATTGTGCCTTTTGTATTTAATTCCGATGCAATTTCTGTGTTTCATCGTCAATAAGACGATCAGAGGGATACAGTAAACCTGAAGTGAAGCATCGGAATCTATAATTTGTGTCCCATGAATGGTTCAAAACATAGAGAGTAAGAAGAGTCAGTTTTCTTGTACTTAAGTCGGCATTGTGCCGTTTGTATTTAATTTCGATGCAATTTCTGTGTTTCATCGTCAATAAGAAGGTCAGAGGGATACAGTAAACCTAAAGTGAAGCATCGGAATCTATAACTAGTGTCACAGGAATGGTTCAAACCGTAGACAGTAAGAAGAGTCGGATATCTTGTACTTAAGTCGGCATTGTGCCTTTTGTGTTTAATTCCGATGCAATTTCTGTGTTTCATCGTCAATAAAAAGGTACAAGGGATACAGTAAACCTGAAGTGAAGCATCAGAATCTATAACTAGTGTCACATGAATGGTTCAAAACATAGACAGTAAGAAGTGTCTGTTTTCTTGTACTTAAGTCGGCATTGTGCCTTTTGTATTTAATTCCGATGCAATTTCTGTGCATCATCGTCAATAAGATGGTCAGAGGGATACAGTAAACTTGAAAAGAAGCATCGGAATCTATAACTAGTGTCTCAGGAATGGTTCAAAACATAGACAGTAAGATGAGTCAGTTTTCTTGTACTTCAGTCGGCATTGTGCCTTTCTATTTTATTCCGATGCAATTTGTATGTTTCATCGTCAATAAGAGTGTCAGAGGGAAACAGCAAACCTGAAGTGAAGCATCGGAATCTATAACTAGTGTCACAGGAATGGATCAAAACATAGACAGTAAGAGGAGTCAGTTTTCTTGTACTTATGTCGGCATTGTGCCTTTTGTATTTAATGCCGATGCAATTTCTGTGTTTCAATGTCAATAAAAAGCTCAGAGGAATACAGTAAACCGAAGTGAAGCATCGGAATCCATAACTAGTGTCACAGGAATGGTTCAAAACATAGACAGTAAGAAGAGTCAGTTTGCTTGTACTTAAGTCGTCATTGTGCCATTCGTATTTACTTCCGATGCAATATCTGTGCTTCATCGTCAATAAGAAGGTCAGAGGGATACAGTAAACCTGAAGTGAAGCATCGGAATCTATAACTAGTGTCACAGGAATGGTTCAAAACATAGACTGTAAGAAGAGTCAGTTTTCTTGTACATAAGTCGGCATTGTGCCTTTTGTACATAACTCCGATGGAATATCTGTGTTTCTTCGTCAATAAGAAGGTCAGAGGAATACAGATAACCTGTAGTAAAGCATCGGAATCAATAACTAGTGTCACAGGAATGGTTCAAACATTGACAGTAAGAAGAGTCAGTTTTCCTGTACTTATGTCGGCATTGTGCCTTTTCTATTTAATTCCGATGCAATTTCTGTGTTTCATCGTCAGTAAGAAGGTCTGAGGGATACAGTAAACCTAGAGTAAAGCATCGGAATCTATAACTAGTGTCACATGAATGGTTTACATCATAGACATTAAGAAGATTCAGTTTTCTTGTACTTAAGTCGGCATTGTGCCTCTTGTATTTAGTTCCGATGCAATTTCTGTGTTACATCGTCAATAAGAAGGTCAGAGGGATACAGTAAACCTGAAGTGAATCATCGGAATCTATAACTAGTGTCACAGGAATGGTTCAAACCATAGACAGTAAGAAGAGTCTGTTTTCTTGTACTTAAGTCGGCATTGTGCCTTTTGTATTTAATTCCGATGCAATTTCTGTGTTTCATCGTCAATAAGAAGGTCAGAGGGATACAGTAAACCTGAAGTGAAGCATCGGAATCTATAACTAGTGTCACATGAATGGTTCAAAACATAGACAGTTAGAAGGGTCAGCTTTCTTGTACTTAAGTCGGCATTGTGATTTTTGTATTTAATTACCATGCAATTTCTGTGTTTCATCGTCAATAAGAAGGTCAGAGGGATACAGTAAACCTGAAGTGAAGCATGGGAATCTATATTTAGTGTCACAGGAATGGTTCAAACCATAGACAGTAAGAAGAGTCTGTTTTCTTGTACTTAAGTCTGCATTGTGCCTTTTCTATTTAATTCCGTTGCAATTTCTGTGTTTCATCGTCAATAAGAAGGTCAGAGGGATACAGTAAACGTGAAGTGAAGCATCGGAATCTATAACTAGTGTCATAGGGATGGTTCAAAACATAGACAGCAAGAAGAGTCAGTTTTCTTGTACTTAAGTCGGCACTGTTCCTTTTCTATTTAATTCCGATGCAATTACTATGTTTCATCGTCAATAAGAAGGTCAGAGGGATAGAGTAAACCTGAAGTGAAGCATCGGAATCTATAACTAGTGTCACAGGAATGGATCAAAACATAGACAGTAAGAAGAGTCAGATATCTTGTACTTAAGTCGGCGTTGTGCCTTTTGTATGTAATTCCAATTCAATTTCTGTGTTTCATCGTCAATAAGAAGGTCAGAGGGATACAGTGAACCTGAAGTGAAGCATCGGAATCTATAACTAGTGTCACAACAATGGTTCAAAACATACACAGTAAGACGAGTCAGTTCCCTTGTACTTAAGTCGGCATTGTGCCTTTTCTATTTAATTCCGATGCAATTTCTGTGTTTCGTCGTCAATAAGAAGGTCCAAGGGATACAGTAATGCTGATGTGAAGCGTAGGAATCAAAAACCGGTCTCACAGGAAAGGTTCATAACATAGACAGTAAGAAGAGAAAGACTTCTTGTACCTGAGCCGGCATTGTGCCTTTTGTATTTAATTCCGATGCAATTTCTGTGTTTCATCGTCAATAAGACGATCAGAGGGATACAGTAAACCTGAAGTGAAGCATCGGAATCTATAATTTGTGTCCCATGAATGGTTCAAAACATAGAGAGTAAGAAGAGTCAGTTTTCTTGTACTTAAGTCGGCATTGTGCCGTTTGTATTTAATTTCGATGCAATTTCTGTGTTTCACCGTCAATAAGAAGGTCAGAGGGATACAGTAAACCTAAAGTGAAGCATCGGAATCTATAACTAGTGTCACAGGAATATTTCAAACCGTAGACAGTAAGAAGAGTCAGATATCTTGTACTTAAGTCGGCATTGTGCCTTTTGTATTTAATTCCGATGCAATTTCTGTGTTTCATCGTAAATAAGAAGGTAAAAGGGATACAGTAAACCTGAAGTGAAGCATCAGAATCTATAACTAGTGTCACATGAATGGTTCAAAATATAGACAGTAAGAAGAGTCTGTTTTCTTGTACTTAAGTCGGCATTGTGCCTTTTGTATTTAATTCCGATGCAATTTCTGTGCATCATCGTCAATAAGATTGTCAGAGGGATACAGTAAACCTGAAGTGAAGCATCGGGATCTATAACTAGTGTCTCAGGAATGGTTCAAAACATAGACAGTAAGATGAGTCAGTGTTCTTGTACTTAAGTCGGCATTGTGCCATTTGTATTTCATTCCGATTCAATATCTGTGTTTCATCTTCAATAAGAAGGTCAGAGGGATACAGGAAACCTGATGTGAAGCATCGGAATCTATAACTAGTGTCACAGGAATGGCTCAAAACATAGACAGTAAGAGGAGTCAGTTATCTTGTACTTAAGTCGGCATTGTGCTTTTTGTATTTCTTTCCGATTCGATTTCTGCGTTTCATCGTCATTAAGAAGGTCAGAGGGATACAGTAAACCTGAAGTGAATCATCGGAATCTATAGCTAGTGTCACAGGAATGGATCAAACATAGACAGTAAGAAGAGTCAGTTTTCTTGTACTTAAGTCGGCATTGTGCCTTTTGTATTTAATTCCGATGCAAATTCTGTGTATCATCGTCAATAAGAAGGTCACAAAGATACAGTAAACCTGAAGTGAAGCATCGCAATCTATAACTAGTGTCACAGGAATGGTTCAAACACAGACAGTAAGAAGAGTCAGTTTTCTTGTACTTAAGTTGGCATTGTGCCTTTTGTATTTAATTCCGATGCAGTATCTGTGTATCATCTTCAATAAGAAGGTCAGAGGGATACAGTAAACCTGAAGTGAAGCATCGGAATCTATAACTAGTGTCACAGGAATGGTTCAAAACATAGACAGTATGAAGTGTCAGTTTTCTTGTATTTAAGTCGGCATTGTTCCTTTTCTATCTAATTCCGATGCAATTTCTATGTTTCACCGTCAATAAGAAGGTCAGAGGGATACAGTAAACCTGACGTGACGCATCGGAATCTATAACTAGTGTCACATGAATGGTGCAAACATAGACAGTAAGAAGAGTCAGTTTTCTTGTACATATGTCGGCATTGTGCCTATTGTATTTAATTCCGATGTAATTTCTGTGTTTCATCGTCAATAAGAAGGTCAGAGTGATACAGTAACATGAAGTGAAGCATCGGAATCTATAACTAGTGTCACAGGAAAGGTTCAAAGCATAGACAGTAAGAAGAGTCAGTTTTCTTGTACTTAAGTCGGCATTGTGCCTTTTGTATTTAATTCCGATGCAATTTCTGTGTTTCATCGTCAATATGAAGGTCAGAGGGATACAGAAAACCTGAAGTGAAGCATCGGAATCTATGACTAGTGTCACAGTAATGGTTCAAAACATAGACAGTAAGAATAGTCATTTTTCTTGTACTTAAGTCGGCATTGTCCTTTTTGTATTTAATTCCGATGCGATTTCTGCGTTTGATCGACAATAAGAAGATCTGATGGATACAGTATACCTGAAGTGAAGCATCGGAAGCTATAACTAGTGTCACATGAATAGTTCAAAACATAGACAGTAGGAAGAGATTTCTTGTACTTAGGTCGTCATTGTGCCTTTTGTATTTAATTCCGATGCAATTTCTGTGTTTCATCGTCAATAAGAAGGTCAGAGGGATACAGTAAACCTGAAGTGAAGCATCGGAATCTGTAACTAGTGTCACAGGAATGGTTCAAAACATAGACAGTAAGAAGAGTCAGTTTTCTTGTCCTAAATTCGGCATTGTGCCTTTTGTATTTAATTCCGTTGCAATTTCTGTGTTTCATCGTCAATAAGTAGGTCAGAGGGATACAATAAACCTGAAGTGAAGCATCGGAATCTATAACTAGTGTCACAGGAATGGTTCAAATCATAGACAGTAAGAAGAGTCAGTTTTCTTGTACCTAAGTCGGCATTGTTCCTTCTCTATTTCATCCCGATGCAATTTCTGTGTTTCATCGTCTATATGAAGGTCAGAGGGATACAGTAAACCTGAAGTGAAGCGTCGGAATCCATT